>NC_082718.1:15108408-15419908 GCF_030144855.1 Hypanus sabinus
AAACTTGGACAGGTACATGGATGAGAGGTGTATGGAGAGATATGGCCCAGGTGCAGGTCAGTGGGACTAGGCAGAAAAATGGTTCGGCACAGCCAAGATGGGCCAAAAGGCTTGTTTCTGTGCTGTAATGTTCTATGGTTCTATGGTTCTGATCTGTACTTATCCCTGAACCAAATTTGCTGAAATATGTAATCTAGCCATTCTTCATGAGCCCTAAGTAACTCAGGGATGTCTTAAATTTGTTAACAGTACAACAGAAACATGAGCTTTTCCAAATTACTAAGATTTGTAAACGAGATGGCGCTTTGACGATTGATCATAAAGAGATAAACAAAGCCTTTCAAGATTTTTATAATTCTTTATATCAATCAGAATTTGTTGATAATTCTTCTATGATGGATGAATTTTTAAGAAAATTGAATATCCCAAAATTAACTACAGAAGATAGTGTACTTCTAGACGCACCTATTATGGAAACCAAAATAAAAGAGGCTATTTTTTCAATGAATTCAGGTAAAGCCCCTGGTCCGGATGGTTATACTGCAGAATTTTTTAAATCCTTTTCCTCTATACTCTCTCCTTGGCTTTATAAAAATTTTAAAGATGTGTTAACTGTAGGTAAATTGCCACAATCTTTTTATGATGCCTCTATTTCTCTAATTCTTAAAAAAGATAAAGATCCCACTGAATGTGCATCCTATTGGCCTATATCTTTGCTGAATACGGACTTTAAGATTTTTAGTAAAATTTTGGCCACTAGATTAGAAAATATATTACCTCGAATTATCTCTGAAGATCAGACTGGATTTATTAAAAATCATTATCAGAAAATTGATTAATATTATTTATACTCCTTCATCCAAAATACTAGAATGTGTCATTTCTTTAGATGCTGAAAAAGCATTTGATGGAGTTGAATGGCCATATTTATTTAATACATTGCAACATTTTAATTTTAGTTCGAAATTTATATCATGGATTAAGTTAATATATTATAAACCTTTGGCTTCGGTTTTCACCAATAATCACAGATCTCCTTTTTTTTCAGTTATTGCGAGGTACAAGGCAAGGCTGTCCTTTAAGTCCTTTACTATTTGACATTGTTTTGGAACCTTTAGCTATCGCCATTCATGAATCACCTAATGTTTTGGGTATTACCCGTGGGGAAGGGATTTGTAAGTTATCATTATATGCTGATGATTTGTTACTATACATATCTGACCCTGAGAGATCTATTCCTGCTATTTCGTCCTTGCTTGCACAGTTTAGTAGCTTTTCTGGTTACAAACTGAATTTTAATAAGAGTGAATTATTTCCATTAAATATGCAAGTTCCAATTTATAAACGCTTACCATTTAAAGTTGTCACAGATCATTTTACTTATTTGGGTATTAAAATTACCAAGAAACATAAGGATTTATTTAAAGTTAATTTTTTACCTTTAATTGACCAAATTAAGCAACTTGTTACCAGGTGGTCCCCATTATCTTCGTCATTGGTTGGTCGAATTAATGCTATTAAGATGATAGTGTTACCCAAAATTTTATATTTATTCCAAGCACTACCAATTTTTATTCCTAAATCTTTTTTTGATATTATTGACTCTAAAATATCTTTGTATCTGTGGCAGAATAAAAATCCTAGACTAAGCAAAATATATTTACAGAAGCCAAAGAAGGAGGATGGTTTAGCTTTGCCAAACCTGAGATTTTACTATTGGGCAGTCAATATTCAATATTTAATATTTTGCACACAAGAATCGATTATAGCATTTTGCCCACAATGGGTAAATTTGGAATGTAAGTCTGTACAAGTCTTTTCATTGTTTTCAATTTTAGGATCTTCACTTCCTTTTTTTAATCTAAATTGAATAAACAAGTAACTAATCCCATAGTTAAACATAAATTGCGAATATGGTTTCAATTTCGTAAATTTTTTGGCTTGAATAAGTTTATCTTATCAAGCCCTATTATATCTAACTTTTTCTCTCGACCCTCTTTTATGGATCAAGCCTTTGTATTATGGAAAACAAAAGGTATAAAATGTTTTCGTGATCTATTTTTAGATAATAGTTTTATGTCCTTTGAACAGCTATCTAATAAATATAATTTACCTAAAACTCATTTTTTTAGATATTTGCAGGTTAGAAATTTCTTGAATAATATGTTACAGTCTTTTCCTAAATTATGTCCAATAGACATTACGGAAAAAATTTTAGCCCTGAATCCTTGCCAGATGGGTTTAGTAGCCACCATTTATAATATGATCATGAAAATACAGCCAGAAGTATCAGAAAAAATTAAGAAGGAATGGGAAAAAGAACTTCATTGTCTTATACCCACTGAGCAGTGGGAGAAAATTTTACAATTAGTGAAATCTTCTTCTATTTGTGCTAAACATGCTGTAATACAATTTAAGGTTGTACATAGGGCTCACATGTTCAAGGATAAACTTGCTCGATTTTACTCTCATGTTAATCCAACCTGTGACAGATGTCATTCTGAAGTAGTTTCATTGACCCACATGTTTTGGTCTTGCCCTTGTTTGCAAAATTATTGGAAAGATATTTTCCGTACTATTTCAACAGTTCTGAATATCAAATTGCAACCACATCCTATTACTGCAATTTTCGGTTTTACCAATGGTGGATAATATTTGTTTATCTCCCTCAGCTCGACGGATGATTGCATTTGTTACATTAATGGCTAGAAGATCTATCCTATTGAATTGGAAAGAAATTAATCCCCCAACTATATTTCAGTGGTTTTCTCAAACTATCCCTTGTTTGAGTTTAGAAAAAATTAGAAGTGTTGTCTTTGATTCTTCAATTAAATTTGAAGAAACTTGGAGACCATTTATCCAACATTTTCATATCAGTTAAACTGACTTTTCCTAAACCCTGCTTCTATTATCCTTAATTATTTGAATGGAGGTGCAGAATTATTGACGCTACTGTGTATATTTGACATAATGCAATGGCCCATGTTAGTTAGGTTTTTTTTTCTTTTTTGGGGATTTTTTTTCTCTTCTTATTTACTCCCTTTTTTCACAATTACTATGAGTTTGGGAGATTATTATATATGGATTATTATCATGAATGTATACTTAATCTATTAATTATGTACTTTCAAACTCTCTGTATTCATGTTTAATTTATGTTTGTTTAAAATTAATAAAAAGATTTAAAAAGAAAAAGAGCTTTCCTTCAAAACTGCAACAAGTTACACTTTTAACATAATTAAATATCCTAAAATGCTCCACAGAGGCTCCAAGACAATATATTACTGAGTTACAGATACTTATTCTTGGCTTCCAATCCATGAATTATCAGAGCCACATCACAAACTAACACTGGTGCTTTATTCACAAAATGTTGACAAGGGAACTTGATCACTCAGTAGAGTTAGCCCCATCTCTCCTCATTATCCTAGTGTCAATAGTTAGACTATAATTACCACACCTACTGCAGGAATAAACTCAGAACACATTATATTGACCCTATTATTGATGACTTCCTCTGTGGTTACTGGAAATCAAAAATACAAACTGAAAATTCTCGAAAGATTCAACAAGGCAGGCTACACCTATGGAGGGAGTTAATGAATTAACAACTTCAGAATTCTGATGAAAGTCATTGTTATTCTTTTATTATAGAACACACCAAACTCTCCTTTGTCGTCAGATTTGTGTCCTGATTTCCACCTATTTATGCCAAATGTCTGCATCAGGTTTGAAAAGAATGAAATATCCCATTAATTTTATTGTCAGTTGCAGGAAGTCTGGTCCTTCAAACTCCATGCCTGGCTCCAGGTTCATCCCCCTTTCTTTTAATAAACACATCACTGCACTGTGTTGCCCAAATTAAGAATGAGGTGTTCTATTAAATTTCTAGGTATTTTTGGAACCTCCAAAAGTCTGTATTGATCTAACTGGTAGCAAACATAAGCACTTGCTATTAACTAAAATTTAAATAACTTTCTCAGGTATAAATGAATGAATAAAGCTCTCCATGTTGTTGCATGTGCAGTACGTGAAATACTTGGCATATGTTAATCAGTATTTGATCATGTGAAAATAAGTAATTCATGGTGGGGGGTGGTTTGGGGACAGGAAGGATGACCTTCATCCAAAAGATTATGGAACTGAATGACGGGATTTTAAGTAAACTACCCCTCCCTAGACATCCCATGCACCCCACATTCAACAATAATCATCAGCCAAGCTAACAACAAACATACTAAGATTGACTATAAATGATGGTTTCCATTGTGTGACGATACAAATCTACAATAAATCAGTTATGCCTCCTTCCATTTTATAGTCTCAAAGGTTCCGTATTCATTACTTGACGTGCAGATAATACAGAACCTGATCAGCATTAAAATGCCTATAGAAGCTGTTTGCTTGAATTTTTTTAAACATCAAAAAGCACTTTGCTGCATTTCTTTAAACATTTTATGAAAATACATTAATTATTCCCATATTTTTCTTCTGGCATTTACACATCATTTCCTTCAGCTTAGTCACCCACTCACTAGAAGGCAAGTACTCAGCACCTATCTTATCAAATCTCAATCACTCCCACTCAGCCTATGCCTCATTCATTGCATCCAGCCTGATGTCTGACCTCATATCTTGCTCAAATTCATTTTATCCACCTACACCTCAACACTTTCTTCAACAATTGTTCAAGCCTTGCTCTAATAGTCAGGCCTATGTTCCTGGCCTGTTGGAAGTGTTGGACACAATCTATTAATCTGTTGAAACTGTTACTGACAGATCCAAATACTCTCTCTTACTCACCTGCAAGGTCCAATGACTTAAAGTAACATTTGATAAATTATGCTGGTTGTGTGAGGGCCAGGGGCTGGAATGCAGTCAGCCAGCCAGTCACAAGACCAGCAAAGCAAAGAAGTCTGAGAATCAACACATGGATTAGACCATGATTAACAGATCATGAAACATCTCCATCTTGTGATAGATCTTTGTTGGGTTTTAATCAGCTACTACGTATATGAAATGAGCATAGGTTGGGTTGTGGTAGTGTAGTACTTCTCATTTACAGGGAGTCCATAGTGAGAAATGAAGTGCAACAATACCCATAAAGTTTTACATTAATTTGTTCTTTCAACTCTGGAAAAGCCACACACAAACTGTTTCATCTTTCCATTGTGAGCTCTCTGCATTTGCAGAACGCTGTCATTCCATCTTTCTTAAAGGAAAAAAAAGGAATTTGTTCTTTTAAGAGCACTGTCATAGGAAGGCAGCATCTTTCATCAGAGATTCTCACCACTGCCCCATCAGGTAGAAGATACAAGGGACTCAGGACTCACACTACCAGGTTCAAGAACTGTTACTACCCCACAACCATCAGGCTTTTGAACAAAGGTGACAACTGCATTCAGTTACCCATCCACTGAGATGTTCCTACAACCAATGATCTCACTTTAAGGACACTTTATCTTGTTATCACATGTTCTTGATTGGTCAGGGCGAGAAAGGATACAGGAGAAGATAGGAGATTGGGGCTGAGAGGAAAAATACATCAACCATGATGAAATAGCAGAGTAGACTCAGGGCCAAATAGCCTAATTCTGCTCCTATATCTTAGGTCTTCTAGTCTTATTTATTGGTATTTATTTATATCTGCATTTGCACTGTTTGTTGCCTTCTGTACTCTAGTTGATCTTTCATTGTTATAGTTACTATTCTATAGATTTACTTGAGTATGCACACAGAAAAATGAATCTCACAGTGATATGTATGTACTTTGATAATAAAATTTACTTTGTACTTCGACCTTTGAATTTAAGACAAACTGAAACATAGCCATAATTGAACTTTCAGACTTTGTACCAATGGCTAGAAAAGAACCCTATGTATCAGACCCCAGCAGTTTGGAATATGTGTTTAAAAATACATGAAAAATACTGTGACCCAATGATTTAATTAAACCATCCATTATCTCTGATCCTCTAACCTTTAACCAGCCCACTGTACACACATCAATTCCAAACTAAAGTGATGCCCTTTCTCAATTATTCATGCCACAGTTCTTTCTGGTCATGCACAGTGACCAGGAGTGGGTGTACTCAGTATTCCAGTGTATATGATGTCCCAAGAGAAAAAAACAAATGGGAAAGAAGCCAGGGCAACATTCTTAATCAAAGAAGGTAGTAGAGAGCTGTGGAATTGTGATATAGAGGCAGTGGGTACCAATGTAGAATCAGATTGGGTTGAAATCATGAATAACAGGAAAGAAGATATGGGTGGGAATGGTCTTTAGACTCCCAAAATGTAACCACTCTATGGGGCAGAGTATAAATGGGGAAGTATCTACAGTAGGGGTTCACAACCTGGGGTCCATGTACTCCTTGCTTAATGGTATTGATTCATGGCATTACAAAGGTTGGGGACCCTTGATCGAGAGCATGCTTGAAGGAAAGGATGGGTGAGTAAGTTTACGGATGACATGAAGATTGGAGGAGTTGTGGATGGAGCTGCAGGTTGTCAAAGGTTACAAGAGGATATAGACAGGATGCAGAGTTGGGCAGAAAAATGGCAGATGGAGTTCAATCCGGATAAGTGCAAGGTGATGCATTTTGGGAGGACAAACCAGAAGACTGAGTACAGGATTAATGGTCAGTTACTTAAGAGTGTGGATGAACAAAGGGACCTTGGGGTTCAAATCCATACATCCCCCAAGGTCGCTGCGCAGGTTGATAGGGTAGTTAAGAAGGCCTATGGGATGCTAGGCTTCATTGACAGGGGGATTGAATTCAAGAGTAGAGAGGTCATGTTACAACTCTACAAATCTCTGGTGAGACCACACTTAGAGTATTGTGTTCAATTCTGGTCACCTCATTATAGGAAGGATGTGGAAGCTATGGAGAGGGTGCAGAGGAGATTTACCAGGATGTTGCCTGGTTTGGAGAACAAGTCATATGAAGCAAGGTTAGCAGAGCTGGGACTTTTCTCTTTGGAGCATAGAAGAATGAGAGGGGACTCGATAGAGGTCTACAAGATTATGAGAGGCAATAGATAGGGTGGATAGTCAGTACCTGTTTCCCAGGGCACCAATAGCAAACACCAGAGGGCATATGTACAAAATTAAGGGAGGGAAGTTTAGGGGACACATCAGGGGTAAGTTTTTTACACAGAGGGTTGTGAGTGCCTGGAATGACTTGCCCGGGATGGTAGTGGCTAAAACATTAGGGGTATTTAAGAGCCTCTTGGACAGGCACACGGATGAAAAAAAATAGAGGGTTATGGGGTAGTGTGGGTTTAGTACTTCTTTTTAAGGATTATATGGGTCGGCACAACAAGGAGGGCTGAAGGGATTGTACTGTGCTGTAATGTTCTATGATTCTATGGAACTACAACTATCATGGAAGATGTTAGTCTACATATTGATTGCACAACCCCAGTTGGCAAGGCTATCATAGAAGAATTTGCAGCGTGCACCAGTGATTTCTTCTTGGAACAGTGTTACACAACCTACTGTGGTTAAAAATCTCCTCCGGGGTAATGGCCACAATATGATGGAATTCCAAATGAAGTTTAAGGGCGAACACCATAGGTCCATAGCCTTAGTCTTCAATTTGAATTAGGGGAATTATAATGGTATGGGGAATGAGTTGTCAAAGGGGTTCTGGTAAACAAATTAAGAGGTCAGTAGATGAACTTTGGCAAATATTCAAACAGTTGGTCCAGCTTGATGAAGATTACATCCAGTTCATTCCTATAATCCACATTCTCTCTTCAGTTTTACCAGTGTACATGACTAATCTCCAATCTGAGAAATAACGGTTGGTGAGAAATTCAACTTATAAACGTAACATCCATGCAGGAGCACCTAGATAATCTGGTCAGTACCAAAATACAAAGTCCATACAACACCAGCATTAACTGTTGCAGCTGTGCAAAGAGCAACTTCAGGACATGTACCACATTCAAATATCAGCACTGATCTTCCCTTTGCCAGCGATGCTCAGTGAGGATTTGTAGTGGTGAAATAGTCAGGAAAGGTTTGGTTATTTAACTGTTTCCACCCACTATGATATGTGGGTGTGAGTTGAATTGACATTAGAACAAAAAGATCCTGGAGATCTTCCAGCTCCAAAATTAATTCAAACAGACTCTGATGTTAATCCACATTCTCTGTTTACCTGTTCCAAGGAATATTAATAAAAGCAATAAACTATTATGGTGTGAAGAGGCCTTCACTCCATCACATCAATTGTGTCATCGAATGCTGACATTGCTAGGTTCTGATCATATGGAACCAAACCGTGCTGACTGTAGCTGATCAGAGCTACCAGTGACTAACCACTGATATAGAAGTAGGTTCCAGACTTGCCCACACACATTGCACACATCATCAATAGGTTCAACCATATAAGCACCATAGCCAAGAAAGTACACAACACTTCCACTTTCTCAGGAGGCTAAAGAAATTTGCTATGTCCCGTCTGACATTCAGCAAGTCAAGTTTATTGGCGGTTACAAATGAGACAACATTTCTCCAAACTAGGGTATAAAGCACAGTACTACACATAACACAGATAACTCATGAAGGTAAGGATAAAATCAACAGATGACTCACACATAAATAACAAACTAAAGCGCATTAATATTAGAATAACCAATTACACTTCGAATATGATGCGGCCAGGAGTTCAGAAGCCTAATGGCCTGGGAGAAGAAACTGTTTCTCAAACTGACTGTCCTTGTTTTTATGCATCGTGGTCTCCTTCCTGATGGTAGAAAGTCAAAGAGGATGCTGGACGGATGGGTGAGATCCTTAATAATACTAAGGGCCCGATAAATGTCCCCAGTGGGTGGTATGGAGACCCAATGATCCTCTCACCTGTTCTCACAGTCCTTTGTAGGGATTTAGAAACATAGAAAACCTACAGCACAATACAGGCCCTTCAGCCCACAAAGCTGTGCCCAAAAAGTTCTTACCTTATAACTACCTAGGCTTACCCATAGCCCTCTATTTTTCTAAGCTTCATGTATCCATCCAGGAGTCTCTTAAAAGACCCTATCGTATCCGCCTCCACCACCACAACTGGCAGCCCATTCCACGCACTCACCATTCTCTGTGTAAAGAACTTATCCCTGACAGCTCCTCTGTACCTACTTCCAAGCACCTTTGAACAATGCCCTCTTGTGCTAGCCATTCCAGCTCTGGGAAAAAGCCTCTGACTATCCACATGATCAATGCCTGTCATTATCTTGTACAACTCTATCAGGTCACCTCTCATTCTCCATCGCTCCAAGAAGAAAAGGCCAAGTTCACCCAACCTATTCTCATAAGACATGCTCCCCAATCCAGGCAACATCCTTGTAAATCTCCTCTGTGCCCTTTCTATGGTTTCCACATCCTTCCTGTAGTGAGGCGACCAGAACTGAGCACAGTACTCCGAGTGAGGTCTGACCAGGGTCCTATGCCTCCTTACTTTTTCAATAAGCCTTGCATGGGGTACCTTATCAAATGCCTTGCTGAAATCCATATACACTACATCTATGGCTCTATCTTCATCAATGTGTTTAGTCACATCCTCAAAAAACATAATCAGGCTCATAAGGCATGACCTGCCCTTGACAAAGCCATGCTGACTATTCCTAATCATATTATACCTCTCCAAATGTTCATAAATCCTGCCTCTCAGGATCTTCTCCATCAATTTACCAATCACTGAAATAAGACTCACTGTCTATAATTTCCTGGGCTATCCCTACTCCCTTTCTTGAATAAGGGAACAACATCCGCAATCCTCCAATCCTCCAGAACCTCTCCCACCCTCATTGATGCAAAGATCATTGCAAGAGGCTCAGCAATCTCCTCCCTCTCTTCCCACAGTAGCCTGCGGTACATCCCGTCCAGTTTCGGTGGCTTATCCAACTTGATGCATCCTCTTCCTTAATATCTACGTGCTCAAGCTTTTCAGTCCGTTACAAGTTATTGCTACAATCTCCAAGATCCTTTTCCGTAGTGAATACTGAAGCAAAGTATTCATTAAGTGTCATCTTCTCCGGTTCCATACACACTTTTTCACTGTTACACTTGATTGGTCCTATTCTCACATATCTTATCCTCTTGCTCTTCACATACTTGTAGAATGCCTTGGGGTTTTATTTAATCCTGTCTGCCAAGGACTTCTCATGGTCCCTTTTAGCTCTCCTAATTTCATTCTTAAGTTCCCTCCTGCAAGCCTCATAATCCTCTAGATCTCTATCATTATCTAATTTTTGAAGCTTTTGTAAGCTCTTCTTTTCTTCTTGACTAGATTTAGAACAGCCTTTGTACACCACAGTCCAATGCTCGACTGCTCCCATACCAGATGGAGATGCCACTGGTCGAGACGCTGTCAATGGCCCTGCTGTAAAACACAGTTAAGGTGGGAGGGAGGCCTTGCTTTCCTCAATCTTCTTGGGAAGTTTAGGTACTGCTATGAAACATAGAAACATAGAAAACCTACAGCACAATACAGACCCTTCGGCCCACAAAGTTGCGCCAAACATATCCCTACCTTAGAAATTACTAGGCTTACCTATAGCACTCTATTTTACTAAGCTCTATGTACCTATCAAAAAGACTCTTAAAAGACCCTATCGTATCTGCCTCCACCACCGTTGCTGGCAGCCCTTTCCACGCACTCACCACTCTCTGAGTAAAAAAACTTACTCCTGACATCTCCTCTGTACCTACTCCTCAGCACCTTAAACATGTGCCCTCTTGTGGCAACCATTTCAGCCCCACGAAAAAGCCTCTTGACTATCCACACAATCAATGCCTCTCATCACCTTATACACAATGATGCTATGCCTTCTTGGTCAGAGAGGTGATGTTAAGGGACAAGGTGAGGTCATCTGAGATGTGAACTCCCAAGAACTTGGTGTACTTAACTCTCTCTTCAGAGGACCCATGTATTTGCTGAGGGGCTTGGTTCGTCTGCATCTTCCTGAAGTCCTCAGTGATTTCCTTTGACTTCTCCATGTTCAGCTTATGTTGTTCTTCTCACACCAATCCACCAGCCGCTTCCTCTCTAGACTCCATCATCATTCTTGGTAAGGCCGACCACTGTTGAGTCATCCACAAACTTGATGACATAGTGTGAGCTGGATCCTGTGACACAGTCATGCATCAGCAGTGTGAACAGCAGTGGGCACACAGCCTTGGGGAGCACTGGTGCTGAGCAAAATAGTACAAGAGACTTTGCTGCCCATATGGAATGACTGCAGCCCTACTGTTAACCCAATCTTTATAGATGCACCAGGGAAAACATCCTTTCCAAATTTACCATGGCTCGGTATGGCAACTCTCTCCACAAGACTACAAGAAACTACAGAATTATGGATGCAGCTTAGCGCATCACATAGAACTGTCTTCCCTCCATGGATTCTGTCTACATTTCTAACAGTCTCGGTAAAACAGCTAACATGATTGAAGACTCCACCACCCTTTCCATCATGCAGAAGGTACAAAAATCCTGAATGCATATACTACCAAAGTCAAAGACAGCACTGTTAAAAGAGTATCGAAAAATCCCTGAGAATAAGATGGACTCTTGACCTCACAATCTACCTTATAATGGCCTCACACCTTATTGTTTACTTACACTGTACTTTCTCTGCAATTAATATTCTATATTCTGCATTCTGTTGTTGTTTTCCCTTGCATTACTTCACTGAAGTGATGATGTATGGATGGTACAGAAGCAAACCTTTTCACTGTACTCTGGTATATGTGACAATAAAAAATTCTTATTTATAAATGTATGCCAAAGATTTATTGACACATTGGGAGAGCTGAATCTGGAAGATGGAATAATTAGCAAAAAATAATTTTGGCCCTATAGAGGCCAAGGCCTGGGAAATTATACTGAGGAATCAGGAAATGGCAGATGAATTGACATCAAAATATGAGGTCATCCACTTTGATTGAAAAAATCAAAAAGCTGTTATTTTTTAAATGGTAAAAATTTGAAAGGTATTGGTGTTCAGAGGGAACTCTGAGTCATTGTTGACAAAATTATTGAACGTGATGACGGTTAAGCAAACAGACAGGAAGGTAAAGAGTCAGTTGGACTTTATTACAACAGGATTTGGATAAAAGAGTAGAGATATTCTGTTTACTGACTGGGTAGAAAATAGGCACAATGTGTTTGTTAACCCCAGTCTTGGCAGAATCTGTAAACATTTAGCAATTAATTTTAAGTTCAGTAATATATGCCTGTTCTTCTCCAGGACTGTCACCTTGTAGTGGTGGAGAGGCTTGTGAGTTCCTGAGATCCTGAGAATGATGGCATCTGGAGTTAAGACATCTGGCACTTAGCTCCTGGTGAGGTTGAGAAGGAGGTTCGAGACAGAGAGCAATCCAACCAAGACCTCAGTGGTGGAGCTGGCAGGGGATGATGGCACATCACAATGGCAGTGAAGGCAGAGGAAGGCTGCAGCAGTGAAGAATACCCAGTTGTCTTGCATTCAAAGCCATTGGACCCTGACCCCAATCAGTCAAGGACCCTGTGGTGGCTGGTCATGCATCAGCCTCTCCAAACGCCAACAAGGTCATGCACAAGCTTCCCCCATTAAGGGAATCCACCCTAACATTCCAGAATATGCAGATTTTGGACCAGTTTCTAGAGCCACCCGAAGATTCACCAATAAACCACCCCTTACAAGAACATCACACTTAACTCAAGTGATCGCACTAACACTCTACGTCCATTGTATTAAGACATTACAATCAAGCTGCACCAAATTTAAACCACTTTAAGCCAATGAGAACATCACACAAACTTATGAATTAAACTAGCTGAACCAAGTCCCCAGCAAGAACATGCTAAATATCCAGTCATTCCATGGTAGGTTAAAATTCCAGCCACTCAATAATTTCCCCCTCAATAATATCAACCATCTCAAAGACAATTAGTCTTAGGCATTAAACTTTGGTCTTGCCATTTTCCGAAATATGATTTTTTAAAAAATACACTTGAGCACCTTCTCCTAGCAAGAACTCTACCCACCTGTCATCTGTCTCATTCTCTTGTTAATGCTTTAAGCCTAAGATACTGTGGCAATTTATCACTGACGGTGGGCCCCCTCACAATGGGTGTGATCATGTCACGATGCAATGACATTTGTGAGCGGAGTAATATAGTGAAAAGTTGAAAAGAGCCACAATAATGACCATTAACCAGTGTGAATTGTATCACATCATACAGTGAATCAGAATCAGGTTCAATATCACCAACATATGTTGCAAAATTTGTTGTCTTGGCGGCAGCAGTACAATGCAATAAATAATAATAGATGATGTAAATTACAGTAAAATATATATAGATAGATATTTGTTAAATTAAATAAGTAGTGCAAATATAAAAATAAAAAAGTAATGAAGTAGTGTTCATGGGTTCAATGTCCATTCAGAAACGGCAGAGGGGAAGAAGCTGTCCTGAATCATCACATGTTCTGATGGATGCCACCTTTTTGTGGCATTGTGGCTTGAAGATGTCCTTGATACTATGAAGACTAGTACCCATGATGGAGCTGATTATGTTAACAACTCTCGATCCTGTGCAGTAGCCCCATTCCCACGCCCCCCCCCCCCATCCCACCACGAGACAGTGATATAACCATTTAAAATGATGCATGGCACGCTGGTAGAAAGTTGCGAGTGTTTTTGATGACATACCAAATCTCCTCAAACTCCTAATGAAATATAGCCACTTTCATGCCTTCTTTTTAGCTGCATCAATATGTTGGTCCCAGGACAGATCCTCAGAGATACTGACACCTCAGAAATTGAAGTTGCTCACTCTTTCCACCCCGATCTCTCTATGAGGATTGGTGTGTGTTCCCTCGTCTTACCGTTTCTGAAGTCCACAATCAGGTTTTTGGTCTTACTGATGTTGAATGTAAGGTTGTTGCTGCAACACCACTCAACTAGCTGCGATATCTCGCTCATGAGCTCCCTCTCGTTACCATCTGAAATTCTGCCAACAATAGCGATTGGTGTGAATGGAACAATCACTCTCTTTCTTTTGAAGGAACTGCTTCAAAAGGCACATAGAAAAGCTGTAAATGAGGAAAGAGGACAGAAGGGAAGAGGAATTGAGACAGAAGATATGGCTTGTGGCCATCTCCTTCTGTTGCTCATGACCTCAGGAGATAGGACTAGCCTTTCTTTACTCCCAGCCCATTTACAGAGCCATTAATTACCTCCATAATTTTGGTTTCCATAGCTAGAAAGTGATATATTTGACTGGTTTTCACAAAGGCAGGTCTGTCATATGAGGAGTAATTGAGTGGGCCAGGTCCCTGTTCCCGGGAGTTTAGAAAAATCAGAGGTACAAGGCTCTTCAAGGTATTTACAAGGTAAATGTAGGGAAGATGCTGATTGGGGTGTCTAAACTTAGGGGTAACATTCCCAAAATAAAATGTACACCAAATTCACCAGTATTGAAAAGAAACTTCTTCATTCAAAGGATCATAATTTTTCGATTTCTATTCCTAGGAAACTGTGGAAGCTTGGTTACTGTAAAATTAAAGGAAATAAGGAATATTAGGATAGGACACTGTAAATTATAAAAGGGAGAGGTGATGCTTGACCAAGTTTTAATATCTTAAAGTAGTAGTACATAAAGATAATGCAGTTAATGTCACAACTTATGTAAGACACCATGTTTAACATGAACATCATCACAAAAGGATTTAGGGGTCTGTTAACAAAATGGAAACCAAAAGTGCTGAAATGTCAATATGGCAAAAGTTGGGAACATTGGTAGTGGCATAGGAAGTGGCCACATAATCTGTGTGAGCTCAGGAGAACAATTTCAAATACACCAAAATGAGGGATGTGGTTTACACATTGGAAAATGCTGCCAAATTAAGGGGGAAAATTAAACAAACCAACAGGATGGGCATAACATTAATCAAAGAGTGGCTGTGGGATTGCAAACAGGTAACTGTTAGAGATGCAATTTTGATGGAATGATAAATAAGGAAGCCTCATCAAACAAAGAAGGTAGGAGTTTAAGCAGAATGAAGGGGCAATGGATCCAGGGGTATGGAAACTTAAATCTCTGAAAGTAACAATATAGGTTACTGCGCCCCCTGGTCCTTGAACATTTGTTAACAGTTTTGCTATGTTGTTGGGGATTAGTTGGGAGGGGGTTAAGTATCTTCACTCTCCTTTAGAGATGATGGTGCTGGGGGATAGTCAATGATGGTGTTTGGATATGTTATTGTGAGGGATTGGGACTTGTGGTTTTGGTGATTGGGATTAGGATTTGGGTATGTTACTTTATGTTACATTCACACATTCTTACCATTATTACAAAGTGGGAAAGTTGATCTCCAATCAATCCTCCCTCCCCACTCCCAGCTTCACCTATCACCTTGTGTTTCTTCCTCCCCCCCCACCTTTTAAATCTGCTCCTCATCTTTTTTTCTCCAGTCCTGCTGAAGGGTTTCAGCCCAAAATGTTGACTGTACTCTTTTCCATCAATGCTGCCTGGCCTGCTGAGTTCCTCCAGCATTTTGTGTGCATTGTTTGAAAGTGGGAAAGGGTTAGTTTTAATGCTTTTGAGTATGTAAGATTGGGAAATGCTGGTTATAATGATTAGAGATTGGGAGAATAAGAAATCAAAAAGGAATTACATGTAGAGGTGAACAGTGTAGATGTGCTAAAACAGGTCTGATCACTCTTCCCACTCTCAATTGCTTTCAGGCAAGGGTGATGTTCAGTGCAGTGATTGAACTGAGGGTGGCAGTAGTGTACGGCAGTTGGGGCTTGAGTATGAGGGATGGGAACAGCTGGAGAGTTGGGAACGGTCAGGGAATTAGGAATGGAATAGCTTATGACAAACTAGGGACTAACTAAAGGAAAGAACAGTTGCGGCAGTGCAAGACAGTCAAGGAATTGGAAGAGCCATAAAATCAGGAAATTGGAATAGAGCCTTAAAATCAAGGAATACAGCATGGAAACGTGACCTTCAGTTCAACTCACTTGTGTTGATCACACTGCCTACCAACCTAGTCCTGTATGCATGAGCTTGGTCCATGTTCCTCCAAAACCCTCCTGTTAAGGTGCTTATTCAGATGTGTTTTAAATATTGTTGTTGTGCCTCAAACGCTTACACTGTCAGCTCATTTCATATATGCACCACTCGCTGAGAGAAAGAAGTTGCCTTTCAGATCTCTTTTAAATCTTTCACTTCTTATCTGAAACGTATGCTCTTTTAGTTTTTAGTTCCCCGTCCCTGGAAGAAAGACCAAGTACCTTCACCCTATCTATACCCCTCATGGTTTTAAACACCTCTATAAGGTCACACCTTCTTGGGAATAAGGACCATAGGCAGGATGAGGAGGATGAAAGATGGGGATATTGAGAACAGGGTAGTTTTAGGTAATTGGGTATAGGGTAACATAGAGTGTTGGGGAATTGGGGAGTGCTTAGGAACATGGAAACATTATAACTAGTTGTAGAGAAAATATAAAACCGTTAGAGATTGGAAAAGAGGAAGTAAATAGAAGTTCAGAGCTTGGAGATGGGATGGACTAGTTAGTTAAGACCGGTTTGGCGATGGGAGGTTGATAACTCTCCAATGGCTGTGTTTAATTTTTACAGTATAGGGTGGTTGTAGGCTGGAGGGTCGTTGATGGCTCTACGTAATTATAAGGCTTGATGTTTAGTTTTAGGGTGTTGATTAAAGATTTGTCTGTTGGGTTTAGGGTTTCGCAATCTAGTTTTTTCCTGTCTTGGGTGATACTACACTAAAGAAGATGTTCTTTATATACCTTTCCCGCTTACCTGCTCCTACATCCGGGACGTGTTGCCAACGACATCACGCATGCGCAGCCGCAGAGCGTCCTAGGAAATGTAGTTTGTTACCGTCCAGAAACGTGGTGTCCAGGGCGCAACCTCGGAAATCTGGGTAAGTAAGGACGGGGGCAGGACCTTCAACGGGGTGCAGAAGAACCGGAGTTAATATCACGAAGTTTCGGCAGAGCGGGTGAGTGAAATTGTGGGGATATACGGAACAGCAAGGACCGAGGCCTGTACCCGGTGGAATCTCCGCCACCTGAGTGGGTTTGGGGTTTGGGTGGGTGTGGGATCTTTACTCTGCGTTGGCAGGGTCAATGGGATCTCGGTAGTGGGAGGGGGCTACTGGGTACGTCAGTGGATTTCTGCAGTGGGCCGCCTCCTAGGACAGACAGTGGTCACTGCAGTGGGTTACAGAGTGGATCTCTTAAAGTAGGTAATCAGGTTAGTTAGACCCCTCCGAAGAGGGCGATAAGTTGGGTCTGTACACTATGTTTGTTTGCAGAGTTTCAACAGTACCTCCTCGTGTGTTTTTGTATGCTTTTACATTTGTTTTCTTGTGTGTCATTGCAGTATTTCTCCCATGTGTTTGATTTGGCATGAGTCTGTTTTTCTTTTATAGATCTAAAAATGTATGCGAGATTGAGCACCTACATTTTGGGGAATGAACTTCTGGGCAGTGGCCAGTTCCTGAAGCAAGCAGTCTCTTGTGTGGACATATTAAACAGAGGTGGCAGAGTGCTCTTGAGGGGTGCGGACTGGCTGAATAATGAGCACTTAAGAACAAGAACTCAGTGGATCACCACTGGAACAGAATGGCAGTCGATAATAACCAACTGTAATCCTAAGGCATTGAAACACTTTGGTACAAAATTGGTTCCCTGTTCCTCTACTAGGAAGGGACTGCCTACTAAGACATCGATTATTCTGCCAGCTCAGATTACTGGAGCTCTTGTGAACTGTTCGTTGAAAAATCTTCTACTTTTAACAAATCACAAAGGCTCAAGTCAATGTTTGAAAGAAAAAGTGCAATTTCCAGCTGTGCGAAGGATGTTAAGAACCCATTATTTAATTAATACCTGTCATCTGGCTCGTAGAGTTATGCCTGCTACACCTGACAATTTAATCCTCCTGAGCCACAGACCATTTTCAAAGTCCTCTGCAAACATGGGGAGATCTGCTGAGAACCAACAGATGACACTGCGGACGAAATTTCTATTAACTTGCCTCTTTGGAACTGCTGTGATAGGGTTTTGGTTCTACGTTCACTTGGAAAAGAAGGAACAGGAGAAGTTGAGACGCCAGGAGCAGTTGAAAAAGTTGGCCCTTGGTCAAGGTAACTTCAACTTACTAGATCACACTGGAAGACCCAAAACCAAAAGTGATTTCATTGGCCAGTGGGTGCTGCTATACTTTGGGTTCACACATTGCCCTGACATCTGTCCTGATGAACTGGAGAAGATGTCCAGTGCAGTACAAATTTTGGATATGGACAAAACATTGCCACCAGTCCAACCTATCTTCATCACGGTGGATCCAGATCGAGATGGAGTGGACGAGATGGCAAAATACATCAGAGATTTTCACACTCGTATGATTGGGCTAACTGGGACTCCAGAACAGATTAAGGAGCTGGGGAAGGCATATAGGGTATATTATAGTGCTGGTCCCAAGGATGAAGATAATGACTACATTGTGGATCACACCATCATCATCTACCTTCTCAACCCTGATGGGCTTTTCATCGATTACTACAATAGGAGCAAAACTGATCAGGAAATTGCTGAGAGTATCCGAGGCCACATGAAAACCTATGTTCAACTGTTCAGTTGAAAAAAAAAACTGGGAAGTTATTTGCAAATATTTACATTAGCAACAATTATTGATGAACAAGTTCACCTCATCCCACAAATGGACTAGGACTCCAGAGCCTTTTACTGCAAGTAATTTCTCAACCTTTGCTTAACACTTTTCCAATCCTAACAATCTGATCAAATGGCAATGATCAAACTATTTTTTCAAATGAGATTACGTTTCAGCGAAGTGATTACAGATTGTTTATGTAAATAATAATGAATCTTGTAAGGTGAATATTGATTTAAGATTAACTGCAAGGTTTGTTTAGTATTCAGGAACATGACTGCCAAGCGCAGTTGCTCACCCATTGTTAATTGGTGTCAGCATCCACTCAATAATTTCAGTTATAATTATTTGAAATAACTTCACTAGTTGAGTCAGAATGATTGTGCATGTCTCAAAGAGTTCAGAACTCATCAATACTTGTATATTTTGTTTGCAAATTTGTTATTATTTGTATCTAGCTATTGGAATATAGTTTGTATAATTAGACCCAAGAGTTAGGGCAATAGATTGGATTCCTGTATATAACAGACTTTAAGAACAGGGTGCTAATCAGACAGACAGAAACTCAATACTTGAAACTGAGCATTTTATATCTTCTGATCCTATGACACCTCTTTATAAAAAAAACGGATTTCTGTTTTTTACTAACAGAGCCACCCCATCCCATCTGCCTACCTGCCTGTCATTTCGATACATTGTGTATCCTTGGTTGTTAAAACTGTGATCTTCTTTCGGCCATGATTTACTGATGCCCAAATTTCATACTTGCCAATTTCCAACTGAACTATAAGATCATCTACTTACAGTTGCAAGAAAAAGTTTGTGAACTATTCATGAAATGTGGTCTGATTTTACTCTAAGTCACAATAATAGACAGACACAATCTGGCTAAACTAATAATACATAAACAATTACAAACAAGAGAAAATCTGCAGACACTGGAAATCCAAGCAACACACACAAACCCTTCGGTCAGACTGGAAGGGGTCTTGGCCCGAAATGTCAACTGTAGTTTTTTCCATAGATGCTGTCTGGCCTGCTGAGTTCCTCCAGCATTTTGTGTGAGTTGCACACCTAAACAATCATACTTTTCATATCTTTATTGAGCACATTGTTTAATTATTTAGTCCAGGCTGGAAAAAGTATGTGAACCCTTGTATTCAGTAACTGGTAGAACCTTCTTTAGCAGCAATAACCTCCACCAAATGTTTCCTGTAGCTGTTGATTAGACTTGCACAATGGCCAAGACCATTCCTCCATACAAAACTATTTAAGTTCATCAATATTTCTGGGATACCTTGCATGAACTGTGCTCTTAAGGTCATGCTACAGCATCTCAATTGGGTTAAGTTCTGGACTCTGATTTCAACATCCCAAAATACAAATTTTCTTATCCTTAAACCATTCTGTTGATTTTTTTTATTGTGTTTCAGATCGTGGTCTTGTTGCATCATCCAACTTCTGTTATGTTCCAGGTGACAGACCGTGACCCTGACATTCTCCTATAAAGTGTCTTGATCCCTCACTTATTGTTCCCTTAAAAATTGCAAGCTGTCCAGGCCCTGAGGCAGCAAAACAGTCCCAAACCATGACGGTCTTTTCACCATGCTTCACAGTTGGGATGAGGGTTTGCTGTTGGTGTGTAGTGCCCTTTTTCCCCAAACATAGAGGTGTGCATTTCTGCCAAAAAGTCCAATTTTTGACTCATCTGTCCACAGAACATTGCTCCAGAAGCGTTGCGGAACATCCAGGTGCTCTTTTGCAAACTTGAGATGTACAGCAATTTTTGTTTTTGGAGAGCAGTGGTTTCCTCCATGGTGTCCTTCCATGAACACCATTTTTGTTCAGTGTTTTTCTGATAATGGTCACATGACGAGAGACTTTAGCAAGTTCTAGAGATTTCTGAAGGACTTTTGCTGTTACCCTTGGGATCTTTTCACCTCCTTCAGCATTCACTGACTGGAACACCTGACTCCAAATAGCTTTTTTTTTGAAGGCATTACCTCAGAGGTTCACATATCTTTTTAAACTGAGACTGTGATTGTTTAAATAGTGTACTCGGTATTAATGAAAGGAAGTACAATTGCTAGCAGATTGTGTTTGTCTATTATTGTGACTTAGATGAAGATCAGAACACATTTTATGTGCAATTCTTGCAGAAAACCAGGTCATTGTAAAGGGTTCACAAACTTTTTCTTACAACTGTAATTCTTTATACTGCACACATTCAAATGTAACACCTTTAGTCCTGTATTCACCACCCTTTTTAATTTTGCCTCACTGGAAGTTAAATTCTTGATTTCCTGTTTATTCTGGAGACTTCTGTAACCTTTACTGTATCTCCCTTTCCTTGTACTTTAACCTCATTTTTCCAAGCTGTTGAACACACCTCCCTATTATTTAAAGACACACTTCAGTGCATCCCACTGACTGCAATTTTTCCATGTTAACCGCCTATCCATCCTCACATTTTCACTACACACTGCATCTACTCGTAAACCATCTGCCCCACCCTCTGCCTGGTAATTTCTCACCACCACCACTGCGAAATTAAACCTTCCCCAATAGCTCTCGCAAAGTTGCCCACCAGGAAAAATTGTTTAATGATGGGCTCAAGACAAGCTTGGCACAAAGCTGAATGATGATGAAATAGGTAACCTTCTCAGTCCTAATAACCTTAAGTGCCGGGTGAATATAAAGAACCAAGAGTATGGCAGACCTGTGACACCTAGCCCAGGAATTGCATCTGTTCAATCTTGGCTATGCTATATAGAACTATGGATTTGAAGTGGAATAATCAAAAGGTGTAATGTGGTTTAAGCAGATTTGATTATCCTCCTTCAGGATGGATATGCCTATCTTAACACAATTCAAATATTATGTTGTTTAATATATTTTAATAAATATCACAGCAATTCTGAAGTTAATAAATTAACAATGATACAAACTTGGCCAATGCATTCTGTGAAACTGCATTTTGGAAACTCCGTCACATGCCTGCAGACATTAAACTGAGAAGATACAATAAAAGGTAAGAAGATTATGTCAAGTGTTTGAGTTGAACCAAGATAATAGAACATAGAATAGTACAGCACAGTACAGGCAGTTTGGCCCACAATGTTGTACCAACCCTTAAACCCTGCCTCCCATATATCCCCCCACCTTAAATTCCTTCATGTACCTGTCTAGTAGTCTCTTAAATTTCACTAGTGTATCTGCCGCCGTCACTGACTCGGGCATTGCATTCCACACACCAACCACTCTGAGCAAAAATCCTTCCTCTAATATCCCCCTTGAACTTCCCACCCCTTACCTTAAAGCCATGTCCTCTTGTATTGAGCAGTGGTGCCCTGGGGAAGAGGTGCTGGCTGTCCACTTTGTCTGTTCCTCTTAAGAATGGAGAAGAATGAGAAGTAAAGTGACAGTGGTGTACAAAGTGTTGGGAGATATAGATCGAGTAGACATTCAGAGACTTTTTCCCGGGGCAGAAATGGCTGATACCAGGGCATAATTTGAAGGTGTCTTGAGGTAAATACAGAGGGGATTTCAGAGCTCAGTGATCTACACAGAAGAGTGGTGGGTACACTGAACATCCTGTCAGGGATAGTGGCAGAAGCAGTTCAATCAGGAGAATGTAACAAACTCTTACATAGGCACATCAGTGATAGAAAACCGGGTGATGGTGTGGTTTAGATTAATCTTGGAGTAGGTTAAAATGTTGTAATATTCTAATAATGCTTTTCACAAGATGTTTAAGTTCCACCTTTGCCTAGACTGAACTCCTGCTTCAGCAAGGACCTGGACCCATTGCAGTTTGCCTATCGCCACAATAGGTCAATCTCAATGTCTGTCCACATGGCCCTAGACCACCAAGACAACACAAACACCTATGTCAGGATGCTGCTCATCGACTATACCATCTTTCATGTTCTCAGTTATTTATTTACTCATTTATTTGTTATTATCATGTTATGTTTGGCTTCTCTTGCACATTGTTGTTTGTCAGTCTTTGTGTGTAGTTTATCTTTGATTCTATTTTATTGCAGTGAACATTCGATCCATGATGACAGATGAGAAAAACTCATTTATTTCAACTGCTGTTTATTTTTGCAACAAGCACAATAGCAGACAGAGTGTAATCGCTCAGTGAAAACTAACTCAGGCACATACAGACGGGAGATGTTTATTACACACCTCTGTTGTATTCAGGGTGGCACACACTGACATGCAAGTGAACATCTGCACAACCCAAGCTAAAATGTAACAAATGAACTTGAACATCTCACCGTAACTCTACTGAACATTCACAGAACGGACGTTTTAAAAACAAGAACAGTAAGTAGCACTGGCTACTGGGAATGCTGGGGGCGAACTGTCGACCATACCCCTGGAGTGCTGCACTGTTAGTAGTTTCACTCTGAATACCTGCAGGAAAATCAATTGCAGGGTAGAATATGTGACTTGTAATGATATTTCTAGGAGTTGAACAGAGTTCCCGTAATGTTTCCCACTTTGCGAGTCTTTATATCAAAGCAAAAATGGAATTAATCTTTGTAATGTATGGTTCAGGTGTTCCTGCACCTCTAAATTGACTGTAAAGCAGCATCTCACTACTAATTTTCCAAATTAATCATTGTTACAGCACAGAAGTGCCATCCAGGGCTAATTTCAGAGCTGACAGTTCCACCCCCCCCCCCCCCCGCCCAATTGTCTTTTCCCCACTTCTCATAACTTTAAATTAAACTGAAAGATTTTGTTCAACTTTGGTCCTATGTTTAAAAACAAAGTAATGGTTTACAAGTGGAAAGTTAGAAAAGGTAGGGGTAATAAATTGAATCAGCTAAGATTTGTTAAACTCTGAAGTACAACCCTGCACGTTAGAAATATCCAAATCAGTAGTGCATTTATGGAAAGTTGTTTCAGCTCAAACTTGATTAACATAATGAAATAATAGTTTATGGTGTTAATGAGGTTGAATATGTGAACTTGCAAAAGACATTTCATGTTGTAAATCATTTTACTCACTGAAAAGAATCTGAAAGATTAAAGGAGTAGTGAAATGGTTGTAAAGTTGGCAAATGCTGTGAACATTGATTTACAGACTGTTTTAAAATTGTTTTGTTCCCCAGTGTTGGTATTCAGACTACAGATCTTTTTAACCATGTCTAGTTTGTATGGCCAAGTTTCTGTAATTACTGAATTGCCGACTCAATTATGTGTCAGCTACCTTTTTCTTTCTGGTGCCAGAGTTGAGTTTTGGAAAGCACTGTCCGGTAATCGTTGACATATGGCTGTTGTATGTTTGTAAATTACAAACACTTCCAGCCACAATTCTCAAGCAGTGTAGCTAAGTACATGTGAAAGGTGTTTTTATATTCATAATAAGTATCAGGGTATCACTGTTGAATGATACAGGAGATCTGAAGAATTCTTTCTGTATGCTGGTATCTGGAGCACAATACTTGAGTTGGTTGTAGAGGCAAGTACTTTATCATTTAAATACCTAATCGAGCACTAGAATTGCCCAGGGACTGGCAAACAGGTATAGTACTGATGGGACTTGGTCAGTCATGGACAACGTAATTCAAAAAGGCATGTTCCATTTATATGATTTAGACTGCATGTATGGGTAATCACTTGCTGAGAATTTATAAATGAAGTTAAACACTGCAATTGTCAGTGAACATCCTGACTTCTGACCTTATGGTGGAAGGGCATTTAATGATACAGCTTAGATAATCAAGCTTGGGTAAACTTCTCTGTAGAACTCATGTAGCCGTGGGGTGAAGTACCTCTGACAAAGGAAGAATGACTGACTAGTTAGTCTTATTGCTTGAATGGATACTCAGCAAGCAGTCTGCTTTGTTCTGGATGAAAAGCTTGAGTGTTTGTGGAACTTACTCATTTAAGCAGGTAGATTGATTACTTCTCTTAACATGCTTCATATCAATCACAGCAAGGCTTTAGGAAGTCAGACAACAACTTATTTTTATCCGATAATCAGTCTTCAACTTCTTTGTGATGAGTCCTAAAGGTGGTTATTAGTGATCACCAGCATTTTAAACATGGTAGTTCAATTATCATGTCAAGAGACAACTGGTTTGCTTCTGTTGTTGGTGATAGATATGTACTAGCACTGGGTTGGGATAAGAATCACCGCTTATTAATCCAAACTCTGGATGTTTATCTCTATCTTGTTATGGAATTAAATGCAGCTGCTGTAAAAATACCTTCTGGTCTTGCCACTGACACATTCCATGCATAAATAGTCAATCAGAATCCTTGAACAACTTGACCGCCAATGTCTCTTCACTGTACTGCAGTGAAGAGTTTGTTGTCTACACACACAATGACATTGTGAATTCTTAAAGAATCATTCATTTCAAATCATTTTAATTTTTATTTTACACATATACAAAATAGATGGGATAGTGTACTGATTTGTTTGCTGTCTTAGTAACAAAGGCCACTGACACTGCAACAGAGGAAGATTCACTTTTTACCATTTTCCGCCAACTGGAATTTTGTTTATAATTATTTTAACAAAGAATGCCCCCCACCCCACAATGGTGCATAGTAATTGTTTTTTTTGTGTTGTTCCTCTTGAGTATATGCTCAAAGCATTTGTCAACAGAATATTCCATGCTGGATACAATAATTTCCTTGAATAGCCTAGTTCTACAGATCTTGCAATACCATCACTTACACAAAAAAGCTTTAAATAGACAATGTTTACAAGCTTTGATACAAAGTTATTTAAAAAATTGTTCTTGGTAAAAGTGCATTGAATGTGTGTACCCAAACTCATCATGATCTCTAGTTATTCTTAATAAACCACAATATACACCTTCACCAACCATACTAATCAATATTAAAGCATCATTCCTGGTTCCCCACCATCCCACTCATGTTCCCTGTCTCAGTGCTGCTGAAAAGGTTTATTTTTGCTTACAGGATACAGGTTAGAGCAAGGGAAATATTCAATCACAATTCTGAACCCCCAAAACAAACAAGACCTGCATTGCACCTTACAAAGTTACAACCAGCACAAAGTTACATATAGCATTTGAAGAGATTTCCAAACCTGGGAAACTTTTCAAGAAGGACAGCAAAAATGTGTCTCACTTAAACTGCACTTCAATCAGAAGATGATACTGTAGATCTAATGCCAACTTAGAATGTGACATTGCTGACACTCCAGGGAAGTACGGACAAGCCCAAACATTTCTTGACACAAATCTAAAACTCGGGTACCTTAATTACAGTAAATGAGTTCATTTAATGAGAAAGCTATATCTTCAGCACAGACAGAAAAATAAGAGCAAAGTGGTTTAAAAGATTATTGTAAAGGATGCATTTCAATATTCATGTTGTACTTAAAATAATCTCGAACTACACATGAGAATATTTAAACATAATTACTCTTTTTCAAAGTCAATCCACAAGTTGTTTTGTTGAGGATTTAATGTTAAGGAAGGTTTCCATCAAATGAAAGGTCCAGGCAACTTGTTCATGAGCAATATTTCAGACATTAGCTGCGTACATCAAGCAGAAACAGCACAGCCTTTTCCACTTATGGCTTTCAGTAATATCTAGGAGAGTTTGCAACTTTAAAGGCTGTGAGAGATGCAGGAAGGTTTGAGAGTTTTCTTATTTATTGGAAAGAGATGGAGCCATGTAGGTCCGGAACCGATCATGAGCTCTTACTTGGCTCAACAAGGTGAGTTCCATCGTGTCAACTGACTCATACAATCCGTCTCTCTGCCATATTTCTACCGTGTAGTCATTAGCCTGTGCCGGAGAAAGAACAAGGTATCATGAGTAGGTGAAGAATTACAAATAATCCCAATTCAATGATGTGTTATAGCCAGGACTGGTACAGATGGTGAAAGAGCACACCAAGTCAAGTGAAAACAGAAAATAAATAATCATTCAAAAATTTAACAATGATCTATTCTTGTGGCAGGAAGGACAACAAAGCAAAATCACCCAGTAATGAAGGACAGGTCCATCCCAATGCACTGCAATGAAATGACCATCAATAAAATCACTGATCCCTTCAAGGCCCAAGGAAACATTGACCTAAAACAGTCCAAGCTCTAAACATGTCAAGTAAAGTCTGTTCGTACATTCACATCACCCACCCACACAGCAAACCCCAACTTTGCTCCTCTGGACTTCCAAGATCCAACTGTTTGACTCAAAGACATACACAAAATGATGAATTCATGCCTTTGTTTTCCATTTCCTGTGTTAAAACTAATGTTCCTTTCTCAGTCAATGTTTGAATTTTTTAAACTAAACAGGATTTCATTAACTCAAGGACAGCATACTCACCAGTTGTAGAGAGGCAAGCATGTATCGACACACCTCAAATGACTCCTTTCCAGACACAATATTTGCAAATGAACGTCTTTGTTTTATGTAATCAAATGAATCCACAATTCTATCTGCATAATCATGGATGGCAAAGGCAGCTCTCTCCTCCTACAATGTATAAGAAATAATAAACATGTTACAGTTGAATAGAATGACAGAACATGCAACACTGAAAGAAGCCATTTAACTCTGTATTCATATCCACTCATCTTCAGCAATGGTAATCTACAGCTGAGGTTTAGTGATCTTCAGCATTCACTCCACTCCAATAAGTTTATTTAGCTTGCTCTTAAGAGCATCCACTATTCACCCTATCCACTCTCTATTGGCAAGTTACATACAAACCCGGAGTAGATCACCTGGCCCCAAGCCTACCCTGCCAGTTAATAGCAGCTGATCTGATTGTAATTTGAAGTTACATTCCCACCTACCCCCAGTAATCTTTCACACCCTTATTTCTGCCATTAAAAACATTCACTGAGAGAATACCAACATTGGTTTTCTTACCGTGGTGCACCCAAATGATCTTTTCACAAGCAGCTGCGCTAGGCTAATCTTAGGCAGTTTCTATAATAGATTACATGGTTGGCACAACATTGTGGACCAAAGAGCCTGTAATGTGCTGTAGATTTCTATGTTCAGCGTAGATGAGAGTTTACTGGAACATAAAGGCAAACACCTAGAAATTCCAACTCATGGGAAACAAAATGTATTGAGACATTCTTTTTGTAAGCTGGAGATTATCTCCACCGTTTCTAAGAAACAAATCATTCCCAGAAGAAAGACCAATTTCCAAAAACAAAAGCGCAAACTGAAAAGGATTTGGCTTGCAAGACTCATGGATATAAAAACTGCTTGTTAGAGTATAAGAATATAACTCATAATCCTGGAGTGGTCATGAGCCACACAACTGAGCAGATGATCAAGAGGGCTACAGCTGAATAGGAAGAAAATAAAATGTAGCAAAATTTACCCAAGGTGTATAAAAGAATCTCTAAAGTTAACCATTTCTTCATAATTGTGAATTGTTTCATAATCGATAATATTTACCAATTAAATTTAGACAGGCATGAGTTTATAAAGTTACACTATGAATTGAGTTTTCTGTTCTTCACTTTTCATTATTAGATTTGGTTGAGAATACTCCTAACCCAATTCTTTCTATATAGGAGTCAGGGGACCTGCATACATAGGAATTTCAAACCCTTCTCCGGTGGTACACCATAGATAAGACCATAAGACAAAGGAGCAGAAGTTGGCCATTTGGCCCATCGAGTATGCTCCGCCATTTCATCATGAGCTGATCCAATCTACCCTTCAGTCCCATTCCCCCACCTTCTCACCATAACCTTTGATGCCCTGACTACTCAGATACCTATCAATCTCTGCCTTAAATACACCCAATGACTTGGCCTCCACTGCCGCCCATGGCAACAAATTCCACAGATTCACCACCCTCTGGCTAAAAAATTTTTTTCGCATCTCTGTTCTGAATGGGTGTCCTGCAATCCTCAAGTCATGTCCTCTCGTACTAGACTCCCCCACCATGGGAAACAACTTTGCCACATCCACTCTGTACATGCCTTTCAACATCCAAAATGTTTCTTCTAAACTCCAAGGAGTACAGTCCAAGAGCGGTCAAACGTTCCTCATATGTTAACCCTCTCATTCCCGGAATCATTCTAGTGAATCTTCTCAGAACCCTCTCCAATGTCAGCACATCCTTTCTTAAATAAGGAGCCCAAAACTGCACACGGTATTCCAAGTGAGGTCTTACCAGTGCCTTATACAGCCTCAACATCACATCCCTGCTCCTATACTCTATTCCTCTAGAAATGAATGCCAACATTGCATTCACCTTCTTCACCACTGACTCAACCTGGAGGTTAACCTTAAGGTATCCTGCACGAGGACTCCCAAGTCCCGTTGCATCTCAGGACTTTGAATTCTCTCCCCATTTAAATAATAGTCTGCCCATTTATCTCTTCTACCAAAATGCATGACCGTACACTTTCCAACATTGTAATTCATTTGCCACTTCTTTGCCCATTCCCCCAATCTATCCAAGTCTCTCTGCAGACTCTGTTTCCTCAGCACTACCAGCCCCTCCACCTACCTTTGTATCATCAGCAAACTTAGCCACAAAGCCATCTATTCCATAATCCAAATTGTTGATATACAACATTAAAAGAAGCGGCCCCAACACTGACCCCTGTGGAACACCACTGGTAACCAGCAACCAACCAGAACGGGATCCCTTTATTCCCACTCTGTTTCCTGCCAATCAACCAACGCTCTAACCATGTATGCAACTTTCCTGTAATTCCATGGGCTCTTGTTTAGCAGCCTCATGTATAGCACCTTGATAAGATTTTCCTTTGCAACTTGCTCACAGCCTCTATCATGGATGCAAGGGCTTGAGGTTTCCCCCGGAACCTCCAATTTACTGCTCAACATTCAACACAAGGAAAAAGATGACATTTAAAAAAAAAAGAAATCTAATAATAAAGGCACATTTCTCAAAACAATAGATTTGCATTATGAAACCTCCAGAGCATAAGTAGGATTTGAATTCATTTGGATGCTGTTCAGTCAACATATAATTTTCCTTATTACTTGAAATTTAACCTCTATTTTTAGCTTTTCAATTCTCTTTAAATAATCAACAATTTAAGCCTGAAGTGTCAATGGGGATAGCACTTAAAAAGAAATTGCACATATCTTCTTAATGCAGTATTAAAGCTGATTATAAATAATGATCTGGACATCATTTGGCACTGCTTCACTTATGAAACCACTGTTGTTGCATGATTAAGTTTCCAATTATTCAAAGCATTTATGTGGTTAATGTCTGGAACCTAACAAGTTTCAAATGATGGAAACCCCAAGAAAGGAGAAAGATTATGCATTACCAGGGGAATATTAAGAAACTGCTTCGGTTTGTGCAGAAATGCAATTAGAAGTTTGCCCCACAATTCCAGTGATTAATCTCTGTTAATCTCTGGTACCAACTATATGGGATTTGCAGATTCTCCCTGTGACTGCATGGGTTTCCTCTCATCCTAAAGACATGCTGGTTGATTAGTTCATTGGTCACTGTACATTAGTCTTGGGATATACAGCAAGTATAATGTAGTAGCATATGGGAGCAGTTGCTGGTAATGTGGGGAGAAAAATAAATAGGATCAGAGTAAATGGATATGTAATAGTTACGTTGACTCAGTAGGCCGGAGTGCTGGTTGCCATGCTGATCGACTCTTAAATTGTGTGTGTTTTTGATGTACTTGATAGCTGTCAGTTGGATGTAAAGGATATAAATACTTTCGTTGAGAATTGAACTACAACTGGCATATGTGAAGCTTAAGAGTAAGTATTTCTTCAATTAAAGTTAAAGTCGCACAGGCACTAGAGAATATAGCAGAAAAAATAAACAGAGTGAAAATAAGTTGATTTTGGTTTAAATGAAGACGTGAATGATTATCTGAAAAAGAAGAACAATAAACATTATATCACACACAAAATGCTGGTAGAACACAGCAGGCTAGGCAGCAACTATAGGGAGAAGCGCTGTCGATGTTTCAGGCCGAGACCCTTCATCAGGACTAACCAAAAGGAAAGACAGTAAGAGATTTGAAAGTAGTGGGGGGAGGGGGAAACGCAAAATGATAGGAGACGACCAGAGGGGGTGGGATGAAGCTAAGAGCTGGAAAGATGATTGGCAAAAGTGAAACAGAGCTGGAAAAGGGAAAGGATCATGGGACGGGAGGCCTCAGGAGAAAGAAGGGTGGGGGGGGAGCACCAGAGGGAGATGGAGAACAGGCAAACAACTAAATATGTCTGGGATGGGGTAAGAAGGGGAGGAGGGGCATTAACGGAAGTTAGAGAAGTCAATGTTCATGCCTTCAGGTTGGAGGCTACCCAGCCGGTATATAAGGTGTTGTTCCTCCAACCTGAGTTTGGATTCATTTTGACAATAGAGGCGGCCATGGATAGACCCATCAGAATGGGAATGGGATGTGGAATTAAAATGTGTGGCCACTGGGAGATCCTGCTTTTTCTGGCAGACCAAGCGTAGGTGTTCCGCGAAACAGTCTCCCAGTCTGCGTCGGGTCTCACCAATATATAAAAGGCCACACCGGGAGCACCGGACACAGTACACCACACCAGCCCACTCACAGGTGAAGTGTCGCCTCACCTGGAAGGACTGTCTGGGGCCCTGAATGGTGGTGAGGGAGGAAGTGTAAGGGCAGGTGCAGCACTTGTTCCGTTTACAAGGATAAGTGCCAGGAGGGAGATCAGTGGGAAGGGATGGCGGGGGACGAGTGGACAAGGGAGTCGCGTAGGGAGCGATCCCTGTGAAAAGCAGAAGTGGGGGGGGGGGGGGGGGGGAGGGAAAAATGTGTTTGGTAGTGGGATCCCGTTGGAGGTGGCGGAAGTTATGGAGAATTATATGTTGGACCTGGAGGCTGGTGGGGTGGTAGGTAAGGACAAGGGGAACCCTATCCCGAGTGGGGTGGCGGGTGGATGGGGTGAGGGCAGATGTGTGGGAAATGGGAGAGATGCATTTGAGAGCAGAGTTGATGGTGGACGAAGGGAAGCCCCTTTGTTTAAAAAAGGAAGACATCTCCTTCATCCTGGAAAGAAAAGCCTCATCCTGACAGCAGATGCGGCGGAGATGGAGGAATTGTGAGAAGGGGATAGTCTTTTTGCAAGAGACAGGGTGAGAAGAGGAATAGTACAGGTAGCTATGAGAGTCTGTAGGCTTATAGTAGATATCAGTAGATAGGCCATCTCCAGAGATGGAGACAGAAAGATCAAGAAAGAAGAGGGAGGTGTTGGAAATGGACCAGGTAAATATGAGGGCAGGGTGGAAGTTGGAGGCAAAGTTAATGAAGTCAACGAGCTCAGCACACGTGCAAGAGGCAGCGCCAATTACTATCTTTCCTTTCGGTTAGTCCTGACAAAGGGTCTTGGCCCGAAACGTCAACAGTGCTTCTTCCTATAGATACTGCCTAGCCTGCTGTGTTCTACCAGCATTTTGTGTGTTGTTGTTTGAATTTCCAGCATCTGCAGATTTCCTCATGTTTGCTCAATAAAAATTATATTATGTTTAATATAAACACAATGCCAATAATATTTTAAAGGATTGTCTAACCTGTACAGAATTCAAAGGTTCATTTATTATCAAAGCTTGTATCCATATACAACTCTGAAATTTGTATTTCTCCCGGCAGCCACAAAACAAAGAACATGAAAGTCATTCAGAGAAACATCAACACCCCAACCCGCATAAAAAAGAACATCATCAACCCCTTCCCCCCTCACAAAAAAAGACCAGGAACATTGACCCCCAAAAAGCCTTCCCCCGCACAAAAAAAAAACAACAGAACATCAGCTCCTCCCAAACACCCTCCCCTTGCACAACAAAACAGAAATGTATATGTTAACATAAGTGAAAAGTTGTTGGTTGGACCAAAAACTCAGAATGTTATTGTTTCAAAATTGAAAGCAAGAATATACCCAAATTCAAACAAAAAAATATGATCAGTGTTTTTACTTCTGTCAGCTGATTGGGAATACTGTACTGGTAAGTATCTATTCATTCGAATGAATAACTGAAAAATACAATCAGATTATGTATATTCAAACCAAAATGCCCTCACATGATTCAGATATTCAATTTTGCACTCATCACCTTTATATTTCTCTAAACTGGTTAATTTCAGAATAGTTACAATTTCCCATAGTTATGTTAACATATTTCCATGATTAATTTTCATCCTTCTTCCTTCATGTCCTTTCTACAGAACATAAATGATTGTGCAATTATTGCTTTATCATCAATCTTTAGCTATAACTATATTTTTGTTTTATTGATGGCTATTTTAAAACCCAAAAAACATACAAGAACTGCACTGTAATGTTTAATTCTCAGCCCTGAAATTTGGCCTGGTATTTGCACTGCCTCCAATTTCCAAAGTGCTAGCAGATCCCCACAGTTGACTTTCTAACCTTCTTTTCACAGTGTCCTACACATTATTTTGTTTATTTTTCGACAGATTTCATATCCCGCAGATTCCTCTCTTCCCATTTTACTGGTTACTGAATTGCCACAAATGTAAAGTGAAAAAAAATGAGTGGTGCTACAGACAAGTAATGAAGTTTGCTTCCAGTCTAGCTTATCAGAAAAAAAACAATTGACCCACTAAACATTGCTCCTTGCATTAGCTCAACTGAAGTATACTTACTTCTTTTTCTAGTCTTGGGCCGATCGTTTCCTCCCAGTTCTTAACACGAAGTGACAGAGCAGTTTCCTGGGCATACTGCTGGGAGTTAGCAATAAACAGTTCCTGGAATACAAGAATAGGTCAGTATTTAATCCAATAACCAAGATTCTAGGTGGAATTCCATGAAAACCAGGAATTAAAGATTTGGGGACAACTGAAGCAGCCCTGTGCACTATTCCTCAAGTGCAGAACACCAAGGGACATTTACTGGTGCACCTCAAGGATGTGTGCTTAGCCCACTGCTCAACTGTCTCTACACCCATGATTATATGGCTGTACACAACTCAAATACCATCTACAAATCCATCTAAAATGTTGTTGGCAGATTTCAGATGACAAGGATGCGAACAGGAGCGAGATAGATCAGCTGTTTGAGTGGCGTCACAGCAACAACTTTGTACTCAATGTCAGAAAGACCAAGGAGCTGATTGTGGAGGGATAAGTTGAGGAAACACATACTAGTCCTCAGAGGAATCAGAAGTGGGAAGGGTGAGCATTTTCACAAGTTCCTGGGTGTCAATATTTCTGAGGATCTGTCCTGGGCCGAACATATTAATGTAGTTACAAAGGCAGCACAACAGCATCTATATTTCATTAGGAGTTTGCGAATTGGTAATGTCACCAAAGGTGCTTGCAAATTTCTGCACAAATACGATGACAGCATTCTAATTGGTCACATCATCATCTGATATGGAGGGGGCTACTGTACAGGATCAGAAAAAATAGCTGCAAAAAGTTGTACACTCAGCTAGCTCCATCATAGGCACTAGTCTCCTCAGCAACCAGGACACCCTCACTCCCTCAGAAAGGCAGTACCCTTCATTAAGGAACCCCATCACCCAGGACATGCCCTCTTCTCACTGCTAACATCAGTGAGGTGGTTTAGGAGCTTGAAGACACACACTCAATGTTTCAGGAACAGCTTCTTCCCCTTTACCATCAAATTTCTGAATGGACAATTAACCCACGAACACTACCTCAGTAATTCTTTCCCTCTCTTTGGAAATACTTATTTAATAAAAATATAAACTCTTAATGAAATAAATATATTTCATACTGAAATTAATAGCTTTATTTATTACAATATACTGCTGCTGCAAAACAACAATTTTCATGGCATATGCCAATGATATTAAACCTGGTTTCTGATTTACCACTGCACAGATATTATCCTTGAGCATTACAGAAAGGTCCAAAGTAAGAAATTGTCTGGGAGAATATAATCAGTTAGAGTAGCATTAGTATATTAAGAAAGCATATTTAATAGTCAAGATGTACTGTGTGAGCTCAAGTTTCCATAGCATCTCTCTGACAACCTCCAAGCAGGTATATGGATAGGAAACCTTCAGAGGGATAAAGGCCAAACACAGACAAATAGGACTATCTCAGGTAGCTTGGTTGGGGTGGTGTCCGTTTTCTGTGCTGTATAACTGACTGGAAATTCAGAGCTAATGCTCAAGTTAAGGTTATCTTTTATTAAATCCAGGGACAGAGACAGAATATGTGCTTAGCTGTAGAGAAAGGGTTGGGACAAAAGGAAGGGTGAAAAAATAAAAAGGGAGGTGCACAATGGGTTATAAGTATGGAGTAATTGTGCTTCAAAAAGGAGAACAAGTGCAAGATGAAATAAAGTGACAACAGAATAAATAGGAAAATATCAGAAGAATTGTAATTGAGGAAAACAATATACTTAACTGTAATAATCAAAGTTACAGACACTTGTAGAAATATGAAATTGATTACAATTTCAAATGTAGCAGGCTGCAATTTGCTTGGATGGAAAGAGAGGTGTTGCTCCTTCTCAAGCTTTAATGGAACAATGTAGAGATCAAGGTCAGAGGGTTCTTCTGAGTGGGAACTGAGATGGAGAACTAAAATGGCAAGTGCCTGTAAACTCATTCACACTTCAGGACCGAACACAGATACTCACAATACAGTCCTCCAATACAGAGACATAATGAAAAGCAGGAAGCTTTATGAGAGTAAGAGATACATTGCTCCTTCACTTCCGAAATCTCTTTCCCTTGTTCAATACAGAGTAAAGAGACTCAATCAGAAGTGATGGTGCCAAAGCAACATAGGAAGTTTCAATTTGGGGGGAAAAGTACAACATCAGTTTCTTGAGGATGAACAATAAGTTCAGGCTTTCCAACATCCACACCCCAAGAATTAAATTATAATGTTAAACTTCTGATCCTGCCATTCACTGCTGAAATCCAGAGTGAAGATTCTGAGTTTCAGTACAGCAGAAATGTCTCAAAACTACCAGTCAGAAATTCCTGCTTAGAATTCCTACTATAATCCAGAACCTACAGGTTAAGCCTACTATCGGCATTTTAAAAGGCCTAGATATTAAAGCTACAGGTATTAAACTAAAAAAGAATACTTAAAAATGATTTATTGACAGGTGTTTTGCATACCACATTCCTTCTGACAAGCTCCTCGTAACTCACAAATCCAGCTTCTCCAAGAGGATCTGAAATTATAAATGGAAGATTTAATCACGGACAAAAGAGGCTTTAGAGGACAGGTTAACTCAGAATTATAAAGAGAAGGTTCAATTAGTGAAAACAAGTACGTCACTATTTGTATTGATGGTAAGATGTAGGTGAGAGGAGAGGGTATAAAAGTTTGACTTTAATTGCAAGGAAGTTCATACTGGCGAAGCAAAGAGAGTGGGAGAAGAAAATTCAACTAAGTTAAGAAAGGGGTAAGGTTTACGCAGAATCAAGAAGAAAAATTTCCCTTAACTTACAGGAAAGGAGAGCATTTACTCACTAATAATGGAGAAAAGATCCAAAGCTGAAGGTTAGAGGAAACGGGCAAGGTCTACCCAGAGTTGTGGAAGGGGAGAAAGGATCATCCCAAGTTACATGGTGAGGGGTTGTGTGGTGGGGGGTATATGTAGGATATAACAGGAAAGGATGGGAATGAAACATTTATCTAATTATGGGCAAGAAGAAATAGTGGGTTACAATACAGTTGGATTATGATTTTAATGATTACCCAAATTCATGGGGCTATGGTTTTCCTGAGATCCAACAACTTCATGTTCCAAATCAATGCCATAGTCATCTAAAGTAAAAAAAAATGCTTATCAAAACAAAAGTTTTCCAACTGTCTGCATTGTTTAACTGAATAATATTCACTATCTCACTCCCACTATCAAATCTAGGGCAGGATACCCTGTAATTGAGGAGCAGTTATACGTTAACTGTTTGTGGAACAGTTATACAGTTTGCACATATTCATATTAAAAATCTCAGTCACAAAAGGGATCAATGTACCCAAAGAAAACTAAGAACCGTTTCAAAAGATTCAGTTCCTTCAACAGCAGCAATCATCAAATGCTCACTAATGCAGAAACGCTGACAGAATTATTTCAATTTACACTTCTACTCATTGTTTATAACTCAGCCTATTTTTTGTAGATGAATATACCACATCACCTCATGACCATTGAGCACAAAATGAGCATGTGTCCTCATGGAATCAGAAGTCCTTAGTTGATTGGGAAATAACCTGAAAAAAAAGCAGGGGCACTCTGTCTCCTCTTAAACCCATAAATGAACTGTCCAAATTGCAGAATCCCCACGTAGGACTGGGTGCATCAGTTTACTGCAAGAACCACAATTGGCTAAACTTTAATCAATTAGAACAACCTTTACACCTTTGCAGCAAAGTGTCCTGTATGTCCTGGATGCCCAATTCCAGCTAACTAGAGCAAGAGGTTTGTTGTAAAATGAAATTTATGGCAAAATTCAGATGAAATTCATCAGCAATGTAGAAAGAAATAAAAGGAGTGGAAGTTCAAAATGTTTCACTTACTTTCTGGTATTTGAGATAAATGAAAATTTAATTCATTCCAGTTCAAGACTATTTGTTGCTAACCAGCATTAATCAAGAGTATCTGGAAGATAATCCTGACTTACTTTCTTCCCAAACCACAATTAAATTGCACTTACGATTCCAACTAATCACAAATATGCACCCAACCCCTGCAGCTTTTTTAAGTTCTGTTTCTGCTGCCTATCTGAGATTGAGTGGGAGGAAATAAATCCCACCTCCTACACAAAGAAATTATGTAGATTGGACAATGGTGGTCAATAACATGTGAAATGATTGCTCTGAAACTATGTGTGGTGTACACAGCAGAGGATTGTCTGTAGGATATCAGACCAAAGACAAACCAGCTGCTATTGTTCTGAGCTCTGCCCTTAAAACATTTGCTGCTCTGATCCAACAGACAAGGAAAATAACTTCCTTCTGCACCTTTTCTTAAGTTTTTATTAGCACTGTACATTAACTCATGTTAAAATGGTTTGTTAATGACAATACTCCATGAATATTAATGATTGTGGCAAAGTCTCATTGTGAAAGGCAATAGATACAACTCATTTCCGGTATCTCCTCCCTCACACCTAGTAAAGAGCTAAAGAGTATAATATCCCCTTATGGCATGTGATATTACCCCTTTACTCAAAAGTCTGTGTTTGGTACAGGTGTGTATGAACCCTTCAGGCCATGACAAGCTTTCATTTGTCCAAAACAGACCAACCTACAAGGCTTGTAATGTGAAAGTGCAGCATTTCAGTGAGCACATGTTCAGTCACTCAAAAATATTTCTTTAGGAGAGTATAGGATCAGGCAGCATTAGTTCAAATCCAATTCGATGGATTATTTTCAGAAAATTTACATTATGGATCTGTCTGCAAGCAGTGTGAGACAGACAGTGGTTCAGAGGCATGCTAGCCATCAAGTACCTGTCCATACAGATCCCATTTTGCAGCACTCAGTTTGTAACCTCTTCTGCTATGCCCATCTAACTACTTCTTAAACGTGACAGTATTAGCCTCCAACATCCACTAAATAAACTTAAATTTATGGAGGCCAGTAGATTTGTATATGTAAAAGATATCAAAAATTTTAGGGAGTGAGCATTGAATTTAAGGAAGAGTATGAGCAGTGATCATAAAGAATGGTGGAGTAGGCTCAAAGGGTCAAATAGACTGCTCCTGGTCTCATTTTCTGCATTTCTATATGTTGTACAATCCTGAAAATGTAGATCCCTTCTGTGCAAGAGCAAGGCAATTTCACTGACACTGCTTTAAGTATGAAATTCACTGTCTGTCCATAGCAACTGGAAAAGGAAAGTTGTTTGAGATAGAAGAATACAAATTATGAGATTTTGATTGGTTTATACACTATAGCACTAGTACAGACAACACATGTGGCTTGATTGCAGCCTACATATTGAGATTCTACCTAGCCAAGACAGAAGATTACAAGTTGTACTAAATTTACTTAAATATCCTAGGGCTTGCCTGATTTTCAGGTAATAGAGTGTGGTATTCAAGGCAAAGCCAATATATTCAATCCAAAAATGGAACCCCTGATTCTTCCAATGAACCTAGCAGCTATGCACCAATTACTGGGAAAGATCAGAAATGGTCCCAATCCCATGAGATGTGTGTGACAGTTTTATCAAGATACAGAAGAGAATAATACATTTATGATATTTAGCAGTGGATTAGAAATATATCCTTTGCTACATCCCATTATCACTTTCTCGATAAAATAATTGAAGCCTACATACTGGCTGACTGAGCTAAGGAAGCAGCCAATGTTCAATTACACAGTTGGAAGGCAGGAATCTGCCCCTAGCACTTTCCAGTTTCAGTAGTACACTAGGATTTCATTCCAAATCAACTGATAACTGCAGCAGAGTAACAAAGTACTGAGGTTGCAAGAAACACAGAACTATACCCGTGTAAAAAAAAGTGTGAAATTCCGTCTCTTTAACTACCTTCCACTCCATCATAATCCAGATGGTCTTCATCTTGTTCTTGCAACTTGTTTAATTCTTCTTCCACATTTCCTGCTTCAGTTTCTAACTCTTCTATTACTCGCCCACGTAGCGCAATCTGCAAAGGAAAGACTTCATTAACATAATTATATACACCAACAGCAGGAGCATTGACATAAACCGGAATGCATCAGCAAATGCATTAGGGACGACAAAGCAAAGCACCTGAATTAGACTCTATAATTTCCAATTCCTTTTCAAACTCCCCCGCATACAAACAACCTCAATTACTCATTGACATTCCAGAAATCAGATTCCTCTCACTATTTCATCCATCTGATCTGTCATCTGCAAACAATTCATTTCTATACTTGGTGGAAACTGAGCAAGTTCCACCTACCTATCATAGAAGGGTTCATGCTCAATGCCCTCAAGCCACATACACGACATCCAACCATGCACAATCCTCCCAAACCCTATTACAGCATACAACAAACACCAAGGACAAAGCAGCCCAAGTACTATCCCCAGTCACCCCAAAACAATACCACCTCAACAAGCTTTCACCACCCTCAGAATGGTCTATCAATCATGAACCTTACTTAAGACATGCTCCAATTAAAAAAGACCGTGACTGATTTTTTATCTCATTACTTTTCTCCACTAAGTCATGTCTCTTAACCCGTTTTGAATACATTTAGCAATCTGCTTAATCATTTACAACAAAGCTAATAATCACTCATAAATTCTCACTGCACTCTATTGTTCAAGAACCACACGAACCAGACCTACATCCAAGATAATGTATTTAGCCTCATGAGGCCCCAATATAATTGGAGCAAGTACTTATATCTTTTTATTATAAAGACCAGGGTATACCATATGCCTTTTTAACTGCTTGCTGAAGCTACATCTTCCAGTAAATAACACAAAACTTGCAAGTCCCTCTGAGCATCGACACTTTTCAATTTCTCATATTTAATAAAACTTTCTTTTTCCCCCCTTTGTGATGGCCTCAATTTTTCACATTTTTTTACATATATTTTTCACATATTTCTAAACATGCTTATTTATCTAGCCTGCTATACTCCCTAAAGTTTCTCTACCCTCCTTTATACTATGAAGCCTTGTTTTATTACTGCGAAACCATACACCAACCTTAAGATATCCACTCCATCCATACTTCTGCCTCAAGAGATCCATCCCAGCTATGTACCACATCAAAGCCCTATCAGAAGGCTCATCTAATCATACACCCTCACTAACCCCTTTCAAGGCAATACAATCATGCCAAACCATGGTTCCACTTTGTGACCGGCTCCAATCGTGTCCATATCTGAAAGTTAGTAAGATTGTACTGCCTCTGACCTTAGCCAAGAACATAATTCAATAGACAGAGAATTCAAGGTTCCTCTTTAAATAATCTCCAATCACCAGAAGGGGAATTAATACAACAAATCTATTTGACAAATACTTTGTAGGTAGAGTCCCTTGATCTTTTCGTACCAATATCAACTTGCAGGTTACTCACCATTCTCTGCTGATACTTCCTTTGTGCCCCCAGTCTTTCCTTCATGTGTTTCCAGTACAGAACCTCCATATCTACAGAGCAAATCATTTTATAATCACTCAAAGGCACATTGGAACAGCTCAAACCTTTACTTTCAATGTAAACATTTAACTAAAACGGTCCCCACTTTGCTTAGTCTGCTCCAGATGTTGAGTCTCCCCATTTATAAAAATTCATAGCCAAAAGACAATTGTTTACTAAGAAACCCCATCAACTCATCTCTAACTACAAATGCTGAGTAACATAGATCGCATTACAAAGATAGACTACTCAGTTCCAAGACTTTTCCTCCCATTTTCCCCACAACAAAACATTCCAAGCTCTAGCTAGCAGGGGAGTTCAACCAGGCCAGCATGAAGAAGCCTCTGACAAGCTACCACTGACACAATTAAAGAACCAGAAAAGCCAACATGCATAATCACTATCCCATGCCTGCACTTTGCTAAGTCCAATCACCTAGCTGTACTTCTGCTACCAGCACAATGCATCAATGCAAGACTGCAACACCATTGGTGAAGACCACAAAGGGATGCGAAGACCAAGGGAGGTGGAGGAGCATTTACAGTATTAACTATAATCAGTGGACTGAACCATATTCAAGGATTCATCTTTGGATCAGAATGAATATACCACAGCTATTGCTGATTTTATCAAGACCTGTTAGCCTGACATCAATGGTTGAGAAGTTGCTGGAATTGATTGTTAGGGATGACATTACCGAGTACCTGGAGGCACATGACAAGATTGACCAAAGCCAGCACGGTTTCCTGAAAGGAAAATCTTGCCTGACTAATCTACTACAATTTTTTTGAGGAGATTCCAATTGGGGGGGGGGGGGGGCCACAAAGGAGATGCAATAGGTGTGGTGTACTTGGATTTTCAGAAGGCCTTTGACAAGGTGCCACACATGAGGCTGCTTAGCATGATAACAGCCCATGGAATTACTAGTATGGGTGGAGCATTGGCTGGTCGGCAAAAAACAGAGTGGGTATAAAGGGATCCTATTCTGACTGGCTGCTGGTTACCAGTGGAGTTCCACAGGGGTTGGTGTTGGGACCGCTGCTTTTTAATGATGTATGTCAATGATTTGGACTATGGTATTAATAGGTTTGTGGCTAAATTTGCTGAAGATACACAAATAGGTGGAGGATCAGGTAGTGTTGAGGAAAGAGAGACTTAAAATAGTTTAGGGGAATGGGCAAAGAGGCAAATGAAATACAGTGTTGGAAAGTGTATGGTCATGTCCTTTGCTGGAAGAAGTAAACGGGTAGACTATTATTTAGATGGGGAGAGAATTCAAAATGCAGAGATGCAAGGGATATGGGAGTCCTTATGCAAGATACCTTAAAGGTTAACCTCCAGGCTGAGTCGGTGGTGAAAAAAGCAAATGCAATGTTGGCATTCATTTCTAGAGGTATGGAACATATGAGTAGGGATGTGATTTTAAGGCTTTTTAAGACCCTCATAAGACCACATGGAGTATTGTGTGCAGTTTTGGGCTCCTTATTTTAGAAAGGATATACTGACATCGGAAAGGGTGCAGAAAAGATTCACGACAATGATTCCAGGAATGAAATGAGAAACAACTGGCAGCTCCTTGGGCTGTATTCCCTGGAGTTCAGGAGAATGAGGAGGGATCTCATAGTAATATTCCAAATGTTAAAAGACCTGAACAAATCAGATATGGCGAAGTTATTTCCCATGGTAGGAGAGGCCAGGGCAAGAGGGTATGAGTTCAGGATTGAAGGACAACCATTTAGAACTGAGATGTGGAGAAATTACTTTAGTCAAAGGGTGGTAAATCTGTGGAATTTGCTGCCAAGTCATTGGGTGAATTTAAGGCAGACATAGATAGGTTCTTGATTAGCCAGGGCATCAAAGGGTATGAGGAGAAGGCAATTAGTTCAGCCCATGATTGAATGGTGGAGCAGGCTCGATGGTCAAATGCCCTGTGTCTGCTCCTATATCTTATCGTCTTATAACAACCCAAGTTTTCCCAAACCAGAATCACTGGATAAACCTTAGGTTTAGATCTGTGGTATTCCAGGCTGGTGATCCTGAATCTTGCAAGTGGTCCAGGTATGACCTACAGAAGGCCATTATAACAGAGTAAAGGCAATGAAATTAAAGACACAATCAGATGTATAGCAGCTATTACATCCTAGAAGGTGAGACCTAACAGTATAAGAAACATTGATGCTTCATTCCCCAATGAGTTCTACAACTTTTACCCACACCTTGAAAGGGCGAATAATACTAAACCTATGCAAATCCCTACAGCATCCAGCGACAGTGACGATGGACCTCCACCACCCAGGACACTCCCTCTTCTCACTGCTAACTTCAGGAAGATGGTATAGGAGCCTCAGGACTAACACCACCAGAGACAGCTATTACCCATCAACCATCAGGGTCTTTAACCAAAGAGGATACCTTCACTCAACTTCACTTGCCTCATCATTGAAATGTTCCCACAACCCACTGACTCACTTTCAAAGATTCTTCATCATGTTCTTGATATTTATTGCTTACTTATTTATTATCATTTCTTCCTTTACGTATTTGCACAGTTTGTTAGTCTTTGCAAACTGGTTGGTGTGGCATTTCATTGATTCTATTATGGTTATTATTCTATTATAGATTTATTGAGTACGGTCACGAGAAAATCAATCTCAGCATTGTATATGGTGACATACAGTATTGTAATATGATAATAAATTTACTTTAAACTTTGACACTGTGATCTCTATGCGAGGGTGACATAACATCTGTCAGGTCCCAATGGTGTGCCTGGAAAGATACTGAAAATCTGTGCCAATCAACTGCCTAGAATGTTCAAATACATCTTCAACCTTTCACTGCTGTGGTCTGACGTTCCCACCTGGTTCAAAAAGGCAGCAGTTATACTGATGCCCAAGATCAGGATGAACTGCCTCAACCACATCTATCGTAACGAGGTGCTTTGAGAAGTTGGTTATGGCTAGCATTAACTCCTGCAGAGCAACAACTTGGTCCCGCTGCAATTTGTCTACAGCCACAACACATCTACAGTGGATGCAAAAGCCAATGGCTCTCCACTCTGCTTTGGAGCACCTAGACAACAGCAAAAGAAACCGCACGAGACTTAGTAGTCAATACCCTCAGTATTAATCACCAAGCTTCTAAGCCTCAGCCTTTGTACCCCCTCTGCAACAGGATCCTCTACTTCATCTTTAGGAAACCACTGGTAAATATCAGTGATAGCATCTTCTCCTCACTGATAACACTGGTACTCCTCAAAGATGCACATATTCACTGCCGTATTTGCTCTACACACGTGGCTGTGTAGCTAAGTACAACTCAAATGCGATTTTCTATTATAAATTTACTGTTGCTGGTAAAATCTCAGATGGCAATGAGGTCTACAGGAGTGAGACAGGTTAGCTGGTTGAGTGGTGTTGCAACAACCACCTTGCATTCAACATAATCAAGACCAAGGAACTAACTGTAGACTTCAGGAAGGGGGAAGTCGGGAGAACCCATAACAGTCCTCATTTGAGGGTTTAGTAGTGGAATGGGCAAGCAGCTCCAACAATCTGTCTGGGTTCCAACACACTGATGCAAACACAAAGGTGGTATGCCAGTGGGTCTACTTTATTGGAGGTTTGAGGAAATCAAGATTAGGTTCATTATCACTGGCACAGGTTTTGAAATTTCTCTTTCATTTTGGTATGTCACTTAAGAATCCTGCAAATTTTTATAGATGTATGGTGGAGAGCATTCTCACTGGTTGCATCACAGCCTGATATGGAGGCTTCAATGCATAGGATTGCAAAAAGAGTTGTAAGATCAGCAAGCTCCATCACAAGCACAACCCCACCACCACCACCCACCAGCGAGGCAGAGTCTCAATAATGCAGAATCTATCATTAAGAACCCTCACCATGAGAAACATACTTCATTAGGGAGGAGACAGAGGAGTCTTAATGGTTCAGTAATAGCTTCTTCCCCATAGTTATTAGATCTCTAAGTGGCCTATGAACCATTATTCCTTTTTGTGCACTATTTATTTTGTAATTTAGGTGTTTGCACAATACTGCTGCTACTGAGTTAAATTAACGAATTTCATGTCATATAAGACAGTGATAATTAAACCTGATTCTGAACCTAGTTTCTTCTCACCTTGCCATTATGCTCTCTCCAAGCTCAAGTTTCCAAAAAAAAAACCCAACTCTTAGAGTAATTCCTTCATAACATTCATTCTGCTTTTGCTTCACCTGATGTTGTTTTGGTCTTCTCCCCACAGGTACTGCCACAAATACCTTCATAACATACACCAAAATTATTACATTCTTCATAAGTAATTGATGCCCCTTTGCAAATCACCATTCAATAGAACCATAGAACACTACGGCACAGTACAGGCCCTTCAGCCCTCCACGTTGTGCTGACCCATATAATCCTTTTTTAAAAAAGTACTAAACCCACACCACCCCATAACCCTCCATTTTTCTTTCATCCATGTGTCTGTCCAAGAGGCTCTTAAATACCCCTAATGTTTTAGCCTCCACCACCATCCCTGGAAAGTCATTCCAGGCACTCACAACCCTGTGTAAAAAACTTACCCCTGATGTCTCCCCTAAACTTCCCTCCAATAATTTCTATTTCCAGTTTCCTTTGGCAAATCCACATTCTTGCCTTCAACAATTCTATTTTCAAATACCCACACACTGGTTTCTACCCCACCTAGAGCAACACAATAGCTCTCAAAGTAACAAATAACATTATATCAAAATTATCAAATTAAGCTTTTTTCATACATTTCCTGACTTGTCCACAACACTTAGCACCATATTCTTCTTCTGCAAAAAATCTTATGTAATGGCTTCTCATCCATTCTTGTAATTGCCTCTGGAGGTATCTCTGGACCCTCTCCAGCTTTCCACTTAAATACGGTTGACCCCTTTGCAACTACTTCAAACAACATCAATTTACTCCTACAGAGTTCATAAATCACTACCCAAAATTTTATGACATGGACTAAAATTTGCTCTCAATTTTTTTTCCCCAATTCACTTTTCTTGATGCATGTGCAGATGATGCAATTTTCCAGGAATGCAATTCCTCTAATGTGGGGGTTGCTTATTAAAAACAGCATCAAAAATGTAACATCCAATTTCTCATTCAACTGCAAACTTGAACTGGTCTTTGCCACTAGCTTTCCAATCCACCCACAGCAAATGTGGCCAGAGGACAAGTAACAGACCAGAGTGAGATTACGGAAATGGGTAAACTAAGTGCTCAGTGAAGAAATAGGATTCAGTCAGGATTTGGGTGCTAATCCTCTTGCAGATGAATCACCCCGATTCTTTCAGTCAATAAAGTCAGGGAAGATCCTTTTAATGAACCACTGAGGTAGGAATAAAAACTGGCCTTACTTTATAAGCATTAATTCTCACCTGCAAACATTGGTCCTCTCTTTTTGTTCTTTGTATCACTCTGTCCACCATAATCTAATAAATTAAAAGAAAAAGGGAGCAGTGCAACAAAGAAACAGAGAGAAAACAGCAGTAAACATCACTGTGCAGAGTACACGAACTGCAAGCCACTTTAAAACAGATTTCATTTTATAAATCCCATCTATAGATAACTCACTTTTAACAGAAGATACCCACAATATTTGATACATATAATAGGGACATTTGAAACATCCATGCTCAATGCAGACCCCAGGGGCCACAGTCTAGTAACAACATATTCAACGATCATTGGGAGAACCATATCAGGAGCCACTCACATATTCCAGAGAACCATTTCCCAAAGTCTTTCACTTTTCCAAAGCTTTTCCGCTTCCGTTTGGTTCCTGTGACATTGACACATGATGGGATGATAAAATACCTTCCTAAAAAGAAAGACAAAAGTTACCCCATCACCATTTTGACAACAGAACAGTAAAACTTAAAAAAAAATCAAACAGCTTAACAGCCTAAATAATTCCCTGACCCCACATCACAATCAGCCGTAATCAATAACATCAGATTTGCTGGTGGTCGGTGTTTTAACTTGGATCATTTGATCTCTGGGCTATATATATCAAGTTTCAAGTCAGATCTCCAGTATAAGCAAGATGGCACACTCCAGAACACCAGCTTGCACAAAATAGCTCACTCCAAATCCGTGTTTATTCATGTCTTGAAATAATGGACCTAAAGTCAAAGACCTTATCCAGGAACAGACCTTTCAGCCCCATAAACCATCATCACCATTCAATAATGAAAATGCACATCACCTTCACTTCCAATTCTTTTTAATTTAAACACTACAGTCCTTAATAATCTTGGCTAATATCTATATAGCTCATCTAACATCTGAAGTCTTGTGAAAGACAAGGTTCTCCAGATTATAGCTAATTACTATGTGAAAATTTATTCCTGAAAGTATCATTCAACAGTCTGGCAGTAACATCGAGATTAACCATCTCCCAAACAGTTCTGCTAGAGTGTGCTGGCATTGAAGCCAGGATAAAACCCAACTCTCTCTCTCTCATCTTGGTTCCATGGACTAACACTGACAGCCCAAGATTATGTCAAAAGTGACCACCTAGCTTAAATGCCAACATCAGAACACAACTTAGTCTTATCCACAGTTGTCAAATTAGTTGACATCTCATCAAATACCTAAAATGTTAATTCTTTCTATCCAGTGACTGTAGTGTACACCATCTAAAATATAATCCAGGCTTTTCAGACACCTCCCACCAGACTTATAGGAAACACCTACCAGTTCCTTCTCAAGTAACATATTGTGTATACTTTACCACCAATTGGTTAAACCCTAAAATTTCCTACCCAATAGTATTGTAGAAGTACTTTGACCAGAATGACTGCAGATGAACAAGGCAGCAGCTCACCACCTGGAGGTGGATTATGTTAGCAAGAAGAAACTTAGACACATATGCTTCATGGAACTATGACACCGTGGCCATTACACAGATCTGGCTGTCACAAGGGCAGGAATGATCTGGGATTCAAAAGGAACAAGTAAGGAGGTAAAAGAGGTGGGGCACTGGCTTTGTTAATTAGAGAGAGTATCATAGCTGCAGAAAGGGAGGACATCATAGAGAGATCATCCACCGAAACAGTGTGGGTGATTGCCAGAAACAGGAAGGGGAACAATCACCATTTGGAGCATTCTATAGAACCACCAGTTGCAAGAGACACTGAAGAGCAGAACTGGGAAAGGCATAAAAACAAGACTGTTGTCATGCATGATTGTAACTTCCTTAATACTGAATGGCACTTTAGTACTGCAAAAAGAGCTAGATTGGGCAGAGCTTGTCAGATGTGTTCAGCAAAGGCTCCTGACACAATACAGTATGTTGACAGGCTGACTAGAGGAGAAGTCATATAGAATTCAGTACTAGGCAATGAATCTGGTTAGGGGACAGATCTCTTCGTGGGTGAATACAGTATTTCAGAGAGTGACCACAGCTTGCTGACCTTTACCATAGCCATGGTCAGGGAAAGGAGCAGATGGTATGAGAAAGCATTTAATTAGGGGAAAGCAAATTCTGATGTTATGAGGTGGAAACTTGGTATCATAAATTGGGAAGATATACCCAGGGAAATGCACAATGAAAATGTGGAGGTTGTTTAGGGAGCGCTTGCTTGGCATTCTAGATAAGTTTGTCCCAGTGAAGCAAGAAAAGGACGATAGTATGAAGAAACCATAAGAATCAAAAGAGAAGTGGAACAGCTAATTAAGAGGAAGAAGGAAGCATATTTAAGGTTTGGGAAGGATCAGACAGGACTCTTGGGACACAAGAAGGAGCTTAAGTAGGGACTAAGAGAACTAGAAAAGTTCAAAAGCATTGTCTGTAGCCTGCAGAACATCACCATGGTTTACCGGTACTATCTTGCAAAAGTTACTGGTGGCATGATGGAAGGGTATATAAGGTTTTTGTGAGTAGGATTACGGAAAACTCTAAAACATTCTACACATACGTGAAGAACAGGAGGATAACTAGGGTAAGGGAAGGACTGAGCCAGGATAAAAGTGAAAACATGAGCCTGGAGTTGGAGAAGGTCCTTAATGAATACTTTGCTTCTGTATTCACCAGTGAGAGGGACCTTGATGAATATGAGAACTGTTTAGAACAGCCTAACATGCTGGAACATGTCAGTAAGAAAAAGGATATACCGGAACTTCCAACCACCATTAGGACAGACAAGTCCCCAAGGCTGGACGGTATATGCTCCAGGTTACTATGTGAAGCAAGGGAAGAGATTGCTGCACCTTTCATGATGTTCTTAAGAGTGCTCACTGGCCACAGGAGTAATACCAAAAGATTGGAGAATGGCAAATGTTATGCCTTTGTTCAAGAAAGGTAGTAGAAATAATCCTTAGAATAACACACCAATGAGTCTTACATCAGTGGTGGGCAAACTATTGAGAGTGGATTCTTAGAGAAAGGATTAAAAAATACTTGGAGCATTGTCTGATTTGAGATACTCAGCAAAGCTTTCTGAGGGTAGATCGTGCCTCATGAGCCTGATTGAATTGTTCCAGGTGACATAACAAATTGTTGATGGTAAAGCGATGGATGTGGAGTTTAGGCATTCAACAAAGCTCTCAATGGCAGGCTCATTCAGAAAATCTGGAGAAATGGAATCCAGGGAAATTTGGCTGTATGGATTCAGAATTGACTTGCCCACAGAAAGCAGAAGGTAGTGGTAGATGGAGTGTGCTCTGTTTGAAGATCAGTTTACCTGTGCTATTCCGCAGGGATCTGTACTGACTTGATCAGGAAGTGTGCGTTAGTAATTAATAGATGACAGGTAGGCTGGTGGTGGTGTGGATAGTATAGAAGATTACTCTAGGTTACAACAGATCATTGATAAGCAGCTGAAAAGTAGCAGATGGAGTTCAATCCAGAAAAGTATGATGTGATACACTTTGTAAGGTCAGTCAACCTTCACTAATCCGACTACCTGTAATCTGGTTCCCTCGATAATCTGGCACTGATTTCAAATTTTCCACGCAACTGTAATTTCAAATTTCCTGGGCCACCATACCAATCTGTTGCGCATTGTTTTGGTTGCGCTAGATCTGTTCACGTGTTGGCGCGCTCTTATAAGCACAGACAGATGATTCCTGCTGGTTTTCCTGCATTTACTAATTTCATTTGCGTGAGGCATGGCCGCCTGGCACCCACCAGCGGCGGGGGAGCAGGCGCACGCTGGGTCGGTCCGCCCTCTCGCCCACCTGCCGGCAGTCACACACTGCCCTCTGGTGACACCCAACCGGCGCTCCGTTGTCTTCTGCCTACGACCTCAGATCAGATGTGGTGACCCACTGAATTTAAGTATATGACTAAGTGGAGGAAAAGAAACTAATGAGGATTCCCAAGGTGACTGCCAGTGAACAGGGAAGAGCCCAGCGCCGAATTCCCGACCGCCTGGTGGTCGAGTGAAATGTAGCATATAGAAGACCTCCTTTCTCCGACTTCTGCTTCTGCTCACCCAGATGCGCTGCCACCAACAGTTTTTGAAGAAGCTGTTGTGCCAGTTTCAGCACCAGTTCCTGATGCTTTACTCATTTTTCAAGATGAAGATGTTGATGATCCTGACAACCCCACAATTGCAAACATGGAACTTTGCCTGAAGGTATATTAAACATCTCACTTTAGAAGCAGAAGTGCTCAACTGTTCTGTATCAGTTAATTCCTGTACATTTACCTGTACCCTTTATTTTATCTGTACCCATATTACTTCATTAAAATTTCACTTGCTACTCATTTAATACCTGTTTCATTATTATCTAACCTGTACTGATTTACATGATATTTTAAAGGTATGATGAGGTGATTAGCTATTGCTTAATGTGATCCTTCTGTAATTTGGCATTTTCACTAATCCAGCACTCCGCAGCTCCCAATGGGTGCCAGATTAGTGACCTGTACTTGAAAGCAGAATACAAGTTCAATGACAGGATTCTTAACAGTGTGGAGGAACAGAGGAATCCTGAGGTCTACTTCTGTAGATCCCTCAAAGTTGCCATGCAAATTGAAAGGGCAGTTAAAAAGACATACAGAGTGCTGGTCTTCAATAGACAGGGAACTGAGTTCAAAAGTACCTAGGATAATGTTGCAGCTCTATTATATATAAAAAAAGCTGGTTAGACCACACTTCGAAATATTGTGTTCAAGTTTGGTCACTTCATTTCAGGAAATATGTGGAAGTTTTAGAAAGGGTACAGAAGAGATTTATCAGGATGCTGCCTGGAATAGAGAGCATGTCTCATGAGGAAAGTTTGAGCAAACCAGGTTTTCTCTCTTTTTGAGCGATGGAGGATGAAAGGTGACCTGATTGAGGTTTGCAAGATGGTAAGAGGCATAGATAGAGTGCACACCTACAGCCTTTTCTCCAGGCCAGAAATGGCTAATATGAAAGAGCATAATTTTAAGGCGATTGGAAGAAAGTATAGGAGGGATGTCAGTGGTAGTTTTTTTAATATATAAACACAGAGAGTGGTAAATGCATGGAACATACTGTCAGGGCTTGGTGGTAGATACATTAGGGACACTTAAGAGAATCTTGGATAGGCACACAGATGAAAGAAAAATAGACTGCTATGTGGGAGGAAAGGATAAAATTGATCTTGGAGTCGATTAAAAAGTCAGCACATCATGGGCTGAAGGACCTGGACTGTGCATATATGATCTAGAATGATATAGAGTTATCACCAGGCTCCTCCAATTGGATTTTTGATGAAGAAACCAGTCACAGATAAATCAAATAGATGTTTTGGTTTGATAGGCGTTCATATCTTCAGGCTGGGTTCCTGAAACATCAGATACAACAAGTGGAGAAGTTCAGGTGGATACCTTTCTTGAATGGCTTGTCTTGTGTGGCTTCAAAGGGGTCCAAGCTCCTCCAAGGATCAAGCACTTCCTGCAGCATGAAAAATAATAACTGAAGATAGTGTTCTTGCAATTATATAGCAATGTTGAGTGGATATCACTCTAGTAGGAGTACAGTAACATAAGCTAACAGGTCCATTCAGAAGATGCATAGGAACACCTGCAAACTCTGCCCTCCTAATCACACACCATCCTAACTTGGAAATGTACACCTGCTCCTTTATAACTGCTTGGTCAAGGTCTGGGTACCCCCTTCTCCATAGTGGTCAAAGTCAAGTGTTGCTCTATCACTTTATTAAGGTTACTCGATAATGGGTAATAAATTCAAGAAATATCACTCAATTCAGTATTTCTGGGTGAAATTGAAGTGTTTGCATACACTTTTGTCTTTCAAACTCATGTACTGGATCTGCTTATCATTGGGGACAAGGAGATTCTTCCTGCTGCTAAGTATTCAATTGTCCATCATTCACACATTGATGTGGCAGATCTGAAAAACTAAAAGTAAATTTATTTTCAAAGTACAGATATGTCACCATATATTACCTTGAGATCCTTTCATCTGATCCAGTCTGGTTGCATGATAAGTTAGCTTATAACATGCAGCTTCTTTGGCTCTTACCTCATGGATTTATCAAGTTGACAACACACTTTTTGAAACTGATGCTCTTCCAAATCCATGGTGAACCAGAACTGGCCCTTGCATTATGGTGATGAATAACATACTGTATGTGTTGTTTGCAAATCATATTTGTAAATAAACCTCACAACAATTTAGCAGCCCCAATTAATTCTTTCAAAGTAAAAGTATGCTCTTCTTATTTCCAAATTACGTTCATTTAAAAAGGTAATTAAGATACTCAAAGCAATTCCATCCACCAAAAAAAGCATGTTACAAAAGAAACTTAATTTGTTTAAAGTTCAATCTCTTTCCAGGAAGCTGAACAGTTCTTAAGGCATGAAAGTGCAGGAAACAGAACAGGTTCTGATTTTACAATTTAGTCTGTCAATTTCCAAATACTGTTCAACTAGACTGACTGACTTAGCAACTGAGGGAAGAAGGTAAATTGTAATCAGCTCTCACAACTATGCTGTGGCTCTGATTAGTCTAAGAAAGGAATTTTGGGTACAGTACTAATCTTGCAATATGAACCACACTGCTGCTTGAATTATATATTATAGAACCCTCCCAATGTTGACACAAGTTCAATGAGATGGAAACTGCAGGGTTTATTGTGCTGAGTGCACCATTGTTAAATAGGAATCGAGTCTGAATGGATGGAAACTGATTGATCCAATTTATTCTCAATTTATCTTTTTTCGATATTAGCAAATGGATGACTGAATTATTTCAGACAACAGTTAAGAACTGGCGATTTTCTTCTTTTAAGTTTCATGCTCATCAGTATCAGTACTTGTCTTTGTTATATAATTAACTGAATTCAAGTTCAGAAATATCAAACTTCTGTACTATTAGTCCTGCACTTTTTTTCCTGCAAAATCAGACTTCCTGCAGATTATTTTCTTGAATTTAAAACACTGAATAATGATTCTAGAATTTGTTAGCATTACCTTTCTATCCGCTGGGTCAATTGTTTTCACTTGTTTCCCACGGAGGGTGTAACCTGGAGCCTCAGATATACCCTGCAGGGACATGAAGTGTCAACACTATACATCAGGAGCAAAAATATAGCAATACGCAACCCACTGTACAAATGCTCTGGTTCCTCATAGATCCAATCTTCTAAATATCTTCCCCCACAACAGCTCCTACCTTCTGTTTTGCAATATGTTCCTGATCCATCTCTTCCTCTGGTAACGGTGGGAGAAAATCATCATCAACATCGCCACCATCATCAATTCCTGTATGAGAAGACGATGCAAGAGAAGACGATGAATGTGTTTAGTCCAGAAAGCAAGTACTTGGGTACAACCAGCTCCCAAAAACAAATTCTAGGAAGATAATTAGAAAATAAAGAGTTGAGTTTAAAAATACAGGCACATTATGGGTCTCCATGATCTAGTTGGCTCCCGATAAAAACATATTTAGTGGGAATATTTAGCAAATTTCATCTGCTGCAGCCATTTTGAAATGAAGCCTGCAACAGCACTTTGGAAAATACTTCTGCTCATTCCTCTTAATCTGAGTAATAGATTATGTCTCATTGTTGGTGCCAACAGACACTGCATTTCATGGGAACAAAGCATTAGATTGTCAATTTGAGTTAGGCAGATATGCAAACCCCTTCTCAATACTCACATCTGGAAAGACAGTTAAGCAGTTGTCTGTTATTAATTGTAGGGCTTTCTGCACCACATATTTCAGTTTACGTTAACTGTAGGTTAAGAGAGAATAATCTCAACACAAAGTATACCAATAAGAACCATGGTTTATTTGTTCGAAAGAGAGAAAAAAACTTCACTTGGATTAACTGCATCAATCATTTCTTTCCCCAACAGATCAAGGGTCTGATGCCCATAGCCCAGATTGAAATACAAATACTAGTCCTATTTGTGAAGCATCAAGGATCACCAGAACTTTCAAAGCCAGAATCCATAATCTAAATTTCCATGGAGATAAAAAGCCATGCAACAGGTAAATGGTATAATGCTTCTGAATTAATGAGAAACACCAGGTGCTATGTCAATGACATTTAAAACAACTCGATCACCATTTGGTTCTTTATTTAAGAAGGGCTGTGAGCTGTGCAAAGAAGCCAAAAAACTCCAGGTTGGGGAGCTTAACATCTGTGATTACAAGGTTACTGGAGAGGATTCTGACAGATGGATCTGCATTTGGAAAGATTAAGTGATTAGGGATAATCAGCATGATTGTGCTTGGGAAAATTTCTCACAGTTTGACTTATTTTTAAAGAAGTGACCAAGAAGATTGACAAGGACAGGGTGGTAGATGTTGTCCCAGCCAATCTTAGCATGGCCTTTGACAAGGTCCACATGGAAAGCTGGTCAGGAAGATTAGATCACATGGAATCCAGAGTAAGCTGATGAACTGGATACAAAACTAACCAGGTGGAAGGCGACACAATGGTAATGCAGATAATTTTGAGGTGCAACCAGTGGTGTCCTGCAGGGATTAGTTTTGATCTCCCTGTAGTTTGTCACATATGTTAATGATTTGACCAGCAAGTTTGCAGATTATATCAAAATTGGTGATGTGCTGGACAGTGAAGGTTGTCTATAGCTGCCACAGCATATAGACCAACTGGGGAAGTGAGCAAAGGTCTACCAGATGAAATTCAAGTTTAGACAAGTGCAGAGTGATACAGAACAGCAAGACCTAGAGGTAAAACTTGCACCACAGGTAGACAAGGTTGTGAAAGTGTGTTACATATTTGCTTTCATCAGGTGGAGCACTGTGCACAAGAGTTTGGACATAATGTTATAGCTATACAAGATGCTGGTGAGACAACATCTGGAGTATTATTTTGCTGGCCTGGTCTCTGTAATGGTAGAAGGATGTGATTAATATAGAGACAGCAGAGAAACGATTCACAAGGATATTGCTGGGACTGGATGGCTTGAGATACAAGATCTGTAATTTAAACTCACACCACCACAGTTGACACAAACATAGTGGGCAGGAACTGCTTTCTTGGTGCAAAGGAAGCAGAGGGATGACCTTAGAGAGGGCTGATATTTAGTGGGACATAAGATGAAAGGTTTCTCAGGGTTGCAGTCTTAAACTAGAGTACATCCTTGTTTTTATTTATTAAAGTATATATAAATAAAATGTAAGTGGTAAGACTTCAAGATAAAGATTAGCTCTATTTGTCACATGCATATCAAAATATACATTGAAATGAGTCATTTGCATCAACAACCAGTCTGATAACATGCTGGGGACAGCCCACTAGTGTCACCATGCTTCTGGCCCTAACATAGGATGCCCACAACTTACAAATCCATACGTCTTTGGAATCTGGGAAGAATCCAAAGCACCTGGAGGAAAGCCACATGGTCACAGAGGGAACATACTGTACAAACTCCTTGCAGACAGCAGCAGAAATTGAAGCTGGGCTGTTGGCACTGTACAATGTTACACTAATCATTATGCTACAGTGCCACCCACAAGGACACCTAAAGGACAAGTGCCCCCCCCACCACACACACGGCAGTGAATGTATGAAACAAGCCAGAGGAAGTGATAGAGGCAGGTATAATTGCAGCATTTAAGACACCTGAACAGGTACACAGATAGGAAAGATTTAGATGGATGTGGGCCAAATTCATGCAAATGAGACCAGCTCAGGCTGGTACCTTGGTTGGCATGGGTAAAATGGCATGAAGGGATTGTTTCCATGTAGTACATAAGAAACAATGACTTAAGTTGAATAAATAGCAGGACAGAAAATGAAGTGGAAGTTTTGATTCCTAGGATAGCAGGTTTGAGGAGAGTACAACTACCTTGAGCCAATATTCAAGTTTAGAAGACTAGAAGGTGACCACATTGTATGGTTATTCTTAGCCAGTTTAATACGGTCAATTAAATGGTCATGTTTCTCCTGATTGGGGTGTACAAAACCAAGGATTAGTTTCGCAGGTTGGTCATTCAGGTCCGAGGAGAAATTTATTTTCCCAGAAAGTTGTAATTCTTTAACATCAAGTGCTATAGAAACTCAGTGGCTAAGTAGATGCTGAAAAGAGGCCGATGGAGTTTCAAGATGTCAAGCAAATCTTATTAGTGCAAGAAAATTATACTGAGCTTGGCTGTCATTTTATTGTATGCTGCAGCAAACATGGGACCTCAATGGCTTACTCTGTCATCCATTTCTTATACAAGTTACCAAACTAGTAACAAGAAGCCTAAACATGGAAAGAAGTTCTGATTCCAACAAGAATATAAGAAAAAGTAGCCGATGCAACAGCTCCACTATGGACGGTTCTAAGCCTGGCTGAAAAAGGAGGAGGGTTAGGCCTGGGGCTAGCAACCCCATTTTGTTAAAACCTTCTGTGTACAGAAATGCCAACAGAAGCTCCAAAGATCTCATCCCTGGGACAGGAAAGAAAGATGGGCTATATTGGGGGATAACTTGAAAGACAGGCTCAAAGAGGGCTCTGGCAGGCTACTGTTGGCAGCCAATGCTTCAGCAGGGGTGATGGACCCAAGAAGAAGCAGCTATTCAGCCTTTCATCTATGCTGTATCATTCAAGAGGACCATGGCTTAAATTTTACCTTAGTGCTGCTTTCTAGTAGTAAACACCATAATCTCCCTGTTCCCTTACAATCGAAAACAAAAGGTAGCTAGGGAGTGTATTTTAAGCAATTAATTTTTTTAATCTATAATTACAAAATGCTAATGTTGGTATTAGTTGCCATACAACTCTAAGGTTCTTGCAAGATCCAATCTGCATCATTATTGCTCTTTAAGGAAGTAAATATGCCATTGCTATCATGCCAAGTCTATATCTGTTTCCGTACCCTTAACTGCAATGTTAAGTACACATTGCAGCTTACTCTTAATTGTCTTCTTGGTTCAGGAGAAATTACCGTTGGATAGTACATTGTGGTCTTACCAGTGATATCCTTCTCTGTGAACAGATAAATAAAAACTACGGGCAAAACAGGAATAACGTTTGCACTGCAATTGATGTCCTCATCATTCAGACCCTTCTCTTCAGATAAACAGCTGCACCAAACTTCTCCAGAGCACTATACTCACCTACATCATCTGAAAAGTGCAACGCTAGAACAGGAGCTTGACAGTCGCGACTATCCATCACCTTGTCTTGTGTAAAATCTTGTAGGCCTGAGAGTAAAACATCATATAAAGTAATGAGCAGAATCCAACTGTGCTGCCTGCCTGCACCCATTGCACACATTTCACACAACCTTCTGTGCTCTCAGCAAGTGGTAGCAGCAATCTTGGGAGACATCTGTCCTCCTTCTACTTTCCAACTTCAAAGAATCATACAGCAGAGGCAGCCAAGAATATCATAGCAGTAATGACTCAAAAGTTCTTAACAACTCAACCCACTTGGTCTTTATGCCAATTTCTTCAAATTCATGTCTTATTATTTTCCCCACCAGTGGAAAGTTACATTTGAAACACCTTCAGCCTTACTAAATTTCCTCTTAACTCTGTCTAGTTCAAGAGTTCCCCAGCTTTTCCAATCTCCATCATTATTAGTGTTATGCATTCCTGGTATCATTCCAGTAAAATTAATCTAAAATTAAGACTTTGAATTTCTTCCAACTTTTAGTAGGACAAAATCCAAATCAATTCAAAGTCAACACAGAAACCAATATACCAAGAGATGTTTCAAAGACTATCCCATAGAGCAAAGAGTTAAACAGACAGCAAGTTTGAGGAAATTTACACCCCTGAGAGCTAAAAATCCACTAATTTCCAGGGAAGCAGAAGAAGCTACCTCATTAAATATATTTAAAACACAGAAATTTTTGCATAGCAGAAGCATTAAGGGTTATGGGGAAAAGGTAGGTAGGTGGAGCGGAGTCCACAGCTATATCTGCCATGATCTTAGTAAATGGGGGAAGCAGGCTCGATGGGCCACCTGGCCCATTCCTGCTTCTATTTCTTCTGTTCTTATTACAGAAAGGCCAAGAGCTCAGAGGGTTTTAGATCCAAAAGATGTTCTTGAACAAATACGTCAAAACCACGCAGTGCAACAGAAATTATTGAATGAAATGGATAAATGTGCACTATATAACTGATTTAGATGTTTACACGGAATGTTTATCGGATAGGAGGTAATTATGGTGCACTGTAGAAAAGTTGGAAATAGGTTTAGCTCAGCCTCAAACAGAAGTATTATGTAGGAATGGAAAAAAATCAATTGCTTTGGTCCTCCAAATGATTACAGGGAAGTGGTTTTGGTTCAGTCAAAGACCCAATTAAAAAGAGGGGTAAACAGATGGCAGGAAGCACGTCAGTGTACAGGTGGAATCTAACAATGTTTCAGAGGCATTGCTCAAAGGCCATTTATTTCTTAAATCTTGCAAGAACTGGTCATTGGCACACTTCAAGAGTTCCCAAAATTCAATGCTGCAATGTAATGTTCAAAGAGATTTTACTTCAATACCATTATAAAATAGTTCAAGGAATTTCATACTCAGAGATACCATATAAGGAATTACAATCCACGTTTATCTAATCTGATATTCCACAAATTTATTTCAACTTTGGTTGGGGAAAATTTGGTTCACCCCATGTTTACATCACACCAAGACCAGATAATAAAGCTAGCATTTAAAAAACTATTTTGTTGATGTTAGTCTCAACCAATGGAAGGAAATGTTACCACTGCAGAGGAAGGAAATAATGCTAAGAATTTTAAAATGATGATATCAGCTGGCTTTATTTGGCAAGTTAAGTGACCCTGCTAATATTCTAAAATCACATTACCGTTTTGTAAGACAAGAGGTCCAGAGTCTCTCTTCTAGATCTGTATTTTAACAATCCCAATCAAATCACAATGTCCATTGTTCTGCACCAACCCCAAGTAAATACCAGATACTCTTATAAAAATTTTATATCAAACTTTAACTAATAATCCACTATTGTGGTCTTTATCCTTTGATTTTCTTCTACTTCAAATCTACTTTTCCTTTACAAGATACAACATTCTATACTTTACTCATTTCCTGCAGCAAATCATTTCACACTATGCCAACTTAATATTGAAATTGAAATAATTAAAATATTCACTAACTTGCAGGGTTCAAATTCAAGGAGACTAGGTTAAAAGATTGAATTAACGAGTTTATGAGAAGTTAATAACAGAAGCACAACAAAAAAATCTGTTGAATCAGATAGTAGTAAAGATTAAAGGTACAGAAAAAGATTGAAAATTGAAAATTCAACACCTGCTTTCAGTCATACGTTTAATTACCATTGCTATTATGTTCTGTGTTGTCCTGCTGTTGCTTATTTAGATAGCTCATTGGTGATGCATTGTTCAGCTCCAAAATAAAAGCACCAGTGGCATGAGGAGTGCAGGTATTCATTCGGAAATCCTTGCGGCTACCCAGGATCTCTCCTCTTCGGCTATAATTCAGAGCAAACCAGCAGCATTAGGTTCTAAGGATTAAAACTGTTTCCTTCAAATCCTATTTCTCAATACCTTCTATTCCCTTGCTGCGTCCTTTGCTGTGGTCCAATTCAATGGTCTCAAATAGGCCATTGTGATAAGTAAACATGACCCTCAAGCTAAAACCCAATCCTAAGCTTCACTTCCTCCAACATCCATTAGCTTGGATGCATCTTGGTTGCATGGACCAGTTGGGCTGAGGGGCTATTTCCATACTGTATGACCCTTGTGACTCTAAAATCCATACTTACACTTCCATGGCAGGTCACCATTTGGGAGACTTGTCCTGACCTTTTCTTGTTGGCCTCCTGAAAACCTGGGCTGAGATCATCACAGGAGATAGCACTCAACTTTTACCGCATCTGACTCAGTATATCAGTCAGGTAAGTGTTTATGCAATCTCATATCAGCCTTAAGAGGCCACTGACAAAATATCTCTCCTGAATATTTCAATGTGAAACTATTCTGAATGTAGGAAACACTCTATTCATACCATCAGTGCCAGTAAATTAAGCAAACTTAAGTCTGAGACTCAAATATTCCAACAGTTCATGTATGTATTTGTTGAAAATCCTCAAGCAATAACTTATTCAACTGACAGTCTCAGAAATATTTTAACTTGGCATCTCCATTTCTCTTGACAGCCAATTTATTATAAAGAGCGAAGACATCACCCCAACAGCTGAGGTGATGATTCAACCGATAGCTGTCCAAAATTTCTGCTGAGAGAAAGCAGTGAGGGAAGGAAGCAACCAAACAAATAAGCAAGGCGTCCATGAGAGGGCAGAAGATGCATTCAATAAAAAGCAGTAATACAAGCCAAAGATGTTGGGCAGCACACTTCATACCTGAATAGCGGATTGTTCTTTTTTTCTATTTCTTCAGGTGGTACCAGTGCCATTGGCGTTATTGGGATAATGCACACAACCTTCAGCATTCAGAGAAGGCAAATGACAGTCAGAGCCAAATTCAGGTAACTGCTGCAAAATTCTGCAATGTTTCTGCATTTAAACACTCCTAATTAAAAATCTTACATCCAGGACTGCATAAGACCACTTTTTTCCCCGAAACAAAAATTCTTACAATGAGTACCCCCATATAAATAGTAGACTGTCACAATTCAATTTTGATCTGCAAATGGTTTTCAGGTCAGCATACCCATGTTCTTTACTCATGTCACTAGTTTTATTATAGCCTGACTGCCATCAGGTCACTCAAGAGACTCCCACCCCACAAAAAGACACTGCTTCTAAAAAAAAACACATCTATCTCCTGTGAAATCCCAGTCTATTGCAACCTTGTATTGCTGCTTACCATGTTATTTAGAATTCAGTTTTGCTCAGCATTTCTTCAATTGCAGAACCATAATTCAGCACTCCATCTTTTAAGCAGAGATAAATTGTACATCCTATGTTCAATTGTACACATGTTCATCCTGTTCTAAAGTTGCCACTGAAGATTAAGGGGTTCACCTTTGTGCTCATCTAATGTTTCATCACCACTGTGGCCTTGAATGTAATAGAACTTTAATTACGACTTTGAGAGTGCAACCATGAAAGTGTAATACTACTATGGGAACAGGAAAGTTAGGTAAATACAGATGCGGGACTCATGAAGAGTGTCTGCAAGTGACAATGGGTTCTGATTCAGTGGTTTGAGCTGGTGCTAAGTATTGGTTCATTTACTGCAGTAATTCATATCAGTGAAAAGAGTATAGAGTGGCCAGGGGGTGGGGGCTTGGCAGCAGATTTTTTGGGGCTTCACTAATGGGCTGGTCATGAACAGCATCATGGATCGACAGAATGAGAGATGTGCTGCAGTGAAAGGGGCCCCACACATACCGAGATTACTATTTTAATGTGTGCTCTGCTTTGTCCTGATAAATGTACTTTTAAGCACTGTAGATAATTGGAATTTGTATCTTTCTGCCTATCTGAGCTGGCTCTGAGAACCTTTTGTTGTAACAAAACAGCCACGCAAGTTAATAGGGCAGTTAAGAAGGCATATAATGTGTTGCCTTCATTGCATGGGAGATTGAGTTCAAGAGCTGCGAGGTGATGTTGCAGCTCTATAAAACTCTCTAAAAGGCCTGGACTATGCTGTAACATCTATGTTCTAAATCTGGGGCTAGGAGAAGATGGTGTTCACAGATGAAATAACCAATAATGCCAAAATACTGTATAATCACAAATAAGGCTTACTTACAGGAGAATTGGCATCCTTCTCCATATCGATGCTGTTTTTTGATGGACACTCAATGTCATCTAGAGACAAAAACTGGAAAACAAGGATTTCTGCAGTTAATGACAAAAAAAAAACATATTCTTAATGTTTTAATACATCTATAACACTATGTCACATCAGGGAAGTAACTATTATGCTGGATTCCTGACCACAGACTAGATGGCACAGAACCACGCAACTCAGCGCAGTTTGGCAGGGCAGTTAAATTTACAATGCCACTTTCAACCAATTCCCAAGAACATTATGTGTACATCTCAATTTTAAAAAGTAATTAATGCCAGTATTTCAAGCTCTACTTGTACATTTTGTATGTAATTATAGTATTCCCTGGTTAGTGTACAGAATTGGAATCACCACTTTAGTCTCACATAAAGCTTCTTGATATAACAATTGCATCACTTGGACGATCTCAAATCAAAGTGGACAATGTAGGCCCTTCTTTAGTTTTGATTCAAGCGTTCACAAGCAATAGATGTTAATTTCAATATCTTGTGCATCACAAGTCAAAATTTCTTACTTCCAGTTCTGCATTCTGATCATCCAAAGGAACATCATGATCTGTACCACTTTCCCCAATAGATGCTGGCTTCTGATTCCGCCTAAAAGAGTGAAGGTAAAATAACATTTCAAGCAGATTCTATAACAAGAATGTCATTACAATGACATTTTTGCTTCAAGAAAATGGAGACAGGAATTGACTTCATTTTATGATAGTCTGCAACTATTGGTAAGTAAATTACTGGATGCAAGGGTCCCAAAACAAAGGCCTTGTCTAGGTTCATCAGTCCCACAAGGTCACCAATTCGATTACTAGATGCAACTCTCAAACATCATTATAATCTGTTACCTAGGTTAATCCTCCTGCAACAACATTACTTGAATGTAGTATTTTTTTGTACAATAGCGTTCTATTGATGTTATTACTCACGCATAATGGTTCAATATTCAAAGGTTGAATAGTTCCATTTTAGTATCAGAGAAATGAATGCAGTATACATCCTGAAATTCTTGTTCTTTGCAGACATTCACAAAAACAGAAGAGTGCCCCAAAGAATGAGTGATGGTTAAAAACATTAGAACCAAAAGCCCCATCCCCCATACTCCCCCCTCCCAAGCACAGGCATAAGCAAAGCAGCGACCCTCACCCACCCCTTTCTGCAAAAAAAAGGATCAGCACCCTCCACACACCAAGCATGCAAGAGCAAAGACCCCAATAAAGACCATGATTTGCAGAACATCAAAAAATAATCATTCACCTGACAATTTAACATACCAGTCTCTCTCTCTCTCTCCCCTCCCCCCAATAGGGGAAAAAAAGGTGTCCCCTTTCACAGCGAGAGTTTCTTCTTGGCAATGCCTTTACAATGCTTTACCCCAGCTCTTAAGAGATTGTCTGCCTAGCATTAGTGATCACATAACCAGGACTTGTGATATGCACCAGTTGCTCATACAACCACCCACCACCTGCTTCCATGGCTTCATGTGACCCCGATCGGGGTCTAAGCAGGTGCAATACTTTACCCAAGGGAGATCTGCAGGCAGACAGGCTAGCTGAGGGAAGGAGCACTTTACACCTCCTTTGGTAGAGAAGTATCTCCACCCCACCACTCTAAACAGGAGAATTAGGGTAGAGTTGACAAGCATGTAAAAGCAAATAGGCTATATAAATAGGGAGCTACTTAATGGGCTGAATTGCTTGCTATCATGTCAAAAGAAAGTACAAGAACGGTGCAGTCCCTGACATAGCAATTGCATCTCATATAGAAATGCTCAGTTGTTTTTGAATGTAATATTAATTCATAATACATCCTTGGATACTCAGAAGAAAGTCCTTAAATATATAGGGCTGTAAAGATAACTTAATCTATAGACAATACTAATTAATTAGTAAAAGGATTCTTTACTTTTTGTTGGATATGATGTCCAATGCTTGGTACACCAAAGAATACAGATATTCCACCTGTGAAGAAAGAGAAAAATTCCTCACTTATTCTGTAGTATTGTCAATCCAATCAGGACAGTCCTTTGCTAGTCAAATAATTCCTCGATGCTATTGGATAATTTTCTAGTTTTACCTTTGAGCCTTCCCCTTCAGCGTATTTCTTGACTAAGTATTCTTGGACCAAGAATGAACGAGTTAGTTTCTTGGAACTTTGCTTTTCACATTTCCCTCTACAAAGCAATCTACTTTGTGACCACCAAGCACCTATTTGCTAGTTTACCAACCTGAACCTCCATACCAAACTCTTCATCACCACTAATCCCCAGCCTTGAGCAATGCACACCTTTGCTAGATCCTCCAAGTAATCCTACAACCTCTCCAAATTCATACATGCATTCATAGATGCTCCAAAAAAAGCTAGATAATTTCTTCATTCTCATAACTATTTTTCAGATCAACATCTGCCTCGTACTCCCCAATACTGGTATTGTCTCCTTCACTGCACAAGGCTAGGATGAACTCACCTTCCTGCTGTAAATACATGCAGAACCCTGGATCAGCAGTGCAGCCTCTGCAAAGTTCATTGTTGTTTTCCCATCATCAAAGGAAATGCAGATCTGGTCCAACTAACAGGAGAGAGAGGAAAAGAGTAAAGTTATTGGCCTGATAAATACAAATTATTGTGTAACTGCAACTACAAACAAAAATTTGGAAACTAAATTGGGAGCTTCCAAGAAGAGAGAAGTGTTGAAACCACCATATCAGAAAGGGCCATGCTCCATGCAGCATTGAATGAAACTGGATTATCCTAGATGTCTATCTTATGGAAAAGTGATATTGATGGTTATGAGAAAAAGCTAACATGCAAAATAATTTTGCAGATTGTTTAGTCAAAATGAGATAAGTATTATCAAATTGTCTGTATTCAACTTAAGGCTTGCTGCAAAACCACAATCTCAGTCTAATAAAATATGAAACTTAACTGGTTGATTGGCACTATATCAATAACCCAATACATTTGTTTCCTTCACAAGTGCAATTGCTATAGCGAGTACCTTTTAGAAAAAAGAAGTATATTCTCACCATGACTACTTTGTTAATCTCTGGCTGTTCATTTCCTCCGACATCCAAAATATTTGCTATTTAGCTGCTGTAAATTGCTCCTAATATTGCTGAATGGCAAGACCATCAGGGGAGTTAGTGAGCAAATGAGATAGAACAAGTTACAGAGAAAGAATTGGGAGAATGGGATTGATACGAGTTGGCAAAGACTGCATGGGCTGAATGGTCTCCTACTATGTCATGATAAATATTAAATCTGACTGATCAAAGACAAGGGTAGCATGGAACATCACTTGCAAATTTCCCCCCAAGGTGCACGTTGAAAATACACTAACCCCTTGTTATTTGCTGACTCGCCATCAGTGGATCCACAGATTAGCAAAATTGTGATTGGAAGTGTAAGACATCCAGATTTGTACCTGGAGCCAGTGTCAGGAACAAAAGCAGATTTACATATGAGCTGATATTTACATAGAACTTATAATCTTGGAGGGGCTGATCATTGAATCCTTAGTGTAATTGTTTCTGGCCTGAGTGTTATTGGTATTAGTGCTTTTATTGTTATTCTTTGAAAGTTTATGACAAATAATGAAGACTTCCATGTATATAGTTGGTCCAACATTGTTGAAGGGTCTAAACTCAACCTGTGTGAGTACCTTCACTAGAAGGCTGCAGCAGCTCAAGATGATGATTCATCACCACATTCTCAAGGACATTGAGATGGACAATAAAGCAGAACTGAAAAATTGATTTATTTTTAATGACATGATCTCGTTACTTTTGTGTAGAAACCTAGGTTACAATCTGATATTTCTACTCACAGCTGTTTGAATAAGATAACACTTAGTTTAATCTTGTACGCAATATTTTTGGTCCTAGTCTATGAGTAGCTGCATTCTATACTGTGTATCAGTGGTGGCTTACTTAGTATCACCCTTGGCCAAATCAGATTCCAAGCACAAATCCCATTCTAGAGACACTCTATGAATACCTTCATCAAAAAAACTGCAACACTTCAAGACTGGTGATCTATTACCACATTATCAAATACAAGCTGCAGTGTAGTAATAAGGGAGCATAATAATTTTTAGAAACTTTTTTTTAGGTTTGACATTTTAAAACAGATCATTGCTACATATAGAAGCATATTTGTGCCAACATGCTGTTTTGTTTGCTTTAACATTAGAGTGACTACATGTTAAAAATATTTGGCTGCTGAAGAGTTTGAAAGAATAAACAAATACGTAACTATCGTTAGTGTTCAAATCTGTAGATTTAAAGAAACTGAGATTAAATTGGGTAAAGCAAACTTAATCACATAAGCAGTAAACCAAATAAATCTTACCTAATCTAGAAATGCTTCATCACCACTCCAAATTAAACAATTAATAGTACAGTCCAGTACAGGAGCAACCCCTTTGGCCCATAATATTGTGCCAACCTATTATATTAGTGATCCAATGGCCAAATAGTCTAATCCCTTCTGCCAACACAATGTCCATGCTTCCACCACCACACCAGGCAGAGCATTGCAAGCACCCAACATTGTAAAAAAAAGCACTTGCCCCTCACCTTAAATGCATGTCCTCTAGTTTTAGGTATTTCAACCCTGGAAAAAAATAACTATGTCTATCTACTCTATCTATGGACTGACCAGTGGTGTAGTGGCATCAGCACTGGACTTCAAGGCAGGTGCTTCCGAGGCTGAATTCAAGCAAGCAGCAGTATCTGTGCAGAAGGCAGGCCTGGCAATCTACTTCCATATCCTGCCACGAAAATCCTAAGGACAAATACACTATCCATAGGAACACCTCAAGTCGAAGACGACGACTCGACAGCACTCAACAACAACTCTATCTATGCCTCTCAATCTTATAAACCTCTATTAAATCTCATTACAGCTTCCACCACTCCAGAGAAGTTTGTTCAGCCTCTCTTTAAAGCAGATACCCTCTAATCCAGGCAGCATCCTAGTAAACCTATTTTGCAAAACCTCCAAAGCCTTAACATCCTTCTGATAAAGGCGTGACCAAACCAGAACCGAAAGCAGTACTCTACAAACAAGAGAAAACCTGCAGATGCTGGAAATCCGAGCAACACACACAAAATGCTGCAGGAACTCAGCAAGCCAGATAGCATCTACGGAAAAGAGTAAACAGTCAACATTTCCGGCCAAGAACCTTCATCAGTGTAAGCAGATGGGGGGAGAGAAGAAACACAGGCGATGGGGGTGGGACGAAGAGTGAAGTAAAGAGCTGGGAAGTTGATTGGTGAAGGAGATACAGGGTTGAACAAGGGGAAATCTGATGGTAGAGGAGAAAGCAATGGAAGAAAGAAAAGGGGAGGGAGCACCAGTGGGAGATGATAGGCAGTTAAGGAGATAATGTGAGAGGGGGAAATGGGAATGGGGAATGATGGGGGGGGGGGGGGGGGGGGGGGGGAATTACCAGAAGTTTGAGAATCAGTGTTCATGCCAACAGGTTGGAGGCTACCCAGAAAGGGTAGCTCCTCCAACCTAAATGTATCTTTAGTGAGAAAATAGAAGAAGCTGTAGACTAACATGTCAGAATGGAAATGAGAAGTGCAATTAAAATGGGCGGCCACTGGGAGATCCCACTTCTTCTGGTGTACAAAAGAAAGGTGCTCAGCTAAGTGGTCTCCCAATCTACGTCGTGTCTCACTGATATACAAGAGGCTACACCAGGTGCACCGGATACAGATGACCCCAAGAGACTCACAGATAAAGAGTCGCCTCAACTGAAAGGACTAAATGGTGGTGAGGGAGGAGATGTAGAAGCAGGTGTAGCACTTGTTCCACATGCAAGGATAAGTGCCAGGAGGGAGATCAGTGGGAGAGACAAATGGACAAGCGAGTCGCGTAGTGAGCGATCCCTGTGGAAAGTGCAAAGTGGGGTTGGGGGGAAGATGTGCTTGATGGTGGGGTCCTGTTGGAGATGGCAGAAGTTACAGAGAATTACATGCTGGATGTTTTGGCTGGAGGGGTGGTAGGTGAGGACAAGAGGAACCCTAACCCTGGTGGGTGGTGGGAGGATAGGGTGAGGACACATCAGTAAGTTATGAACTTGGATACCAAAATCCCTCTGCACATCAATACTGTTAAGGGTTTTACCATTAAGAATGTACTGTCCCTTTACATTTGATTTCCCAAAGTGCAACACTTTACATTTAGCTTGGTTAAATCCCATCTACCATTTCTTTTCCTTATCTATAAATGATCTATATCCTTTTATGATATTCTGAATCCTTTTGCAGTCTTCTACACTATTCGAAACATCACTAATCTTCATATTGTCAGCAAACTAACCCACAGCTCTACATTTTCATTTAGCCCAGAATTCCTAATTCAGAACACCACTAATCACAGACCTCCAGCCAGATTAAGTCCCATCAACCACTACTTTGTCTTCAATGGGCAAACCGATTCAGAATCCTAACAGCCAATTCATGTGGTTCCCATGCAATCTTAATCATCTAGACAAGTTTCCCATGAGGGACCTTGTCAACCACCTTGCTGACCCAGTAGGCCTACATTATCAGCCCCATTTTAACCTCTTACTCATTCAATTCTTCAATCTCTGAACTTCCTTTCTTGCATTTTGCTACCTAGTTATTTCTTGTTAACATGTGATAATTCCCCCCCAAAGACATGCCCAGTCTGTGTCTGTGTTTTTTCCCTCTCCTGATCAGCCCCATTTCTGTCTGCTCCTGCCCCACTGACCTGTATCTGCATACCTCGTCCCCATTTTGTCCCCTTTGGTTCAGCCCTTCTTACCTAAATCTGTGACACTTCACATGCTCTCCAATACCTCAATCGTTTTCACTTCCTTGGCCCCAGTCACCTTATTTTCATTATGAACATCCAGTCCCTGGTTCTCACCCTCAACAATCTCTCTTAGTGCCTCCCACTTTTGCCAAACCAAAGGTATAACCATGGACACTCGCATGGGCCCCAGCTATGCCTGCCCTTTCATCAGCTACATGGAGCAACCCATGTTCCAACCAAACACTGGTAACCCATCCCAAATATTTCTGTGCTGCTACATTGATGTTTGCAATAGTACTAATTCCTGTACCCATTCTGAGTTCATGCATCTCATTAAGTTTGCCTCCATCTTCTACTTTGCCCTCAAATTTACTTGGTTCATCTCTGACACCTCTCTCAATTTCTCAATTGCCAGAGACGTAGATTATCTACTGGCATGTTTTAAAAACCTACAGACTCTCAGTTATCTTGACGATACCACTTCCCACCCTATCACTTGTAAAAATGCTATTCCCATCTCCCACTTCAGATTCAAATTTATTTATCAAATGTATATCAAAACATATACTCAATTACAGCATTTGTATTAATGATCAAAACATCTGGATGTGCTGGGAGCAGCCCGTAAGCCTCACCACACATTCCGGCAGCAACACAGCATGCCCACAATGTTTAGCAGAACACCACCACAAATCAGAACACAACAAGAAACAAACAACAGCAGCAAATAAGCTACTTTCCTCCCTCCCATGAATTTCAGGCTTCACAGATCACATGCAACAACACCAAAAACAAACCTCATTCCTCCCTCTAACCCACACACAGACACTCCTCCAATGCCAGGACAGGCAGACTCAAGTACCCAGCCTTCAGTGGACTCAGTTCCTCCGTTTCCGCTGCATTTGTTCTCAGGGTGAGGCTTTTCCTTCTGGAACAACTGAGATGCCTTTTTTTTTCTTCTCCAAAGACAAAGTTTCCCAATCACCCTCTAGCTTCTTACTTCACCATCACCTGGTCTCACCTTTTAACTGCCAGCTTCAACTCCTTCCCCTCCACCCCCCCACCGCCTTAAACCGGCTTCCGCCTCCTTCCTTTCCAATCCTGATGAAAGATCTCAGCTAGAAACACCGAACTTTAGATAAATCCTCAAACCTTGCACCCAGGAGGCAATACATCATCCTGGTGTCTCTTTTGCAGCCGCAGAAACTCCTGCCTATTTCCCTGACTATCAAGTCTCTTATCAGCATTCTGATTTTATCCTTCACTGCTAAGCCTCAGAGTTAAGTCCTGCATTGCTATTGATAATAACTGTTAATAACTTATAATAAACCAATAGACAGATACATAAAAGCAAAAAACACAAGCTAAAGGAACTGTGATGTTGGAGAAGAAAATAACTGATGTATTTTGTTCCAGAACACGAAGCCTTCTGCAATATCAAAAAAAGCACCTCTTCCAAGTACTCCTCCAGTTGAGCTGCCACATCAATCTCCCAGTTCTTTGTCAGCTCTCTTATCGGCTGAAGAAGATGTGCAAATCGTGATTCAACATCCTCCATCTTCAACTCAAACAAAATCCCATGGATGACGAATTTAAAAATCTTCAGGTCAGAATATCTGTGGAAAGAAAAAGAATTCAGAGATGAGGAGAAAATGTCAGAAGAAAGTACATTTGTTATGTGTCATTCATATGACTTAGGCGATCATGCTCTTTGCATGACCACAATAGCACTTGGCAAATTTTTCTACAGAAGTGGTTTGCCATTACCTTCTTCTGGGCAGTGTCTTTACAAAACAGGCGACCCCAGCCATGATCAACACTCTTCAGTCTGCCTGGCATCAGCGGTCGCATAACCAGGACTTCTGATATGCACTAGCTGTTCAAATGACCAACACCACCTGCTCCTATGGCTTGAAGTGACCTGGCTGACCCACAGGCTAGTAGAGTGAACAAATTTCTTACAGCTCCTTTGGTAGAGACACATCTCCACCTTGCCACTCAAACTAGAAGGGAGGGAGGGTTTAAATCTGAAAGAAACTTGTATCAGGGACTGGCAAGATATTTTTGACATTAGTTTAGATGATAAGTACCTATTAAGCTGAAATTAGTACTTAATACAACAGGAATATTAGTGGCACATAGACGTGAAAAATGTATTGGTATTCTATGGACAATAACACATTTTATAAAAATTACAGAAACCTATTGGTTTAAGTTGCAACCAGCGTCCTAAACGTATATATTAACCATGGCAAACAGGTTGAATAAAAATCTTAAAAGCTAAGTAATTTACCATCTCTGCCATGGATGGTGTCAAGACTGATTGTGAAAGGACCTGGGCACGGGGGCTAGTAACCCCATCTGGTAAAAACCCAGAGCTACAGAAGCTCCAAAGATCTCATCCCTGGGAGAGGATGGATCTTCAAAGATGGGCTACACCTGGGGACAACTTGAAAGACTGGTCCAGATCAGAGAACACTGCTGTTCGGGACTATGCCCCAGTAAGGGTGATGGGCTTAAGAAAGTAAGGGAAAAGTACTGAGAGCGAAGCAAAACAGAAACAATAGAAAACAATTAGCCTCTGCAGGCTAAGAACATGTTGGTTTTTTAATTAATTTTTTATGCATTTTTAACAAACCAACTACAAACAAAAAACCCAACAACAAAGTGAAGATTAATACAGTGTAAAATAAACATATCAATTATATAATTCATAATGAGGAAACAGCTATAAAGTTAGTATCCTCCCCTCCCTCCCACTATGAAACTCGAGGCCAACCATTACAATATGTAAAAAAAAATTAATCAGAGCATTCCATTCCACAGAACTGTAAATATAAATACAAAAAATAATAATGCCTACTACCAAAACTATAACGTAATTTCCATCAAAAAGAAACCATAACTTAGAGGGAAAAAGCTGAAAGTAAGGGATTAAGACAAATAAACTTAATCTAAAGAGGAGTTTAATTCAAGGAAAGGTCCCCACATCTTTTGAAATTTTATGTCCAAATTGAGGAGTGAATAATGAACTTTTTCAAGGTCTAAACAGGACATATCATTTAGCTATTGAGCATGAGTGGGTCGGGCAACATCACTCCACCTAAGGCAAAAGATAATGTTTGTTTTGATGGACGATTTTAAAAAAATGAGGGCAGAGGGAATCAGACAGTAAACCACAGTTAAAAAGATGGAGACATGTACGGAATGAAAATATCAGCGAAAACTCCACACACACCAACGTAGAGTCAAAATTACAGAAGCAGAAAACAGACACAGGCGTCTTGTTGGCCGTAGGACTGAGAAAGGTAGAAAAGCACTGACGGGTACAGGCGCAGAACCCACTCTGCCGGACATATTATTGGATAATACAGAGAGCTGAGAAAGGCAGGGACAAGCGGATGGAAGACCTCACCTTTAGTTTCTACTCCGCGGAAGGGATTCCGTTATACCCGCCACCATTTTTTTTGTTTTTTCCCGCGCGCTTTCCAACCGGAGCGCGCATGCGCAGCTTCCGGACCCAACCACTTGGCGGCCGGCTGAAGTGAAGACAGCGTGGATGTTATTTGCCACCAGGTTAAACATTGTGTATTGGAGACCCTGACTGTAAGGAAAACATTCAATCGTTGAACTGGCTGGTTGACGTCACTGTCCGCGATCAAACCGGACGGCAAAGACCATCATTCCCCCCCTTGTCGATCTGATGGTAGACTCCACGGTAAAGGCGGGACTTGCAGTTCAGAACAGCCCATTATGGGAAAAGGGGGGGGCAAATTTGAGAATTTGTTAAAAAGGCTGAAAAATTGAGACCTGTTCGAAAAGCGGCTATTTATTTCCAATTGATACTAATTCTCAGCTCACATTACACCTGATCCTAGGGGACTTCCTGGCGGTGTGGCGGACGGCCTACCCCCGCCCCGCTCCAGGATCCCGAGGCCCGGCGTGACTCCATCCTCTGTCTCGATGGCGGCGATTCGGTTGCCGCGTGTTGCCTTCCTTTGGGGCGTTGCTGCCGTCTACCTTTGCGCCTTCGCCTCGCTTTATGTCCAGATCCCAGGTAACTGCGGCAAACGGCCCGGCTGGGCGGTGGGTGGCGTCAGTGCAAGGGTCTGGAAGGGGAGCGGTCTGGGGTGGCAATGGGATAGTAAGGGGAGGGTCCTGAGAGTTTGAAGGTGCCAGACGCGAGGTTATTCACGGGCTGGTTGGAGAGCAGGGTTGTACAAGAGTTGTTGTGGCTGCAGGATAATGGACGTGATTGGTGTGACAGGTTGTTGCAACAACAACTAGTGCAAGAGACTGGTGTCACGGCGAGGTGATTCAAGGACGAGAATGACAACACGACGGTGCAATAGATAGCCACAAATGATTGGTATATCTGCTGGAAGTTGGAAAGGGTTGGCATAACCGCGAGATATGTCTTAACTGTGGCATGTTGTGAACTGCTGAGGTAACATCAGGGTAATGGAAAGGGTTCTTAGTATTGGTGTGGAATTGTGCTATGTTGTGCAGAGATAGCAGGTTGGAGTAAGCTCGTGTGAGGTTGGTACAATGCAAAGGAGCTGGTATGACCACAGGGAAAAGTAAGTTCTAAGTGACAGCAAGATAATGCAGGGGCTAATGTAACTACAGAGTAGTGTAAGTGATAGCTGCGTCAGTGGTTGGAGGAAGGGGTCTGGACAACACAAGAGAATATATCAACTGGTTTAACTGATAAGATGCTATGAGACAACAGGAAAACAGAAGGGCCTGAGGTGATAGAGGGATTGTGGAAGGGGTGGTATGATGTACAGGGGACAATCTCATCAGAGCATTGTTAAGAGTCTGGTGTGGCAGTGGGTATTGCAAATACTGATGCTTATAAACCCCTGGTATGACAGTAAGATCATGCAAGTGCCATTTGACGGCATCAGAACGTAAGGGGCTGGCCTGACTGGGATAATAAAAGTTTGCAGTCTTGCTGTGGCACAGACTATGCACTGGATTTGCGAGATTAAAATAATGTGGGGCATTCATGCAAATGTAGAATTGTGAAAACTGCTGGTACTGAAGTTGTCTAAGTAGTGTGTGTGAATATGTAATCATGCAATTAGTTTGTGCTACGGGGTCAGAATCAGCTTTATTATCATTGACATGCTATGAAACTTCTTGTTTTGGACCGTTCTGAAATCTGATGACTAATATAGGGGGAAAAACTGTTCCTTAAACGATGAGTGTGGGACTTTAGGCTCCTAAACCCCTCTCTGATGGTAATAATGAGATGAGGGCATGTCCCAGATGGTGAGGGTACTTAATGAAGGTTGCTGCCTTCTCGAGGCACCATCTTTTCAGGATGTCTGCTGCTGTGGAGGCTTGTGCCTGTGATGGAGCTGACTGAGTCTACAACCCTCTGTTGATCTTGCATATTGGAGCCTCCACATTAGGTGGTGATAGACTCATCAGCGTACTCTCCATGGTACACCTGTAGAAATTTGCTGGAGTCTTTGGTAACGTACCAAACCTCAAACTCTTAGTGATGTTTAGCCATTGACATTGTATCCATGTCATGGGCCCAGGATAGATCTTTTGAGGAGTTGCTGCCCAGGAACTTGAAGCTGCTCACTCTTTCAATCACTGACCTTGCAATGAGAATTGATGTGTTTTCTCATGATTTCCTCTTCCTGAAGTCCACAATCTATTTCTTGGTTTTGCTAATGTTTACTGCAAGATTGCTATGACAATCACTCAACCAGACCATCTGTCTCACTCCTTTACACCACGTCGTCAGCGTAAAACATAGGAGAAGAGTAAGGCCATTTGGCCCATCGAGAGTAATCAGTATTTGATCAGAGTTAATTTATTTCCCCTCTCAACCCCATTCTTCCACCTTCTCTCTCTAACCTATGACATCACTACTAATCAAATACCTATCAACTCCTATTTCAAATATACCCAGTGACTTGGCCAACATACTGAATGTGATTCTGCCAACAACAATGGTACCTTCAGCGTGTTGATAAATGGCATTCGAGCTGTGCATAGTCAGGAGAGAGTGGAACAGTGGTGTGCCTGTCTTGGTTTAAGTGAGAAGGAAATGTTATTACTAATCTATGCTGATTGTGGTCTGCCAATGAGGAAGTCAAGGATCCAGTTGCAGAGAGAGATACAGAGGCCTAGATTTTAAAACTTTTTGAATCATACTGAGAGGGTGTCGGTGTTGAACACCAAGCTGTAATCGATGAACAGCAGTCTCATGTATGTGTTGCTGTTGTCCAGTTGTTGCAAAGCTGATTGGAGAGCAAGGATGCTCGTATCTGCTGCAGACCTGTTGTAGGCAAATTGTAGCAGATCTAGGTCCATGCTCAGGCAGTTATTAATTCTATCCGTGACCAACCTCTCAAAGGACTTCATCATAATAGATGCAAATGCCACTGGACGATAGTCATTGAGGTAGCTTAGCTTTTCTTGGGCACTGGTATGATTGATGCCCTTTTGAAATGGATGCTAACCTCTGATCACAGCAGTAAAAGGTTGGAGATGTTCTTGATTTAACTTGCTGTAAATGTGGAAGTTCCTTGTTTTGATTAAATAATAGTATGTTTGAAAAACAATACTGTAATTCTTTACACAAAATGCTGGTGGAACACAGCAGGCCAGGCAGTATCTATAAAGAGAAGCACTGTCGACGTTTCGGGCCGAGACCCTTCGTCAGGACTAACTGAAAGGAAAGATAGTAAGAGATTTGAAAGTAGTGGGGGGAGGGGGAAATGCGAAATGATAGGAGAAGACCAGAGGAGGTGGGATGAAGCTAAGAGCTGGAAAGGTGATAGGCGAAAGTGCTACAGAGCTGGAGAAGGGAAAGGATCATGGGACAGGAGGCTTCGGGAGAAAGGTGGGGGGAGCACCAGAGGGAGATGGAGAACAGGCAGAATGATGGGCAGAGAGAGAGAGAGAGAATAAAAAACAACTAAATATGTCAGGGATGGGGTAAGAAGGGGAGGAGGGGCATTAACGGAAGTTAGAGAAGTCTGTTCATGCCATCAGGCTGAAGGCTACCCAGCATTTCCCCCTCCCCCCCCCCCCCACTACTTTAAAATCTCTTACTATCTTTCCTTTCAGTTAGTCCTGAGGAAGGGTCTTGGTCCGAAACGTCGACAGTGCTTCTCTTTATAGATACTGCCTGGCCTGCTGTGTTCCACCAGCATTTTGTGTGTGTTGTTTGAATTTCCAGCATCTGCAGATTTCCTCGTGTTTGCACTGTAATTCTTTACAAGGGTTCTGGAATATTGAGTGGAGGCTGCAATGTTGTGCAAGAGTTCATATACTGGCTTTGCAACTCTGAAGTGTTGTAACTAGTAAAAATCCCGCCATTTTATTTGGCTTTACTGGTGAATAAATCATTGAAATCAGCAGGGTAGGTGCCATTAGTGTTTTTTTTTAAAGGAGCTTGTGGGCTTTTTTTTGCTTTAAATACAGAAGCATAAAACACTTTCTGTGTCCCTCTGTCTGTCTTTCTCCCTCTCTCTTGGTCAAGCTACTGAATTTATTTTGGGAGGCAGATAAATGTCAAGGCACAATAAGCATCTAGCACTATGGGGAAGGAGTGGTGTTGAAATACAACCCTTGCCAGATGGTATTGTCCTAATGAAGGGTCTCACCCAAAACATCAGAAGTTTATTCCCCTCCATAGATGCTATTTGGCATTCAGTTCCTCCAGCATGTGTGTTAATCAAAGATTCCCAGCATCTGCTGAATTTCACACACAAAATACTGGAAGAACTCAGCAAGTCAGGCATCATCTATAGAAATGGATAAATGGCCGATGTTTCGGGCTAAAGCCCTTCATCAGGACCAGAAAGGAAGGGGGAAGATGACAGGATACAAAAGTGCAGTGAAGGGAAGGACAAGCAAGAAGGTGATAGGTGAAGTCAGGTGGGTGGGAGAGTAAGAGATGAAATAAGAAGTTGGCACGTGATAGGTGGAAAAAGCAAAAGACTGAAGAAGAAGATATTTGACAGGTGAGGAGATAGGGAAGGAGGAGGGGCACCAAGGGGAGTTGTCAGGCCGTTGAGAAAAGATAAGAGGCCAGAGTGGAGAATAGAAGAGGGAAAGGGTTGGAGAAATCGATGTTCATTCCATTAGGTTGGAGACTACCTAGATGGAACATGAGGTATTGCTCCTCCACCCTGAGAGTGGCCTCAATGTGGCAGAAGAGGAAGCCATGGACCGACATGTTGGAATGGAAATGGGTAAAGGAATTAAAATCTTTGGCCACCGGGAATTTTTTTTTTGCGGGTGGACAGAGGTTCTCAACAAAGTGGTCTCCCAATTTCCGCCAGTCCTCATCAATATAGAGGGGGCTGTATGAGGAACACCAGATACAGTACACGATCCCAACAGATGTATGGATGAAGTGTTGCCTCACCTGGAAGGACTGTATGGCAGTGAGGGAGGAAGTGAATGGACAGGTGTGGCACTTTGGCTGCTTGCAGGGGTAAGTGCCAGCAGAGAGATTAGTTTGGGGGGGGGGGGGGGGAGGCAAATGGACTAGGGAATCATGGAGGGACTGATCCCTGCAGAAAATGGAGAATGGGAGGGAGGTAAAGATGTGTTTGGTGATAGGGTCCCATTGAAGATGGTGGATGCTTCAGAGAATGATGCGTTGGTCTCAAAGGCTCATACGGTGGTAGGTAAAGACAAGAGGAACTCTATCCCTGGTTCCCCTCTATGATTTCCTTATCCCTTCATCCCTTCCCACTGACCTCCCTTCTGGTAATCATCCCTGCAAGCAACACCTACTCATTCACCACCTCCCTTGCCTCTATTCAAAATTCTGAACAAAAGGACCTGCTTCTATGCTGTATTTTTCTATGACTTATTTCCAGCATCTGCAAAATCTTTTTTGTTTATGATTGTGTTGAAGCTTGATATTCCGATTGGCATACTTGCACTCATATTTTTAAATGTTTAATATTAATATCTCTCTTCCCCTTACTTCTCTCACCATGCTTGTCCTTGTATCTCTCTCCGCAAATCCTCCCTCTTTCTTCTCTCCCTTTATCACCCTTATCTCTCAATGTATTAATATTGCTGTAAATTAACATTGCCATCAGCAGAACTTATGTTGCTACCTATCTTTGAGGCCTCATTAAACCTGGATAATCTGTTTACTCTTCTGACAGGCCTCTATGGAAGGGAAGGAATTCTGCCAGCTCGCAAGATGCTGAGGTTCACCGGAAAGACACTGCTGGATCAATTAAAGGACTCCCCGACTTTACTGTGGTTGTGCCCCTCTCTTGGACTGGACACCGAGCAGGGCTTGGAGCTAATCTGCCTGCTGGGCATCATCCTGTCATTCACTGCACTATTGTTTGAACCTCTCCGTGACTGTTTTGTCTTTGCCTGCCTCTGGTTCCTGTACCTGTCTGTATACCAGGTCTGTGTGTGTACATGTGTGTATCTGCACTTACTGTGTCTGTGCCGGCACACACATTCCCTGTGCGTGTTAGGCTTCTGGAATGGAAAATCATTCACCAGTTGAACTACTTTGTCAGGGTCACTGGATATTTGGCAAGTGTAGGGGGTGAGTTATCATTGGCATATGGAATTTCAGCCTTAGAACCAATGAGAATGCGTCAAGTATAAGAATGTGATTGAACTAGAAGGCAATCAAACTGGGAACGAGTGTACTGCCTAATTCACCTTTTGATTCAATTGAGTCACATCTTGCAGATTCTTGATACATCAAGATGTCATGTGATCAGTCTTTTCCAGAACGGGTTTCCTTTGTTCTGACTCCCAAATTCTGAGTTTCTCCTTGGAAGAGTTGGCTTTTGGTCCCCTGTGCAGTCTCAGGGTTTACTTTGGAGTTAAATTCTTCTTCTGATAACCATCTTCCTCCTTTACCTTGTGTTCTCTGTTAAAGCAGTACAATATGGATAGTCCAGTTCAGCTCTGACCCATTTTCATCCTATTGGCTGCCATAATATCACTTTCATTTTTCACTACATTAGTTGTACAGCATCCTAGTTATTTATATTGTCGTCAAAAACAGATGAGCATGGAATTGTTCATTGAAGGACTTAATTTCTCACGACGGTTTCATAAACAAGTCTGATCATTGAAGTATTTTCCTGCCTTAAACTTACCCTCATTACCACAGTAACAGTTCAGCTGAGGCCTTGTTACAATTTGATGGCATTTTAGATCCTTGAAATGTTGGGTCTAGGTAAGGTGTGCTGGTGAAGATCAAAGAATGTTTCTCAGGCATATTATTCCTTATCTCATCCTGTGATTATGTTTATTTTGCAGACTTTTAATTGCCATTGATTGCTTCCCAAAGCAACTCTGGATTCAGAATCCTATAATCAATCAGTGCTGGGAACTCATTTCTTTGTTATTAGTCTCTTTCATTATATTTTCTTAACCTTCCCAGACTAGCAAGATACACAAGTCATTAACATCCCTACAATGAAAGCTGCAAATATCTATTAAAGCTGCGCACACTCTCCATTTCTTCCATTGTGGTAGTTCTTTAAATATTTGAAAACATCTGCTGCACACTTCAAGGTCAGAATGATCTTCAGATATTTATGATTCATTTTTATTTTATTTTCTCAGGTTGGACAAGTTTTCCTGTATTTCCAGTGGTGAGTTCAGCTTCACACCATAACTCAATGCACAAATTGCATGATAGCTTTGAGGCACAATGTGTGAGGAACAAATTGAGGGACTGAGAAGAAATGTTTAATGAAGCAGTGTGCCAGGGGGATTCATTGTTGAGCAGCAAGCTGAGGCTATGCAGTCAGGTGCTATCAAGCGGTATGCAAATATGTAGTGAAGGGAGATGAAGCAGAGCATTGTGTGACAGATGCATAGTGAAGGAATGTGCAGGAAGCTGTATTCGGGTGGTGCAGAGTGAAGCTGTGTGCAAGAGGCAGGCCACGAGAAGTCTGCAGGGAGTGAATTGTGAGGAATATGAGAAGAGTGTGAGTAGTGATCATTGTTCTAGGATGAGTAATAGTATCTGACCGACTCTGCAGGGACAGTTTGCTGCTGGAGACGGGATTCCTAGCAATTCTCGTTGCTCCACTATATCTGCGGAAATGGCGGACTGCCCCCTCAAAGCATTATGACAACATCACCTTCTGGCTAGTACGCTGGCTTTTCTTCAGACTCATGTTTGCATCAGGTGTGGTGAAACTGACCAGTCGATGCCCAACCTGGTGGGGGCTGACAGGTGAGTAACAAGAGGAATCCTAAACTTTTTTCCTTGTTTATAACTTTCTATACCCCATGTCATTCTACCCAGAGTAGATGTTGCTCAGATCAGCATTAGGGTTTTGGAATATCAGGAAGATATTTCAATGAATATCAGTATGTAGGTGATAGTTTAGTTACAGGGATAGCTGTCACTCTTAGGGAATTATCCTTATCACAATTTTCCATAATACAAAGCTGTGTCATCTGCACATGTACTAAGAAATGAAAGTTGAGGGAAAATATTTATTTATTTTACTTTATATTCTGCGAGAGGAAATTTTTATTCCGTTGTTCAAATTTTTGGGTAGTAATTTGTGAATTCTGTAACACAAATGTCAATTACCCAAATGGCTAGGATGTTGTGGTCGTCTATTATATATCAAATTTGATTCAGTGATAATGACATAGGCAGGAGGTATTATACACCAGGTGTAGCAACGAATATCTGATCAAAGAGCTTGTAATGAGTGCTGGTACTTGTGAAATTGGGACTGTGTGAGGTGCAAACAATAAACTTGTTTATCTGGTTTCCTTACAGCTCTAACATATCACTACGAGACCCAGTGTATCCCGACTGCTGTTGCCTGGTTTGCACATCAGCTGCCATTTTGGTTTCAGAAATTCAGCGTGGTTATCACTTATGTTCTAGAGATACCAGTCCCTCTGCTCTTCTTTGCTCCAACTCGTCGTCTAAGGCTCTTTGCATTCTATGGTCAGGTAGGCCCAGCATTTGCATTTGATGGCCTGCCATCTACTTCTGACGGAGTATAAACTGATAGAGCTGTTGTACAATTGTATTGAAATCACAGTTCCTCTAACCATTACCTCTTGGTACAAATCAGAATTGGGTTTAATATGTACGCTGCAAAATGTGTTGCTTTGCGGCAGCGGTACATTGCAATATGTAGTAATAAAGATTGCATAGTGGTCGTCTGTTGTGTTAGGCAATGACCAAGAAACTGCGAAAGAGAAGAAGAGAAGCCATTACATTGGGGCAGTTACACTTTCTTGACCTCAGAAGTCCAAGTCCAGTGGTACAAACAAGCATCACAAACTGGAGACTAAAAATTAAAATAAAAAGCAAATATATATATTAAAAATAATAAGTGATGCAAAAAGAAAAGGGAAAAATTCCGAGGTAGTGTTCATGAGTTCATTGTCTATTCGGAAATCTGATAGCAGAGGGGAAGAAGCTGTTCCCGAAATGTTGAGTGTGTGTCTTCAGGCTCCTCTACCACCTCCTTGTAATGGTAGCAAGGAGAAGAGGGCTTGTCCTGGGTGATGAGGGGGGGTTCTTAATAATGTATGCTGTCTTTTTGAGGGATTACCTTTTGAAGGTGTCCAGGATGCTGGGGAGGCTAGTGCCCATGATTGAGCGAGCTGAGGTTACAATTTTCTGCAGTTTTTCCCAATCCTGTCCAATGGTCTCTGAAAACCAGACGGTGATACAACCAATTAAAATGCTCTTTACAGTACATCTGTAGAATTTTGCGAATGTCTTTGGTGACATACCAGTTCTCCTCAAACTAATTAAGTATAGGCATTGCTGTATCTTCTGTGTAATTGCATCAATATATTGGGCCCAGGATAGATCCTCAGGGGTGTGACACCCAGGAACTTGAAACTGCTCACCCTTTCCAACTGCTGCCTAGGTCTGGTGTGTGTGTTCTCTCAGCTTCTCCTTTCTGGTCCACAATCAATTCCTTGGTCTTACTGATGTTGAGTGCAAGTCTGTTGCTGCCAACAATAGTCATGTTGTTATCAAATTTATAGATGGCTTGTGACCTGTACCTAGCCACACAGTCATGGGTGTAGAGAGAATAGTGTCCTTTTAAAGAAGGTGGAAATCTGACTACAGCAGTGAAAGAATAAAGATGCCCTTGAACACTCCAGCCAGTTGGTTAGCATGGGTTTTAGCCCTATCAGGTATACCACCAGGGCCTGACACCTTGTGAGTATTCACCCACTTGAATGTTCTGATATCAGCCTCCTAGACAGATCATAATGTTACTGGATGCTTCAGTTATTCACATAGATGGAGTCTTATTCTCCCTTTCAAAGTGTGCATAAAAGGCATTGAACTCATCGGGGAGTGAAGCATTACAGCCATTCCTGATGTTAGTCTTCACTTTGTAGGAAGGAATGGCCTGCAAATCCTGCCAGACCTGACATGCATCCAATTCTGTCTTTAACCTTCATTGGAATTGTTTTTCCACTCTTAAGATAGGCTTCCATAAGTCATACCTGGACTAGTTGTATAATTCTGGATCACTGGTCTTAAATGCCACAGATCTAGCCCTCAACAGACTACAAATCTCATTCATCCACAGCTTTTGATTTGGGTATGTCGGGTATGTTCTTGAAGGCACGCACTTGTCCACAGGTGTTTTGATGAAGTCGGTGACAACTGGGGCATATTCATTCAGACTTGAAGATGAGTCATTGAATACAGGACTCAAAACAGTCCTGTAAGTGCTCTTCCACCTCTCTTGACTATACCTTCTTGGTCCTCAGCACTGGTGGTACAATCTTTAGTCTTTGCCTATACGCTGGGAGTAGAAGTACAGCCAGGTGATTGGGTTTTCTGAAGTGTGGACGTGGGATGGCACGGTAAGTGTTCTCCGTGGTATAACAGTGGCAAATGTCCTCCCATAGCCAATGTTTGAACCCCCACTCAGCAGAGATTGGGTAAAACCAAAAGCTCCAAGCCTGTGTTCTTGGAAAGCTATAGGAAGCATGTCATTCTCCAGTTCTTTGAGAAGGAAACACACATTGCCAAGGATGAACAGGGAGTGAGTTTTGTTAGAATCTTATTCCAAGGGTGACAATATTTGTTGCTCTAGACCGTTTTGCAGTGAAGTGTAGCAAAGCAGAAATCATGCATCTTTATATTATTCCTCATTTCTGCAGTCATTTTCTCCAGCCGCCTGTAAACTTGTATTAAGTGATGGATAGAAAAGATTGACATATCTTTCTACCCCTTGTCTCCTGAACTATCATTTGCTTATGTGTGTGTGTGCGTGCGTTTGTGTATGTGTGCCCTTGTCTCATTATATTTTGCTCTTTCTTCTCTTGTTTTCTTCCCTTTAAAATAATTTTCTCTTCCCTGCAGGTTCTGCTCCAGGTGTTAATTATTATCACTGGTAACTACAACTTCTTCAACCTGCTTACAATTATTCTGGGATTCTCACTACTAGATGATCAGCATATTTCTGGCTGGTTTGGATACAGCAAGGCACGAAACACTGAGAGTGAGTACCAATAGGTTCTATGGGTTACTGTGCCAAGTGGTGTAAGCAAAGGCAGGTAACTGATAGCCAGATCAGGACCTGTGTCTTGCAGTATAGGGTACTTTTGAGTTGGAGTCAAGTATAAGATATAGTTGAATACACATGACCAAGGATTTAGCTGGGCCCAGTTACCTGCAACCAGTAATTTAACTAGGGTAGAATACCTGTGAGTTGCAGTTTAGCTGTATCAAATGTCTGTGACTGGGGATTTAGCTGGGGCTAAGACTGTTTAGCTAGAATGCATGACTGATGATGTAGAGTTGAGCACATGATTATGTCAGGGTTGGGTACCACAATCAGTGATTTAGATGGAAGTGAATGCATCTCATAGGAAACAAGTTTCTTTGACAGGTGACTTGGCTGCTGTTGGGGTACATGGTGGTCAAGATCAGGAAACTGTAGCCCCAGGTTTAATACTTGTTACCAGTGATTAAACTAGATCTGGGTAACCGAAGTAAACCTTCCATAACTGACTTAGATGAAGGTGGGTATATATGACCAGTGATTTAGCAGATGTGACAAAATCAGGAACATCAGTTTAGCCAGACTTGGTATCAATGATTGCTGGTTTAGACAGGTCTGGTCTGTATCTAGGGTAAAGTACCCTAAAACTTGATGTAGATATATCAAGTGAGGAAAGAAGATTGTGAGACTATGGAGGAATTGGACAGTGTAAGTTTGATGTGTGTTGTCTTTTTTTACTCTCTATAGGACTAGGGTTTTTGCAAAGACTACAAGCTGTGGCTGTTGCTGTCATTGAGCTGGCAGTTTTGGGAGCACTTGCTTATGGAACTATTCACTACTGTGGGCTGAGTGTGGACTGGGAGAAGTGGTCAATTGAATCAAAAATAGGTATGAGAAATATCAGCTACAGATCTATTTCTCACACAGGACTTGCACACAACTAATCTGTCTCAGGGCTAACCAGCAACTCAAACTTCTCTCTTCTAATTCATTAACAATTAAAATACTGTGCAACTAAATGTTGCTTACCTTTGTCTTGTCTGGAATGATTCATAAGTTAAGGTGTTTTGGTAAAGCAGAGAGGTTTTTTTTGAAACCAAGGAGGTGATGGGGGATCTGATAAAGGTATTTAAAACCATAAAGATTAAGAGAGAATAGAATTTGAAAGAATTATTACCCATTAGCAAAAAGATCATAAAATAAAGAATCAAAAGTGACACGAGCAATAAAAAATTCCTTAAAGCACAAATGGTTCACAGGCAAGAGAGTAGTGGGGGCAGGATAAGTATTGATATGGATTTGCACGTGTGTAGAAAGAAGTTGGGACTGGTTGAATTGCTTTTGTTTGGACCTGCTGCAGAATAATGAGCCAAAGAGCTTCCTTCCGTACTCCAACTTCTCTTTGATATTTGTAAAATATTTGTGCAGGACAACTCAATTGTTACGTTCCTTGGGCAATTGGATAAATAATTGAAGGTGACAGCAGAGAAATAATTTAATCAGCTGTTTCTAAATTGTCACAGGCCATTGTAAGATTTTACCTTGTAAGATTGTATTAATTAAACACGGTTCAAGGCATCCACTGGTGCTATCTTTCAAGGCAGTTAGAGTATAGGTTATGTACAGAATAAAACTACTTAACACTCCCATTAAGAAACTCACAGGGCAGGTTTAGCAGAGGGTTAAATGCAGAGTAAGGTTCCCTCTACATGGTTCAGTCAAGTGATCCAAGGGCAGTTACATCATTGCTGTCTGAACATACAACGGGAGTTTGTTTTGCCATCTGGCAATGAGGAGGTCCTCAGTGGCATTTCCTTGTGTGAAAATCCTCCCCCTTTACATTAGGGAAATTTGCACAGATTCTTAAAGAAACCAAGAAAGATTAGCTTTAATTGGCCACATACAGTACATCAAAACAGTAAATTGCATCATTTACATCAAATCAAATCAGCAAAGATTGTACAGTACAGCCCACAGGTGTCACCACACTTCCAGCAGCAACTAAGAATGCCCACAACTCACTAACCTTAACCGTATGTCTTTGAAATGCTGGAGGAAGTCAGAGGACCCAAAGAAATCCCACCTGGCAGGGAGAACATTGGAACTCCTTACAGATGGTGGCGGTGTATCGTGTATACAGAGTATGAGAGGTTGCAGCCTCTATTTGAGTAACTGAAGGGACTGCTCCTCAGCTGTTGGCAGCATCTCAGCTCAGTAGTCCTGATCCTTGGTCACCTGGTGCAGAGGGGGTGGGTCACTTGGGGAATCCTGGGCCTGGCCAAGGTGGCTATTCACAGATGTGGGCAGCAGGCAGTACAGGTCAAGGTGGCAGGCACTCAAGAGTTCCAGTCCTCTTTTGGGGTTGCATTTGTGCCTGTGTGTCCCTGGAAAAGGAGCAATGGGTGAGTTCTGGGATCTGTTAGTGCTTAAGGATTTGAATAGCAATAAACAAAGCTAAATAGTATGCTTAATGAAATATTGTAATAATATGATCTTGTAATGACTGAACAAACAACTATTGAAAAAGGGTAAAGAATAGGTAATTATATCATGGTTTATATAGAGTAAAACTCCTTTAAATGGCACTCAGACGGTGAGCATAGATTTATTTTATTCTAAATTACTTACCTTTTTCTATGTTTTGCAGGCCTTACTTACCATGAATTTACACATTGGTTGAAGATTGTGACTCCAATAACCATCTGGATTGGGGTAATTTCCCTCACCTGGGAGATACTCACCTCATTGCTCAAGTAAGTTTAGAGTATCTATGCAAAATCTTAATGAATTCCACCTCTGACCTGATCACTGAGGTTTATTTGTATTCACTTGTGAAATGTGGACATTACTGGGAAGATGAAGATTTATTGTTTACCTTTGAGCACGTGATTGTGGGCTGCCACCATAAACCATTGAAGTTTGTCATCAAAATATACCAACAGAGCTGTTGAATAGGGAGTTGCTTGAGCCTTGAATGAAGGGAAAATGATGTAAAGGTTGACTACCCTTTATCTGAACTTCCAGTGGCTAGCCATTTTAATTCCACTTCCCATTCCCATTCTGACATGTCAGTAAAGGGCCTCCTGTACTGCTTCTATGAGGTCATACTCGGGTTGGAGAAGCAACACCTTGTATTCTGTCTGGCTAGCCTCCAACCTGATGGCAAGAACATCAATTTCTCAAACTTCTGGTAATGGCTTCCCCCACCTTACTATTCCTCATTCCTATTTCCCTCTCTTGCCATATTTCCTTGCCTACCCATCACCTCCCAATGGTGCGCCTCCCCCCGTTCTCTTACTTCTATGGCCTTCTGTCCTCTCCTATCAGAGTCCCTCTTCTCCAGCCCTTTATCTCTTTCAGTAAATCGACTTCCCAGCTCTTTACTTCACCTCTCCCCTCCCCCACCTCCTTACTCTGATTTCTCATCTATTATCTCCAGTCTTGATGAAGGATCTCGGCCCAAAATGTCGACTGTTTACTCTTCTCCGTAGATGCTGCCTGGGCTGCTGAGTTCATCCAGTGTTTTGCTTTTATTTTCAGCATCTGCAGATTTTTTTTTTGTTTGTGATTAGACTTACTAAGCTGTACTATCATTGAGGATAGAGGTGTTCTTGGAATTTCCTCTTTGTGTTAGCAGATTAGTTGTCCGCCGCTATGACTAGATGCGGCAAGAATTCAGAATATTAATGTGATTTGTTGGGTGTCAGGAGCTAACTTTGCTTATTGCATGCTGCTTTTACTGTGAATGTTAGAGTCCTATGTTGTTCTTTAGGCAGGTTGGTACCTCGTGTCCTGGTATTTCTGATGCTGCGCTTAACGTGTCCTTCTGCATTCTTCTATTGTTATGAACCCCGTAACTGGGTGTCTTACCAGCAAAGATAGAAGTGTCAGTTGGAGTCTGGTGATACTATTTTCAACAGTATTTATTAGTAAAAATACACAAAAATAATATCAATGCTGGGGTTTCAATGAATAGAACAGTACTCAATAAACAATCCTTCTCCAAGAGACAATAGCAGTAATCAGTGGTTCTGTTCCGCTTTTGTTAGGAGGAGACATTCCACTTTGTGTATCTCTCAGTTGTCCCTCTCTCTCATTAACTGACATGAGCTGTTTATCAATAACAACTGTCTTGGCAGCTTTCCTGTGTCTCTCTCATCTCCCTTGATAACAGCATCGGAATAGTAGCGATTTGCGATTCTCCAAAAGGGGGTGGGGGCATTGGCGATTCTGTACCCTTCTGCCCATCAGCGTTGTTCATCATTCGTAACACTATGAACCAGGGTTGATCATCTACCTTAATTGTACTGATACTCTGGGATATAACAGACCATGTAGTGGAACACAATTCCTTTGCAACTCATCTTCCCAGGGATGAATCTTTCCTGAATCTATTCCATTTATCCTAGTGGTGGGTAATTAAACTGTGAAAATAAAATTTCTGTCAATGTAATGTTTGCCAGTATCTGCAGTGGATAGTTGAATGAGCACAAGATCGTGTAAGTCTATCTCTCATCCCTCAGGATCCTGCACTGCAGACCCAGATTACCAGCTATGTCGTTTAGGAACTAGCTAGGTCATTAGTGATGTTACCAAAGCACTGTTGTGAGAAATGCTGAAGCCCTCAGCTGGAATACACTTAGTACCCTTGCTTCTCCCAAAGCTTTGTCCAGGTAGAATCATCCTTATGGTGCAGGTGGAATCCTCTTCTTTCCATGATGGTTCACAGCATTCGTATACCTTAGTTTATTTGGTTCCCTTACCACGTGATTTAATGAAGTCACTTTGCATCTTAGTCATAACATTCTTTTTCTCTCCTTTAGCTCCCTGGTGACAAGAGGGTTTTTTGCTAAGCTGTGGGCTACCTCTTCATGGGTCGTGTTTGCCTCTGCTGCTGCTGCTATGTTTTCTGTCAGTCTGGTGAGTGGCAGCTGCCTGGTAGAGCTTGAGATATTTCTGTGATCACAAATCTGAGTGCATCATAAGCCTCAGATGAACAAGTAAAGAATGAAAGCATGTCTAGGGCCAACAATATCGTGAGCCCTGGCATCTCTGGACAACAGTGAATGGAAAAAATTTTTTTATGTACATGCTGAAAACATGAAAAAATAGAAAATTCTGGAAGCACTCAGCAGGTCAGGCAGCATCAATGAAGAGATTAGAATTCTGGCAAAGGATCTTTGATCTAAAATGTTAAATTACTTTTCCCATAGATGTCGCCTAACCTGTTGTGTGTTTTGATATTTTCTGTTTTTACCCATGGACAACTGCATACAGTTCCACATCACCAAGGACTACCAGTCATCTCTTAGGCTGGGTCTATCCTTTGTAAGGCGTGAGTGAGGAAAGGGGATCAATTATCAATGGAATTGGGAGCCAGTTAATCCAGATCTAAAGTTCCAAGGGAACAGTTAACTTGAAGCCTTTTGATGTGGTTATGATTAGTACAAATTCCAGAACAAGTGACAAATTTAAAGAGAGAGAGGAGGTTCAGGAAAAAAATAATCTGGTCCTTTTTTTTTGGAGAGCAAATCTTGAATGAATGACCCAACCAGGGAAAGGGTATAGTGTGAATGCTTAATGAAAAGTGGAAGAAGAGAGGATGGATCTATTTAAGACCGAGGCTCATTGTTTATTGATTGCAATCTGACATAATTGAAGAGGAAGCTACGATATACTTGTTCCACAGGAGCAGTCCACACATCCTTCTACCTGCTAGGATTTGTCTCCTGCTCACATAGTTTTGCCATTCTCTTCTGCCACAAGCAATCACTCCCTTGTGAGATCAGGGGGAGGGGTGTATGAAATTGCTGAAACTGTGGAATGGTGTGTGCTTCAGTACACTGTGTGGTTATGGATGGCAGTGATGTGTTTTTGCTGGGATTGAGTCCACTGCTGATGAGGGTGTATTAGGTGAGAGTCTGTTCCCGAAACGTCAACGGTACTTTCTCACAGAGATGCTGCCTGGCCTGCCAAGTTCCTCCAGCATTTTGTGTGTGTTGCTGAGAGTCTCTTCAAGTCTGGTTTGTTTGTGGTTTTTAGTCAGTGCTGTAGTGACTGATGGAAGCAACATCATTCTAATGTACTCTAATTTTCTGTCATCCCAGGTACCATACTCCTTTATTGATTATGAAACAAGTTCCAGCCTTCGGCCCGAGATCCTGCGGCTATACAAAGTGGTCGACCGTTATGAGTTGGTCAACTCTTATGGACTGTTCCGGAGAATGACAGGAGTGGGAGGCCGTCCAGAAGTTGTAGTGGAAGGAAGCTATGATGGCCAACAATGGACGGTAAGATTGCTTCAAAAGCAGCTATGAAAGGTGATGGGGAGCAGGGTTAGTAAATGCAAGCAGGTTGGGGGGGGGAGGGTTGTTGCATAAATCTGGATTTATTGGTGCAACTAATTCTAGGTCCTGCTAGGCTCAAATCATCTCCCTCAGAACTTGCCATGTACCCACCCTGCCATTTAGACATAGCTCCCATTCTGTGAGTACGAAATAATCGTCCATTCGTCCCAAAGTTCTCCTGTCAATGTGGTACAGCTTCGAATTCCTATGCTTGGCCCAATTGTGGAGCAACCTCACAGTCCTTGTCCTGAATAGGGTGCACCGTCCATAGGCTAGACACTCTGGTCCCATGCTTGTGTCTGATTCCCTTTCTGGGTCTTTTCATTTTCTCAGGAGATTGATTTCATGTACAAGCCGGGGAACGTCAGCTTGCCCGCACCTCTGGTGACCCCACATCAGCCCAGGCTTGACTGGCAAATGTGGTTTGCTGCTCTCGGACACCACAGGCAGAGTCCCTGGTTCACCAGCTTTGTCCATAGGCTACTCCAGGGAAAAGCTGATGGTAAGTGCCGTGAATCTCGTCCCCGTTATAGTTGCAGTGTCTCTTGCTTGTACTTTGCTGTTCACTACATCTCCCACTGTTAAGCTGCACTAGCTTCAGGATCTCTCACTGCTATATCACACTACCTACATTTCATGATTACAGAGCACTGGAGCCAGGGTCTTTCACTGTTAACCTGTAAAATGTCTTGTACCCAATGTAGTTTGAGCACCCTTTATCCAAAATACTTGGGGCCAGAAATGTTTTGGATTTCAGATTTTTGTTGGTCTTTGGAATATTTGCATCTATACAATGAAATAGCTTAGGGATTGGACCCATGTCTAAACATGAAATCCATTTACATTACGCATGCAACTTGTACATATACCCTCCCTGAAAGTAATTTTATGTACTATTTTTAATAATGTGTACATTGAACCATCAGAAAGGTAAATGGTCACTACCTCAACCACCCATGTGGACAGTCAGTGGCTGTTTGGTGCCGCCACCATTCCTAACTCTGAATTTATGTTCTACTGGTAAGCAATCTTTGTCCTACATTTGTTTATCACACATGTATTTAACAGTAAAAAAATTAACTACATACCATTGATATAATGAAAATATAATGTGTGCATGGTAACAAAAGCAGCATCGGGAGAAAACCAGAATCAGCTGTTCAGCAAAAACAAACAATGCTAGGCTTTTAGTCCCCACCTGTGATGCTGTGGTTTGATTTAAAAAGTTATAGTACGCTAAACCAATCATTACATTTACCTGTAATTAAGTTCAATGAAATCTGTGAAAAAGTCAACATTTTATTTTTACGCAATAATGACGCTGGCATTGTTATACTGAAACCTGGGATTTTAGGTGGAGATGAAATTCAGATTTGATTGAAAAATGTTTTGTACTTACCGAAAAAGGTGATGATCTTTGCTTACAGAAGAAGTTAAATGCAGCACAAAACATTACAACTACTGTTCATCAGGTCTGAGAAACTTCAGGGAGAGGGTTCATCGTCATTGACAACACTGTGAAGAGGAACATCAGCAGTGGTTGAGGGTCCTGGACATAGATGCTTGGGATGAATAGGTCCTGTACTGGATGTTTCTTCTTGTGTCATCTGCTTTTGTCATAGCAATCTTTCTTTGCTTTCATATGATTTTCTTTCTTTGATAAGATTTCTTGTTCTGTTATGAATGCATGGTGCTCTAGCCCTTCAATATGTCCATTACACATTTTCATCCTGTTGTCTTTAAGCACCATTTCTACTGTGTTAACTATATTGACTTCATCTTCACTCTTATCATCGCAATGACTGTTCATTACCATTTCAGCTTTTTCACTATCAGTAATTGAATGAACAACTGGAGCCTCTTTATCAATGTTAAGAACTTCTTCGATATCTACTTCTCCCAGCTTATTGACAGACTTTGAAAATATCCCTTTTGTGTACGTAAGGAGTCCTGACATAGTCTTTTTCCTCATTTGACATAATTTAAAGTCATCACTTTGTTCATCGTCACCGAACATGGGCATAGGTCAGAGACTGTGCCGCGTAAAGCACAAAGGTCTGTCTATAATGACTGCTAAAAACAAACTGGTGCCAACAGGGCCCCACTCAGGGTATATGAGGTCACTTCTCAGAACTGTTTGTGGTGCGTCACAAACCTGTGCGTCACCTGGGAACCTTCCCAGTGTGATAGTCTGTTTTAGGAGCCAGAATGAAGGGGTGCTTCAGAGATTTGGAGGGATAAGTTCACAAGATATACAAAGCAGCTCCTCAGCATTTGAATTTTTCCATTTATGCTGTATTGTCAGTGCTCAGAGAATTTTCAGATTTCAGAGTTTCTCGGTATTGGATTTTCGGATAGAGATGATCAACCTGTATTTATCCTGAACTGATTACAGGACCTCTTGCTGTTTTATTGCATGGGGTACAAGACCTCTTACTGCAACAATCCTCTTGTTACAGGATTGCTCACTTCTCTACTGCAGGTTATAGTACAGGGGTCAGCAACGTTTACCACTGAAAGAGCCACTTGGACCCGTTTCCCACAGAAAAGAAAACACTGGGAGCCGCAAAACCCGTTTGACATTTAAAATGAAATAACACTGCATACAACGTTTTTTTTTGCCTTTCTGCTATGTATAAACAAACTATAATGTGTTGAATTTATGAAATTGATGAACTCCTGCAGAGAAAACGAAATTACATTTCTGCATGCAACAAAAACATTTTGAACTCCGAAAAAAAGACGTTGGGTTGAAGGTTACTTTGAAGTAAAATACTCAACGTCTATTTGAGTCCTTCTTGTATTTATGAAAAACGCCAAACTTAAATTTGCCGCCAGCAGCAAACCAAAAATAACGTCAGCCAGCTGTCAACCTGAAAAATAAAAGGACTATTTCACTGAACAATGAAAACATATGAATATACGTAAAATAATAGGCAATTAAAATATTTATCATACTTGTTCAGGTTGACTCACACCTGCCAATGCAGTCGTATTCAGTAGGGATGGATCGATGCTTAGGGGAGTGACCGGGAAGGATAATGTGTTTTTTTCCTCTCTGAACTCACAGAAGCGTTTCCCAAACGATGATTGCAGAATGTAAATACTCCGAATTTATCATGTCGTGACCTTGTTTGAACTCTCTCAAATTGGGGAAGTGAGACAATGTGTCTTTCTGTAAATCTCTGGCAAACACTGTCAACTTGCGCTCGAATGCCAAAACATCCTCCAACATGTGCAGGGCTCTGCGTCCTTTCCCCTGAAGAGCTGTGTTCAGCGTGTTCAGGTGCGCTGTCATGTCTACCATGAAGTGTAGCTTTTCCAGCCACTCTGGCTGTTCCAGCTCAGGAAAGTTGAGCCCTTTGCTGCCCAGGAAAGTTTTCACTTCTTCCAGACACGCGACAAAGTGTTTCAGCACCTCCCCTCTGGACAGCCAGCGGTAAAAACACGTTGTAGCGGTTGCTACACGCAGTCAGTAAACTGCAGTCAAAGATAGCTTTATTCGAACTAAACAGCCTTGCTTTTAAGCCTCCCTCAACCCGCCCCCCATGGGTGCGGATGCTGCAAAAGACACGTACTCACAAACCCCCGTAGGCTATCTCCCGTAGCCTGAACGCTGGCTAATTGTGAGCCGGTTCGGATGTGTCAGGAAATGGGTCGCCACAACGTCTTATTTAGATTGTACAAGATCACCATAATCTTCAAATTTAGATTTACATTTCAAAAACTAACAAACTAACATAAAATACATTTTAATTAAATACTGACCATGTAGCGGTGTGCTACACGCAGCGCTAAAATTACGACACGGAGTCGGTAACTGCAGTCGAAGGAAAAAACTTTATTCAAAATCTTCAGCCTCACTTTTAAGCCTCCCTCAACCTGCCCCCCCCATGGCGCAGAGGCTCCAAAGCTCTGTGCTCGCAAACCCCCGTAGGCTATCTAATTGTGAGTCGGTTCGGATGTGCCAGGAAAAGGGTCGCCACAACCAATTATTTCCCAAAGCAACACGGAGCCGCAGCACAGACGTAAAAGAGCCACATGTGGCTCCGGAGCCGCGGGTTGCCGACCCCCGTTATAGTATGTTTCACTATTGTAGTCATGCATATCTGTTTTTATTTTCAGTAATACGCCTAGTGCAAGTGGATAAGTCCAACTATGCCTTCAGCACCAAACCTCCTACTTACATCAGAGCCCAACTCTACAAGTACTGGTATACCAAGTATGGCACTGACAGGTGAGTGGCTCCAGTACAGCAATTTTCCCAAATACTGAGAACAGTGCTGAGGGAAGAGTGAATATGAGGAGAGGGTGATTTGGTGTTTGAAAGATGTAATATAGTCCATTTTAGGAGCCAGAATGAAGGGGTGCTTCAAATCAATTTGGAGGGATAAATTTACAAGGCATATGAGGCAGCTCCTCAGTATTTGGAGGCCAGAAAACACAAATTAAGGTCTATATTTTATCACCAGGCGAAGATCTAAAAGCATAATAGTCATGAATGAGCAAATATAGAGACTTTTGAAGACCTGTTTTAGAAACTCTGCAGAACTAGGCTCTACACTACAGAAAGAATTAACTGTTGATTCATAAGGTGCTGCCAGATACAATTAAAAGAATGAGGTGCATAATCGTATTCAGATGCAAAACAGATTACAGGAGAATGTCAGCAAAGAGTTCAAATTTTGGTAGAGGAAAAGTGGCAAGGGTGATGTATAGAGATAATTTCTAGTCATTAGATGCATTTGGAAAGGAGCCATGTGTACAAGCAGTAAATGCTTGACATGTAGAACACAGGACCAGAGAAGTTTCTGCAGAAGGGAAAGACTTTAGATTTGTTTCTAGTGTAACCCTTGGGCTTGGCTGGCAGCATTAATCTGAGGGAAGACGGCCTCTGACCCGGCCAAACTTGAGAAATCTTGTTTGGGTGGATGCTGCGTGATGTGTTTCCCTGTTGCAAATCAGCACCACGAAATAACAAACAGTACACAATATGCAATTAAACGATTGAGCTTTATAATTCTTGATTTGTCCGTAGGCTCTCTTCTCACTGCTGCCATCTGGAAGTAGGTGCAACTACCCCAAGATTCTCCAGGTTCAGGAATAGTTATTACCCCTCAACGATCAGGCTGTTGAACCAAAGAGGATGATTTTACTTCCCCAATCATTGAAGTGTTCCCACAGCCAATGGGCTCACTTTCAAGTTCTTGTATCTTATTGCTTACTTCTGCACTCTAGTTGAATGCCCTAGTTGGCTGGTCTTTCATTGATTCTCTTGTGGTTCTTATTCTTTAGATTTATTGAGTATGCCCATAACATAACAGGGTTGTTTATGGTGATATAGATGTACTTTGAGTTTGTGTGTTCATGTTGCATCTTGAGGTTCCTCATGATGCTCTGGCTTCCTCCCCATATTCCCAAAGCTGTGCAGGTTACTCAGTTAGTCAATGTAAATTGCCCATAATAAGGAGGTGACTGGTAGAGTCTGGAGGAGGGGTGCAGAAGTTAATGGGAATATGAGGAGAATAAAATAAGATTAGTGTCAGAAAAGCATAAGTAGGTAGGTTGATGGTCAGCATGAATTTGGTGGGCCAAAGAGCTTGTTTCCATGCTGTATCACACTACAACCAACCAACAGGACATACTGGAGAAAATCTGTAGATGCTGGAAATCCAAGCAAGACACATAACATTCTGGAGGAACTGAGTTCCTCCAGCATTTTGTATGTGTTAAACAGGACATACTTTATCAGCACCCTTTCAACAGTGGCTGCAGGATGTAACATCTACAACATGCATAGTATTTTTCTATCTGGAGTACTCTTGACAGCAGCTTCCAAATTCTGGACCTGTGCTAGGAAGAAGAACAAATCTGCAAGTATGTAGGAAAGCCTCCACCTACAGATTCTGCTCCAAGTCATTCATTATCCTGACTTGGAAATGTGTCACCATTTCTTCATACCATGGATTAACGCTGGAACTCTACCCAAATCACCATTACAGCTCAGAGCATTGGAGTTCAAAGTTCAGTCCTGATGTCATCTGTAAGAAGTTTGTACATCCTCCCCATGAATGTCTGAGTTTCTTCCCACGGTTCAAAGACGTACCAGTTAGTAGGTTAATTGGTCATTGTAAAATGTCCTGTGATTGGGCTAGGTTTAAATCGGTGGGTTGCTGGCAGTGTGGCTGGGAGGGCTGTATCTTTAAATACAATAAAATACAAACGTCGTTGGGGAACTTCAGCCGGAAGGAACGCAGCCCTTCAGTGCTTTCTCAGTGCATTTAATAATGATTCTTTGCCTTTACAGCAGCACTTGTATCCTGAAACTGGAATTTTTAAAAAATTTGACTGTATAGATAGAAGAGGGCAAGTGTATGTCCATTGTTCCACTACAACAGATAGTTAGGTTTAATAGATTAGTTCTGTGATGTAATTTCTCTCAATCTTATTTTCATGAACATGTTTCTATTTTCCTTAATATTTTACCCCTTAATGTTTCCCCTTCCTGCTTTTTGTGATCCTATCCTCCGTGCCTTCCTTTATCTTACACTTCTCTGTTGTTTTCCTCACCCCTCACCTTCCATTTTGCCCCTCCTTCACTGTAGCTCACTTAAAGATTGGTGGACTCGGCAACATGTGGAAGAATTTTTCCCCTCGGTCACTTTAGGAGACCCCAACTTGGAATCACTCCTACATGAATATGGCTTCAAGGTGAGACCAACTTTGCAGGTTGCAGCTAACCTGGCATGGAATGAATATGAGTAAAGCTCCTCCTGCATTGTCCCATTTGACATGCCAAGGGAAGGTACAATGTGTATTACAGAGTAAAATTATCTATACTCTCCCAGGGTGAATACAACCGGTATTTAGTACAAAATGAACTTCTCTCAATTTATATTGAACCCACACCATCCCTAATCGAACTGTCTACTGCCGTCTCTATCCCATGCCATACCTGCCCTGTGCTTGCCTCTAGTTTCTAAATGTAATTTGTTTTACAGGACAAAGCATTTCCAAAGCGGATAGTGAAGGATCTTTTGCCATCTATCCTGCAAATGACTCGTAAGCAAGTGGAGCCCTACTCTGGGGAATGTGTCATCAGGGGTCTGTTCATTGCCGTTATCCTCATCTCCTGGCTTAAAGCCTTGATGAACCGCAAGGCCAAGGGGAGCCGATTGAAGCCAACAGTGGGGAAAGCAGGTGCTGGTGTTGATGAGAAGACAGATTATGGCAGGAGGAAGAAGGAGTTCCGGCAGACTGAGGGCAAAATGCAGCATCCCACTGATGAATATTTACCAGCGAATGTTCGCAAAAGAAAATAATTTTCACAATCTTTACTGATTTATATTTTTCTATATGTATCTCTTCCACTCATTTCTCCAGTTCTGCAGGAAAGATCATCTTGCCAGACTGCATCTCACACTTGCTGTGAGGTAGATATCACATCTTGCCTATGGAACGATTTATCTGGGGCTACCCCTAGGAGGCAGAAGCAGATTACTTTTTTTTAAAAGTCTTCTATACTCATCAGGGAATGGTTCTCCCCTAAGCTATGTTTTCCTTCACTGAAATTATTCTCGCAAATTTTTCTACATCTTGCCTTTAATGACCTGGCTTGGAGATTGGAAATGGCAAATGGTTTCTAATTGTGGGCTCTATCATATATTATCTCTATCACCATCTATAAACACTAAGTGCTGTATTTAATGGACAGGCTTAGCATGGTGACAGTGGATGTCACTAATGCCGTCTGTAGATTCCTCTAGGCACAATTGTATTGGGATTAGATTGTCTAACAATCATTTTAACAGTCAGCAACAATCATGAAATGATGATTCACTAATCATGTAGAGTCTAATGAACACTATCTTAACATTTGGTGCCACAATAGAATAGCGGTTAACGCAAAACTATTACATCTGGGGTATCAGAGTTCGGAGTTCAATTCTGGCCTCATCTGTCATCTGGGTGAGTTTCCTTCCACGTGTTCCTGTTCCCTCCCAAAGTCCAAAGACACACCAGTTAGCAGGTTAATTGGTCATTGTGATTAGGCTAGGGTTAATTGGGGGTTGCTGAGTGGCATGGCTCAAAGGGTCAGGAAGAGGCTATTCTGTGCTGTGTCTCAAGTAACTGGAGATAATTTATCAACAAAGTTTCTTCTGAGTAGAAACAAGTTGACATCCAGGTGCATAACTGTCTGCCAAGCCCCTTTTGAACAGGTGAGTGGCCAGTGTTTGCTCTAGTATGAGAGTTAAATCTGTGTCCAGTGTCCATTGGTCCTTATTCAGTCCTGCAGATGGTGTCACAGTGCCACTTTTTTGCTACCTAGTATCAATAATGGATCAGGAAATCCAAGTTGCCTTTCCATGACCCAGACTCAGATTTTTGGCTCCAATCTAAGACTGGGAAATGAAGGGGTGGGTTGGATTTCTCAGTCCTCGTTCTAATTGTATTTCATCTTGTCACTGAGTCAATCTGGTGCTGTTTTCAGGGTAGTTTCTCAATGACATGTGCTGTGCTCCATAGCCATTTGTAAACTGTTTGAGAGGAATTCTCAAAAATTTCATTCTTGCAATAAAACTTTCCAACTGTAACTAATCCAGAACTCTCTGGATTCTGGTTTTATATGAAAATTTTCTTAAATGGAGTAGTGTGTGTGAGGTCCTGGAATAATTTTTGAATATTTGAAATGTATTTGGTATGCGTCAAACATTAGAAACTCCAGTCAATACATAAGAAAAAAGCTAGGGAAATGTTTTATTTCATTCACTTCTAGTACATGATCACTGATGACATAGCAACATTTATTATCCAACCTTGTTTGTTCTTAAGAAGTGGCAGTAACCAATGTTCCTTCTTAGATGTGAGTATGCACACACCTTTCGCTACTGGCATACAAAGAAACTTAAGTTGTGCACAAAAGGTTGTCCCATCTACCTCGCAGGCATGTTAAGTATATTACACAATTGTGAACAAACACATTACCTTTTATGGTTTCTGATGTGAGTGGTGTTGACAACATGGAGTTTGCAATGATTTGTCTGCAGACTTTAGAACTGGCTTATCTATACTGTTTTTAATTGAAGGAATTATTCATTATGCACATGTCACTGGGCAAAAATTGCACAGCACAATATTTTTGTACACATTGGTATGTTCACATTAGAGGAAACATTGGTGGTAACCCACAAACTGAATCATTGAAGTCCATCCAGCAAAGAAACTCCTAGAAGGCAGCTCTCGGATTTCGATCCAGTGATCTAAATCTACATATCTGGAATATATTTCCAATCCTAGGTAGGATGTAATATGAAGGAAATGTGGTATTTGTATATATCTGATTCTTTGCAGAAGCTGTAAGTTCAGGATGTGTTATCAAAGATTCTTTGGTATGTTGCTGACAGTCTTGTAGAAGATACACATGGCAACCACAGTGCACCAGTGGTAAAGGGAATGAATAGTCAAGACAATAATTCTGATGGTGTTCAAGTTTATACCAGGTGCTGTTGGAGATTCAAGATCTACTTTTCAGTTATAAACTTCACATTTTAATGCAGTTTCTGATCTTCACCATGAACAGAGTCAATTTCAGACATGCACCATGCTGATGCCCTACTTTCTTCATCTGACAATGCTTGTGAGGAAAACTATCATTGGTGCTCCAAACACTGAATGGATGCCTTACCACATAAGGAGGTGAATGAATGTTGCAGCAGCTTGCACCCTCCAGTGGGGACTGAAGGAAGGCACTTTATCATTTCTCTGGTGTAGTCAAAAATTTTTCTACTGAACCAACTGTTGGTTTAGTGTTCAAGTAGACTAAGTTAAAGAGAATTCTGTTAAGAGGCAATTGCTCTATTACAAACTTAGTCTCCCCAGAAATCATTGATATCAACCTCTTTTTCAAAGGTCCTGGGGGCCTTTCTCTCAAATTGGTCTCCACCAGCATTAGCTCTCTTTCCCAGTTGAACTTGTTCTCACTTTGAACAACTCATTTAACTGCATCCACAGCATCAAAATATAAAATGCAGCCATGGGATTTTTTTGTGTCTTTATGGGACATTAGAATTGTCCTCATGTCAAACTACCTTCAGCTTCCTTCCCCCATGCCTCCTCTTCTGTTATATTATTCTGTTGTCCTGCATCCTGAACTTCTAGATGCCCCTCACTTTGATTCTTAAATGCACTCTGATTCTAGCCTGTCTTTAGCCTCTTTCAGTGAAATCCAAAAGCATTAGTCAATATGATTTACTCTTTTTCTCATTCCACAGATGCCATCTGATCTTGTAAGTGTTTCTTGTGCTCTATTTCTATTTCAGATTTCTAGCAGGTGTAGAGATTTGCTTTCTAGTATTTTGTGCCTCAGTTTCCAATACTTCCTGTTGTAAATTGTTATTTTACATTTTCTGTAGGTACCACCACTACCTATATTTAAATTTGCATGGTGTCCACCCCTCATATACATTCCCTTCATTATCTCCATCTCTTCCATCTTACTGATTTTTAATTTTTTTAGTGCAGTTGAAAAGCTGCTAAACAGAAATGATGCGTTGCATTCCACGATAGTTACCTGACATCAATTCCTCATTTTATGACACATCATCACTTAGTCCAGATGAATGTTTTCTTGAGCTATTCATCCACTTGGTTGAAGATGTTGCACATCAACAGTGCTGTTTGTAACTGGAAAGTTGTGGGTCCTATAAATTTAGCATTGGAGTATTTGTGTTTTCCAAAGTTTTGTGTACCTCTCTTCCTACTGCTACCAGTAAAATTCAGAATAGTATTTTAAGTAATCAGAAACTTCATATTAATCAACATTTGTTTTTATCTTCAAGGTTCTTGCTTGTTCCAAAGTTTGTTCTTGGGCTTGATGTCAGATGGAGGAGAGAAATAGCAGAGGCAGGGGTTCTGTCAGCAGTGGTGTTTAGAAAGGCACTGGGTTGATGAATTACTGGTAAAACATAATACTGAAAGCTAAATAACAGGATAAGCTTAAAACTGTGGAACATGGGCAATATTTTCATTTGAGAGCAAGGTGTTTCTTGGAAATGCGTGAATTTTGAACATTTATTGATCTAAATCTAAAGGTCATCATTGGTTTCAGAATGCAGTTCAAAATCTTTAATCAATATCATATACTCTATCTTTTTCATTGCACAGATGATTTCTGACTGCTGTGTTGCTATTTCAGATTTCTAACAGCTGCAGTGATATGCTTCTTCAGTACATTGTGACTCATACTTGCTGTTTTCGATCATCTCCCAGGAGAGTGTTCCACTGGTTACCAACGTAATTTCCCAGGACAATACTTGTCAATCAGTTGTTGATAATAGGGCTGTAGCTTCTTTATATCAGGTAAATCAGTGCTCTTGGTGTACAGATCGAACTTACTGAGACACAAAGAGATTTGTTATTTTAACAAAAGGCTTTCAACATCTATTGACTAATCATCCCATTGTAACCCTTTCCCATCACAGCCTTTTCCACCTAAAGTGTCCATCATAGCTTCCGATAGCTCAGCACCCTACTCCATAACTTCAATCTGCCCAACTGTAATCATTCTCATCTCATAGTACCCCATTAGACTTCATCCAATTAACCTAAAATATTGTAATTACCCTCTATTTCCATCAGTTTCTATCTCTTTCTCTCTTCCTGTTTCTATTTTAAATGCTGATATCAGCCCATTTTCACATCCTTTGTGAAGATTAAACTTGATACAGAATGATTTGCGTACATTAGGAAAAAGCAATTAACATGGAAAGCCCCTTTCCATTACCAATATATCCCATTTACATTCTTTCCTACCCCGTCATATTCTCCCCCTAAAATGATCATCATAGACTTTTATCCTTAACACCAAACTTCAGTTTCAGATTCACTTTGTGCAAACAGCACCATCCCATATTCATAGTGATTCAAATAGTCCATAACAATCCACAAGCACTGATCATATGGGACATCTGATTTGATTAGGGAGCTTAAGGTAAAGGAACCCTTAGAAGTCAGGGATCATATAGAATTCACCCTACAGTTTCAGAGGGAGAAGCTAAAGTCAGATGTATCAGTGTTACAGCGGAGTAGAAAGACTTACAGAGGCATATGAGAGGAGCTGATCAAAGTTGGTTGGAAGGGGACACTACCAGCGATGATGGCTGGAATGGCAATGGCAATTTGGAAGTCACAAGAAAGATACATCCCAAAGATAAAGAAATATCTTAAAGGGAGGATAAGGTGAAGTTGGCTGAAAAGGGAAATCAAAGACAGCATAGAAGGAAAAGAGTTGGCATTCAGTTTAGCAAAGAATTGGCAGGAAGTTAGAGGATTGGGAAGCTTAAAAGCCAACAGAAAGTAACTAAAAAATAATCATGAGAGAAAAGGTGGATACCAAATGTTTTTCAGATATATGTAATGCCCTGGTTCATATTTTTACTGTTATGCTGTATGTATTTCATTTAGCAGCCTGTTCAGGTTTCAGCTTGGTTGGGTTATTGTTGAAGATGAGGGATGAGGAGAGATGTGTGCTGTCCAATTACAATGGTAGAGCTGAGGGGAGGTTTCTCGGTGAAGCTTGAGGCTTTTGTTCAGGAGGGGGGGAGCGGGTCGATGAAGAGAGAAAATGCTAGGGAGAGCCGGTCATAGGATACAACCCAGTGGGAGACCCTTTTGTTCGAGATGGATTGCCAGCGACGTTCGGAAGGTATGTGTGCTTTCATGCTGACCGAGAACCAACCCAGCGTGTGAGTGACAGAGGTGTTCAAAGTGAGCTCCAACTTGTGCACATTTGACTATTAATTGAAATGGGCCCTTTTTTGTTTTTCTTCACTAACCCTTAAGCTAAGATTCATAAATATAATTCCTTTAATTGTATACTGTTATTTTGTGGCACTAATTTGTAACAGGGTAACAAATTGCACAGTGCCCACACAAACTGGGTTTGGGGTGGAAGAGCTGTCTCAATCTTATGAGTTCGGTGGGACAGGAGAGTGTCTTCCCTGGACTTCAGCAGCCAAGGAAACCAGAGGGTTTCATATATAAGGAGTAAAAGTGAATAGTAGACTGCTAGAAAATTTAAACTGGAGAGGTAGTAATGGGGAACAAAGAAATGGTGGACAAACTTACATATTTTGCATCAGTCTTCACTGTAGAAGTCAGTATGCAATTTGAGAAAATCAAGGCGCATAAATAAGTGTGGTTGCTATTTCCAAGGAGAAAGTACTTGGGAAGCTGAAAGGTCTGAAGACCTGGACCAGATGGACTACACACCAGAGTTCTGAAAAATGTAGCTTAAGAGATTGTGCACCCACCAGTAATTCAAAAATCTTTTGCAATGGTTCCAGAGAACTGAAAAATTGCAAAAGTCATTCCAGTCTTCAAGAAGGGAGGGAGGCAGAAGAAAGGAAATTATAGGCCAATTAGACTGACATCAATTGTTGAGAAGATGTTGAAGTCCATTGTTAAGTGTGAGACTTTTGCATACTTGGAAGCACATGATAAAATACTTAACAGCATGGTTTCATTGAGGAGAAATCTTGCCTGATGAAACTTGGAATTCGTTGAGGAAATAAGCAGGATAGACAAAGGAGAGTAAGTGGTTGTTGTGTGCTGGATTTTCAGAAGTTTACGAACAATACAATGACAGGTGGAGGGGCAGGTAGTGTTGACAAAGCAGGCAGTCTGCAGAAGAACTTGGACAGTTTGGGAGAATGGGCAAAGAAGTGGCAGATGGAATATTGTACAGCAAATAGTATGGTCATGCACTTTGGTAGTAGCAATAAAAGAACAGACTATTTAAAAGGAGAAAATTCAAAAATCAGAAGTATAAAAGGGCTTGGGGGTTCTTATGCAAGATTCACTAAAAGGTTACCTTGCAGGTTGAGTCAATGGTAAGGAAGGGAAATGCAATGTTAGCACTCATTTCAAGAGGACTAGAATATAAAAGCAAGGAAGTAATTCTGAGGCTTTATAAGGCATTGATCAGACCACACGGAGTATTGTGAGTGGTTTTGTGCCCCTTATCTAGGAAAAGATATGCTGACATTGGAAAGGGTCCAGAGGAGGTTAAAGAGAATGATTTCAGTATTTCAAGGGTTAATGCATGAGGAGTATTTGATGGCTCTAGACCTGTACTTGATGGAGTTCAGAGGAATGAGGGGGAGATCTCATCAAACCCCATCAAATATTGTGTGGAGAAGTCTAGGACCAGAGATGAGGTAATAAATTACTAAATTTATTTAGTCAGAGGGTAGTGAATCAGTAAAATTCATTGTCACAGATGGCAGTGGAAGCCAAGTCATTGAATATATTTAAAGTGGAGGTTCATAGTTACTTGATTAGTAAGGGCATCAAAATTTACAGGGAGAAGGTATGAGCATGGAACTGAGAGGAGTAATAAAGCAGCCACAATGAAATAGCAGTGCAGACTCAATGGGCTGAATTGGTCCAATTCTGCTCCTGTGTCTTACAGACATTCCACAAATGACTCACCCTTGTGACCTTCTATTCAACACTGATGCCAGTTACATTCTGCCAACAATCTGAACACTGGCCCCTTTGACATACCTCTGGTGATTCCAGTGCTAACTTCAGAGGCACTGCACTGACTTTGGTGACAAAATTAGTGACTTTGGCACTTAACTCTGTTACACTCCCCTAGTATCCTTAACATTGACCTTGTTAGATATTTGTAGTAAACCCAGGGCATTCTATAGATAATGCCAGTTGACTATAGCTAACTAGTTGCCAAAGTTCCTCCAGTTTGAGCTGCCATGTCTGATGTGTCTCCCTAAAACATTGGAAGATCAAATATACAGAATGTCTATTTAAAAACTTGTGGTATTTTTAATGGACTCACTTGAAATCTTTAACCCACTCCAGCATCTTCAGATCTTTGCTGTTACAGAGATGCATGTAATCTCCCTTGGTGTGCCAGGGATAGAATGAATGGTAGCGGATAATGTACAGTCCCTACAATAGGCATGCATGCACAAGTCAAGGCAGAGGCCCACCAAATGGACACAGACAGAAATGGATAATAGGCATCTAAGTAATTGACAGTCATGCAACCCCCTGTACACACAAAAAATACGTTCATTTTTAATTATAAAACTTGCTACAAATACAGGGCATTCCCAAATTACAAATGACATAACCTACAGAAATCTGACAACATGAATTCTCCCAAAAAGTTTTAAAACCATTTTTCAAGTTAGTTGTAATAAAACAATTCACTTTTTTAAAGTAATGACTAGATACAATATATATTCAATTAGCTTAATTATAGGTTATGTTAGTGCTTAGTGAATGGGAAAAAAGTGTAGGTTTAGTGATAGTTATGGATAGAAAATGGACATTTTTGACCTATGGAAAATCAGTTTAAAGGTAGTTTCCAGGAGCAGAATCCTTGCACGTTCCAGGGACAGCCTTATACTTAATACTTTAAAATTGTCTGTAAATCAGAACAATGCTTCACCCCCATTTTTTTTCTTCCCAGGACTCCCACAGTACTAACTTCTCAGTGCTTGTTGCATACTGTCCCTTAGGCAGGACAGACATACCCTCATACCAATACTCCCTTAGCAAAGAATTTCTAACTACTCCACCAGTACTGCCTCACTCACCAGTTGGAGCTCCTACATTATTGGACCGGTCAAAGAACACTGTGTACAAGAAGGGTCAGAGTAGTCTCTACTTCCTGAGGAGACTGAGGTCCTTTAACATCTACCTGACGATGCTGAGGATGTTCTACGAGTCTGTGGTGGCCAGTGTTATTATGTTTGCTGTTGTGTGCTGGGGCAGCAGGCTGAGGGTAGCAGACACCAACAGAATCAACAAACTCATTCGTAAGTCCAGTGATGTTGTGGGGGTGGAACTGCACTCTCTGACGGTGGTGTCTGAAAGAGGATGCTGTCCAAGTTGCATGCCATCTTGGACAATGTCTCCCATCCACTCCATAATGCACTGGTTAGGCACAGGAGTACGTTCAGCCAGAGACTCATTCCGCCGAGATGCAACACTGGGTGTCATAGGAAGACATTCCTGCTGGTGGCCATCAAACTTTACAACTCCTCCCTTGGAGTGTCAGACACCCTGGGCCAATAGGCTGGTCCTGGACTTATTTCCACTTGGAATAATTTACTTATTATTTAATTATTTATTGTTTTATATTGCTATATTTCTACACTATTCTTGGTTGGTGCAACTGTAACGAAACCCAGTTTCCCTCGGGATCAATAAAGTATGTCTGTCTACTGTATCGCCAACCTGTGCAGTTGTATCTCAGTACTGCCACTTTGACAATGCAGCACTCCATCAGAAAAGGCAAAGTAAGAAAAACATGTAAGGAAAAAAATTACAGCAGTGGGAAGGGGTGTATATTTGAATTCTATAATTCCTTGTAACCAGTCTTGTATTTCCAATTTCCATGTTTTCCTTTGATTCTATTCTTCTGACTATATTAGCTGGCATTTAAAAGTAGTTTTTACTTTGCCACCTTTTGTTTGCACCCTTTCACAGAAATTTCTCTGTTCTTTCCACCCTCTCCCTTCTACAACTCAACACACTTGTGTTGTCACTTCTTTATTGTGATAAAAGGTAATTAATCTGAAACTTTTTCTTGATCTCCGTCAGTACAACTTTATTGGTAATATACTTCACCTTTGGCCCTGTCTTAATGATTACTGCTCTCCCTCAGTAACAACTGTAGTATTCTCTCTGGATTGGCCTGGATCATGTGTTTTAATTTCTGAAAATTATCAACTAATGACTATAAGCTGGTCATGTCACTAACTCAGCCAACATTGAATTAGTGATTTCATGGTACATTGGATAGTTGACAGTAATCACAATGACTGTTGTGATTATCCAACTAATTGAGGTAGACACCCAGAGAAGATACAAAACTTATTCATAATTACCTCTTCAGGAAGTTTACATCCATTAGCTTTCAGCACATTATACATATATTCTGCAAGGGAGAAACCAGAGCTTTAGAAATTCAAAGTAAATATATTATCAAAGTATGTATACAACTTGTGAGATTCATCTTCTTGCAGGCACCCACAAAATAAACACAATAGAATCCATGGAAGAACGCACACAACCAATGTGCTAAAAGGGAAAAAATGTGTCAATAATAATAAAAAGAATGACCAGAGCTGCTCTCAGAGTGTGACCTTAACAGAATTATAAATGGATTTTGTGTTCAGTGCTTTCCCTTCTCCCTCCCCTGCAGATATGTAGTCCTGCATCACATTAACCAAGCAAATTGCAATGTTCAATGCAACCAAGCTGCCTGTTGTAAAAGCTTCAAAGACAAATCTATGTAGATTTCAATAATTACTTGGCTCCACCTTATACTTTTGCAATTAATAGGACTTGTCCCTCTAAATCAGCTGGTTCTAGATGGTAATTGCTACCTTCTCATTCACTGACTGTCTTTGTAACTCTGTCTTGGGTTCAAAGAACTTCATGCACAGTTCCTTCCATTTGACCGATCATGCCTGCACTGATAAATCTCCAGCTGAAGCTGCCACATAATTTACTGGCTGCTTCGTCATCTCTGTTTATGTACTTCTTTTCCAAATCCTTCATAATTTATCTTTGAAATGACCTTCTAGTCTTTTCTTCCTTACAAATCATTCAGTGTAATAACTCGGGTGGGGGGTGGTAATATTGAACTTACTTTGGCCTTTGTTGCAAGATGATTTGAACACAAGAGTAGAAACATCTTGTTTTAATTATCTGGAACTCTGGAGAGGCCACATCTTGAATATTGTGCACACGTCTGGTCTCCCTACTTAAGGAAGGATATCATTCTAATGGGGGGGACGGCAGGTCAGCAAATGTTCATCAGATTGATTCCTGGGATGCCAGATTTATAAGGTGAGACTAGACTGGGACTATACATTTGAATATGGAAGAATAAGAGGCAGTTTCATTGAAACATAAAATTCTTCTGATGCTAGAAAGAGCACGCATAGGGATATATATAGGGTGCCGAAGACTTTTGCACAGTCCTGTTCTTGTCAATGTGGAGTGAAGGGCAGGTCTGTAAATCTGATGGGAGCAAAATCTGTTAGGAATGGTGAGCTGAGAAAGGGGTGTGGGACAGGTGGAAGAGAAGGAGTGCTGGGGTGAGGGGTAGAACAAGTACAGACCCACCCAACCCTCAGACACCAGGCAAGGTCATTTGATTCCAAACAATTAATCATTACAGAATATCTCTCTGGTGCTTTCCACTCCTTCCCCTCTGCCTTTCCCCTTATTGTAATCATGATTCCCCTCTCTCTGCCCTCTTCCCACTCTCAGACTACAAAGGAGGCCTATACCAGATTTGGGTTTATCATCATTCACGTATATCATGAAGTTTGTTTATTTTTGTGGCATCAGTACAGTGTAATGCATAAAATTACTACATTTCTGTGCACCTGAACCCACTTGACAGCTGAACATTCCCTTCTACATCTGCAGTTTGGACAGTTCATCAGGTCGAGCTCCCTTGCAGATCTCCTGTTACTACTCATGGTGTTGTACTTGTTATCACCACTTACCATCATGGCCCCACGTCATCAGCACTTTATCCAAACCACAATTAGGCTCATAAATCCCATAAAGCGAGCTGTCGAACATGAAACAAAATTGTTTATAGCATAAGCTTTACCAAGGCAGCAACCTTCTACTCTCAATCTAAAACTGTTCTGCACACTTCTATTTTAAGAAAGTGAGACAAACTATTGAATAGTTATCCAAATAAAGAAGGATTATGAAGGTATGAATCCTCTCTTTCTCTTGCTGTATTTTCAGGATATTGAATATTATTCTATTAATGGTGAGTCTTCGTATTGTGGGCAAAGAGCAACAGATTACTACTCCCCCTTCTAATCCCCTTCCCAATAGAGCATTGTCAATTACCTTCACCCCTACATTAACTTCTACTGATGTTCTGTAGCTGAATACATTTAGGAATGGTTAAGATAGGTGGTAGATTTTAAGGAACCTCTTAAAGTCAGAGAGAAATTCAAGTGAGGACATTCCTTTAACATCCGTGAGGTAGTGGTTATAGGCTAATCAAATGCATTGAGGGAAAATGAGGAAAGACAATGTGTCAGCACAGTCAACCAATGAATTGTTGGAAGGATCAAAGAACATAGACTCCAGCAGCCTGTTGTGAGTCAGAGCTGAAAATATTCCAAATCTCACCTGTTTCAGTTAACTTCATGGAGTTCATGAGGGCTCAAAGTGAACTTGTGATGAACAAGGATCCTTACCTGTATCTCGGGTCCTTAAGATCAGGATTGTCTGCAAATGTGGTATCCCTGTAAACTATGGAATCCTGGAACTTGCACCCGACTGGGTAAGTGTCTCCAACCACACACCACTGTGGAGAGGCAATGACCATAAGCAAACTGCAGACCAGTACAGGTGTCCCACAAATCAGCAGGTCTTTCCCAGGACAAAGCTCTTACCAATCAGCCCAAAAATCATTGCAGCTTACAGATTAAGGCATTTCATTAAAAAAAAATTACTCCCAATAAAATTTCATCTTAACATAGTAAAAACATCTCAAGGTGCTTCACAAGAGCTGTATCAAATAAAGAAATGGCCACCAGGCCTTATGAAGCATTGGTACCGACAAAAGCTCGGTTAAATGTCAGGTTTAAAAGGTCACCTTAAAGGAGGAAAGTGGAGGAGAGATGGTTAGGAAGTTGGTGTCAGGGATGAAACTATACATGATTAGAAAACAAGAAAAACAAGTTTGAAATTGAGAAGTCAGAATGTGGGAGACTGGTTAAACTTCAGGGTGGGGGTTGAGTCATATTTCACTCAGTTTTATGCACCACATTCACAGAATATATTGCAGTACAGTGAGGTACAAGAATGATAAAAGAGTGAAAGGGTTAAATTCTAAGGGAAGGTTAAAAAAATAGGCAAATTCAATAACTTTATGAAATATGCAAGGAGAAGTTTAAAAACTTAACTGAAAGGGTTGGGTTTTAAAGAGCAATTTAGGAATGAAGGAGGGAAATTACTAAAACTTTTAAGTTTTGGCATCTGAGTTGAATTACATTGATGAAGCAATGAAAAGCCAGAATGGGCAAGATGCCAGAACTGGAGGAGGGCCTAAACCTTTGAAATTTATTGGGTTAAAAGAAATTACTTAGATTGGAGGAAGAAGCCCACAAAAATGTTTGACAAGAGTAAGAGGCATTACCAATACAAATTGGCAAACACAAGGTGACGGGTGAAAAGAACTTGGTGCAATTCAGGATATGGGCAACAGACTTTTAAGGGAGGTTTCAGTACAGAGGATTAAGATTATCTAAATGAAAAGCATTGAATATGTTAATAGGTTAAACAGAGAAAACCTTTAGTCTTGTTGGAAATTTCAAATCAAACTAATTAATAGGTGTCAGGACACTTAATGGTGATGTCAAGAGCCGATTGTGACTATCAAGGTGTCAAGAACCAGATTGATTCCTGGGATGGCAGGACTTTCATATGAAGAAAGACTGGATCAACTAGGCTTATACTCACTAGAATTTAGAAGATTGAGGGGGGATCTTATTGAAACATATAAAATTCTAAAGGGATTGGACAGGCTAGATGCAGAAAGATTGTTTCCGATGTTGGGGAAGTCCAGAACGAGGGGTCACAGTTTAAGGATAAAGGGGAAGCCTTTTAGGACCGAGATGAGGAAAAACTTCTTCACACAGAGTGGTGAATCTGTGGAATTCTCTGCCACAGGAAACAGTTGAGGCCAGTTCATTGGCTATATTTAAGAGGAAGTTAGATATGGCCCTTGTGGCTAAAGGGATCGGGGGTATGGAGAGAAAGCAGGTACAGGGCTCTGAGTTGAATGATCAGCCATGGTCATACTGAATGGCAGTGCAAGCTCGAAGGGCCGAATGGCCTACTCCTGCACCTATTTTCTATGTTTCTATGTTTAACTCTCTGAATCAAAAGATATGGGTATTTAGAATTAGTAAGTAAACTGGTTACTATAAATTAGCCCTCATAGTTTGTGTTTGGAGAATGAGGGAGCTAAAGGGTTTTATAAGTCAATATGGGTTGTAGGAAAATAAATGGGAGAATGGGATTATTCTGAGAGGCAGCATTGTCAACAAGCCAAATGTCCTCTTTCTATATTATTAGAGGATATGAGTTATAGAAGCAAGGACAGGTACTGTGGATAGACAAGGTAAGAGAGATAGTTATCTGAATCCAGGATCTCTGAAAGGGGCTAAATAATCTTTTCCTGCCCTTCTGTTCACAGCAATTTGTAGGGCTACATACATCAATGCCTCTTCCCTGATTCACTCTGGATTCTCTCCTCTCTCTGCCTTACCTGTGGCTCGCCCCAGCTTATGAGGATTTTTCCAATATCATGTAGCAGTCCAACCAGGTGCAGCCAGTCTACAAAACAAACAAACCCAAACTAATCGCAATACAGCAGAACGAAAAATCCTAATTCAAAAAGTAAAAAACTGAACTCTGGAAGTACTCAGTGGGACAAGCAGTATTGTGGAAGCACAGGATCCAAGTCAGCATTTTGACCAATCCTGACTATTGGTCAGCAACCCTTATCATTTCAAATACTCTGCCCCATAATCTTCTCCCAGTCTTTGACTTCTCCATCCCTCCAAGCATTTACACCCTTTGACTTTATGACACCTAATCCAAGGGAGTTCCTGACATCTCCAATTCATCCAACCCTAACCATTATAAACGTAGCCCCTAAACATCTGATTCATGTCAATAGGCAAGAACCCAGGTGAACCAGTGCACAGGACAGCACTAACAGAATACAGAGTGATTACTGGTTCCGGCCCAAAACAAGAACTGTTTATGCTTTTCCATAGATGCTGAGTTCCTCCAGCATTTTATAAGTGTTGCTTGGATTCCCAACATCCACAGATTATCTTTTGTTTGTGGCAGAGTGAACACTGCATACTTGTAGGGACAGTGCTGACAAAGAGTTGCATTAATGAAGGGCTGCTGCATGCTTGGAGGGAAAGCAGTGTCAGAGTCAGTCCTGAGGAACTATTGCACTGTTGAAACAGCAGTGCACTCTTGGAGAGTCTGTACTGAGTAATTACTGCTCTGACTCAAACATCATGAAATCTTCATCCACCAATCATTTCTGTACACGTGTGTGTATCCCACTGAGTTCCTGCCTGCATATCCTCGAGTGTGCATGTTTGCTGTTGTCTCACTCTCTCTGCCTGCCTTTGTCTCCTTGTGCCTGTGATTTTCAAACATGTTCTTACCCAGGCTGGGATAAATCCTCCTGAGTCCCTCTGCAGTTTGGTAGGCATGGAAAGAGTTTGGAAAATCCACGTCAGGGTCAGATTCATCAACTAGATAGTCAAGCTCCTCCAGAGCTTCCATCACTGTCATCTCAGCCTGCAAACAAGGGGCCCACTGAGAAATCTGCAATCAAAGAAACACAAACAAATAAGGTCACTCGGACACCAGGAAAATGATCATTCAACAAAAAGATGTTCCTATCTCAATTTCACACCCATCTATAATCCTGGGACAAGCTTACAGGAGGTGTAACCACCTCTTACTGTTGTCCCTCACCCCACCGAACTCTACCTTTTTATTTTCCCCTTTTGGCTGCTCAGAGGTGTAACTTGGCTGAATGGTGACAGGATAGTAAGAAAGTAATAATGACAAAGGCCTTCTGTCACTGGTTAGACTCCAGGAAAAATGATGTGGCCAGTTTGAGCACTGTATTTTAGCAAGGGTGTCATGACCTTGGAGAGAGGAAAGAGATGTACTTCAATGTACCAGAAATAAAGAGTTAAATGGATTCACTCAATAAACTGGAATATTGTGCTGAGAACTGAACAGTCTGGGAGGAGATCTGATAAAGACATTCAAAATCATACACAGTTTTGAGGCATACAGTATAATTTTAAATGTCATTGGGAGAAATAAAGCCCATCAAGAGAAATGCAGGAAGGTCAGACATGAGAGGACACAGAACTGGAAGTGTCATGAGGAATCACAATGAAGTGTCGTGAGCTGGAATATACCCTCCATAAAGTCAGTGCAAGTGAGAGTCGTTCAGCATGGAACAAGTCCTTCGCTCAACTTATCCGTGCTGAACTAGTCCTGTACTCCAAACTGTACACACTACTCCAAGTGCAGTCTCACCCATGTCTTATATAACTTCCCAACTTCTATCTCAATGCTCTGACTGATGAAAACCAGGATCTTAATGCCTTCTTCACCACCCCTTATACCCGTGGTACTGCTTTCAGTGGTTTATGTTCTACCATTACACTCCCCAGGGTTCTGGCATTCACTGTAAATGTCCTACCCTAGTTTGATCTCCCAATAAACCTCACATTTATTAGGATTGAAATCCATTTGCTAATCCTCAGCGCACATACCAAGCTGATCTAGACCCACTGTAATTTTTAATAACTTTCTATCTTCCCTACCTACACCATGTATTTTATAACCATCCACAAACCTGCCTTGTATCTTAACATACAAATTGTTTATGTAAATTATGAACAACAAAGGTCCCAGAAACTACCTCGGTGGCAGACCACTAGACACAGACCTCCAATCTCGGAGACGACCATTGCCCTCTGCTTCCTACCACTGAGCCAATTGCAAATCCTGGATCCCATGTGATCTAGTCTGCCATGAGAAGGCTTGTCAGAGGCCTTGCTAGCAACCATATAGAAAACATCAACTGCCCTACCTTCATCTACTCTCTTGTTACCTCCTCAAAGAACTCCAAGAGATTTGTCAGACTAAACTTATCATGCACAAAGCTGTGCTGACTGTCACAAATCAGATCCTGTCTCTTTAAATATGGTCGATCCTGTCCCTTAGAATATTCTCCAGCAAGTTACCCATCACTGATGTTAGACTCAGCGGCCTGTAATTTCCTGGTATGCTTTTGTACTGCCTTGAATCAGTGGACTGGACAATATTCAGGGATTCATCTTTGAATCTAAATGAATATGCCACAGTTGTCACTGACTTCATCAAGACCAATGTGTGCTTCAAAACCACACCAGACATATCCAAACCAAAAAACCGTGGATGAAACAATATTCAGAGTCTGTTGAGGGCTAGGTCTGTGACATTCAAGATCAGTGATACAGAACTATACGAGAAGTCCAGGTAGGTCCTACAGGAGGCTATTTTAAGAGCTAAAAATACAATTCCAATTGAAGTCCAAAATGCAGTTGATTTCATGTCAGCTTTGGCAGGGTTTGCAGGCCAATACTTCTTACAAACCTAACATCATGATTGGCTATGACACTTCACACCCAGATGAGCTCAATGCCTTTTATGCACATTTTGAAAAGGAGAATAAAACTATATCTGTGCAAATCCCTGAAAGATCTGCCGACCCTGTGATACTGGTCTCGGAGATCGATGTCAGAACATCTTTTAAGAGTGTGAACACTCACAAGGCATCAGGCCCTTGTACCTAGTAGGGCACTGAAAACCTGTGCCAACTAACTGGCAGGACTGTTTAAGGACATCTTCAATCTCACTGCTGCAGCCAGAGGTTCCCATTTGCTTCAAAAGGGTGAGAATCACACCAGTGCCCAAGAAGATCAGGGTAAGCTACTTCAACAACTGTCACTCAGTTGTGGTCACATTGTCTGTGATGAAGTGCTCTGAGAAGTTGGTCATGGCCAGAATCAGCTCCTGCCTAAGCAAGGAGCTGGACCCACTGCAACTTCTCCACCATCACAATAGGTCTACAGTGGATTCAATCTCACTGGCTTGGTCCATGGACCACCTAGACCATAGGAATTCCCGTTATTCATTGATTGTAGCTCAGCGTTCAACACAATCCTGTTCTCGGTACCGATCAACAAATTCCAAAACCTGGGCCTCTGTACCTCCCTCTGCAACTGGATCCATGACTTGCTCACTGGAAGGCCAAAGTCAGTGCAGATCAGAAATAACAATACTGCGCTGAAAATCAACACTAACACACTTCAAGAATGTGTGCTTAGCCCACTGCTCTACTTTACATCCAAAATGCCATCTATAAATTTGCCAATGACACAACTATTGTTGGCAGAATTTCAGATGGTGACAAGGAGGAGCACAAGAGTGAGATGGATTAGCTGGTTGAGTAATGTCACAACAAACTTGCACTCAACATCAGTAAGACAAAGGAATTGATTGTAGACTTCAGGAAGATGAAGTCAAGGGAATACACACTAGCCTTCATTGAGGTTTCAGCAGTGGAATGGGTGAGCAGTTTCAAACTCCTGGATGTCTACAGCTCTGAAGAATTATCCTGGGCACAACATATCAATGGAATTACAAAGAAGACATGACAGCTGCTATACTTCATTAGGAGTTTGAGGAGTTTTGTTGTGTCACCAAAGACTCTAGCACATTTTATGGATGTACCGTGGAGACCATTCTAACTGGTTGTTTCATTGCCTGATATGGAGGGATCATTGCAGAGAATCAAAAGAAGTTGCAAATTCAGACAGCTTTATCATGGGCACTAGCCTCCCCAGCATCGAGGACATCTTCAAGGCAATTCCTCAAAACCCCCATCACTCAGAATATGCCCTCTTCTCTTTGCTTCCATCAAGGAGGAGGTACAGGAGCCTGAAGGCACACTCTCAATGTTTTAGGACTAGCTTCTTCTCCTCCGCCATCAGATTTCTGAGTGGACGATGAATCTATGTACAAAGCCTCACTATTCATAGGCCAGAAATAATAAATCTGATTCTGATTCTACCCTTTATAAACAATGAATGAACATTAGCAACTCTCCAGTCCTCCAGAACTTCACACTTAGTCAGCGTCATAGAATCATAGAGCACTGCAGCACAGAAAAATGCCCTTTGGTCCAACCAGTCCATGCCAAACTATTGTCCTGCCTAGTCCCATCAAACTCCACGATGAAGCAAAGATCTCTGCAAGGTCTGTATAATTGTTCCTCTACTTTTACACAAGGTCTGAGAATGTACTAAATCGGGTCCTGAGGAATTAGCCATCTCAATGCACTTTAAGGCCTCCAATAACTCCTCTTTGCTTATTTGCATGTTGTCCAAGACAACACCACTCATTTTTTAAAGCAAAATACTCACTAAAAAATTCACCCATTTCCTTTGGTTCCACACACAGATGGCCATGCTAATCTTTAAAGAGACTTATTTACTCTCTAGCCACCCTTTTACTCTTAATTTACCAATAGAGTCACTTGGGATTTTGCCTCACCTTGCCTGCCAGATCCTTCTCACGTCTTCTTCTTGACCTCCAAGCTTCCCTCTTAATTGCACTCCTACCCTTCTTATAGTCATCAAGGGATTCACTAATTCCCAACTGCTAACGCTCAGTCCCACTTTTTCTGAATGGGAGCTCAATATCTCTTGTCAGCCAGGGTTCCAAACCCTGCTGGGATTTAGGAGTAAGTATGAAAGAAATTTCTTACAGTACTAGGGAAAAGCGGAAGGGAGTGGACTGATCAGACAGCTCTATTGTAACCACCATGACCCTTTCAGCCTGTCCCTTTAAGCCCAATAATATAATATTTAATTGTAGTCCCTGTTGCAGTCAATTTGAGCAAAGTTGGGAGAGACTCTATGCTGTTTTATGATTTTTTCTACCATACACAATGATAACGATCATGATTTGATTCTTTGTGAAGTTAAATAATGATTTACTATTGGCCAGGACACCAAAGGTAACTCCCCTTTGTACTTGTTCAAAGCATTTTAGAGGATCTTCTATGCATATCTGAGAGAGCAAATATTGTATGTCTTTGAGTTAATGTCTTATCTGAAAGACAAGTATGGCCAAGAGAGGTAAAATAGTTTCCTTCTGTGTTATAAAAAAAACACGAAATGATGGCAGAACTCAGCAGGCCAGACAGCATCTATGGGAGGAGGTAATAACGACGTTTCGGGCTGAAACCCTTCTGTGTTATGTTATTCTGCTAATCTATTCCAAAAGGGACTGACTGAGAGATGAGGATTTTGACTTTTAACTTTTGGTTCACCTTTCTCTTCACAAACTCTACAGTCTGGTAGGTGTGCATCTGTCGATATGTCTTCAAAACCCGGTCTTGGAGAATTCCATTCTAAATAAAGAATAAAGAGTCTACTTATTAAACTGTTCAATCCCATTGGGTTCCCCCTTGGCATCACTATAAAAAGCTAGTCCATACCTAGGATTGAATATAGACACAGTGCTGCACCTCAGCATGCACTCTCCCCTCTGACTCCCTCTTCCAGGACTCCCCTGTCTTTCTTTTACTTTCACTCTCTCTCTCTCTCTCCCTCTCTTTTACTCCTTTCCTCCCCTGAGAATGCATAATTCTCTTTCTCTAACCCCCAAAAATTTTTCTCCCCCAGAAGATGTTCCATGTCTTCATTTACTCCTCTTTCTCCCTATCATCCCATCTCAGTCCTATTTTTCTACATATATCTGTCACAAAACCCTTTCTGCCACCTGCCCAGCTCAGGGGCATTTCTTTCTCTCTATTGTTCCGTTGTGCTCCCCTTGGAACTCTTCCTCTCTTCCCAGCTCTGGTCTCCTGTCCACTGTGCGCCTGTCCTGTAGTTCCCTCCTGAGAGTCGGCTATCTACTCACCTCAAAATTCCTGTATTCACTCTTGTTCTTATTGTTGTTTGGAGTCACAGTCTGGTCAATTTCCTGCTCCAAGGGTTTGGTGGAGATTAAACTCTGTAATGAAATAACAGGGAGTGGGATTAAGGAAAATTTATTTATACTGCATCTTATGAGAATTCTCAGTAAACATGGTTAATATTGCAGAAAAGCAGCAACTTAATTGAGCAGGTATCTGTTTTTTTGTGAAATAGTTTAAAGGGTAAATATCGTTGAGAAAACCAACAAAGAATCCCTTCCAAATGATAACACAGGGTCTTTTACAGTGGGACAGCATTTGGCTTTTGTGTAAAGATTAAACCCATAACTTGACAGCAGGTAACACAAAGGATGGAAAAAAATGTGATTAAAGAGACAGACAGGGCAATCGCATTGTCAGATATTGTAGAACACTGTTAAAAATGAGGGTCAATAAAATCTCCCCCCAAATTCCTACAAGACAGTGAGGACAAGAATGAATGAGTGACTAACAAACAGAACAAGTTTTAGTGACAGTCAGGGAGCATCAAACCCTGGAAAAATAATGGAACAGCACATGTAGGGGTCTCCTCCTCTCTGTCACAGCTGAAAGCACTCATTTTACTTATCATATAGAAACTGTCTCCATTTTCTCAGTGACCCTGTTGCCCCACGGCCTCCTTTATTTAATTCATATACTCTGACATTCTCTTTCTCTTTTACTATTTTCTCTCTCTGAACTAGGCCTTTTATTTGTGACTTGCTCACTCATAACAGTATTCTCTCCTCAGTATTGACCCAATGCTCTCTCACTTTGACGTCTTTACTGTCTCATTTTATGCTTTTCCCCTGTCCCTCTGTCCCTCTCCCACTCTCTCCTGCTTACCCTCCCTCTCCCCTGCTCCTTTCCTCTCTCTCTCCCCCTCTCCCTCTGGTCTCTCTTTCTTCATAATTACCTTCATTCTGTTTCAGTTTTCAAGTCTCTCTCTCTCTCTCTCTCCCTCTCCCTCTCCCTCTCCCTCTCCCTCTCCCTCTCTCTCTCTCCCTCTCTCTCTCTCCCTCCACTTCCCTTTGTCACTTTTTCTTTCTCTCTCCTTTGAGAGTATTTTGACCATAATTTTCACCACTTCTGGACAAACTCACCCTTGGTGACTGCTTCTTTGACTGCATACTCATGGTGCCACTGATTGTGTGTGTATGTGTGCTTAACCTCTCTTAAGTACCTCTGTGCATTGCGGAAAGGACAATGTTCAGGGTCAACAATGTTACCTTTTTGCTCATCATTAGACAATAGAGATACGTTGTCGGTTACTCATTCTAAGGGAAGTTTATTAATTATCTCCATATCACTTTCACCTCACTGCTCATTTACCTGATTAATGACCTCATCGCCAATAGCATAATATGTAGGTACAGCCATTACACTTTGACCTGCTTGTGGTTTGCTTGTTTAGGTTTGCAATGTATGTCTCCACACAAGAATGTGTGCATGTGCGTGTGCAAATCATGTCTGTTCGAGTCATTGGTGAGCCAGGACATGAATGCACTTCTGCCTGTCTAGCTATAGGAGGGATATCAATAAGCTGGAGAGTGTGCAGAAAAGATTCAGAAGGACTGGAGGCTTTGAGTTATAAGGAGAACCTGGGCAGACTGGGGCTAGAGTGTAGCAGGCTGAGGAGTAGCCTTACAGAGATACAGTATATATAATTATGAGAGGCACAGGTAAAGTTAATGGTCACTGCGTTTTTCTTTCTAGGGGAAGGTGTCTAAAACTAAAGGATATAGATTTAAGGTAGAAGTGGGAGAACCTTTGACAAGTTTTTTTCCATACAGAGGGTGGAACGAGCAGCCAGAAGAAGTGGTAGATGTGGGTGCAATTAGAACGTTTAAAAGGCATTCGGCCAAAGTCAAAGTCAATTTATTATCAAGGTACTTACATGTCAGATACAGAGCAGAACAGGTCCTTCCGGCCCTTCGAGTTGTGCTGCCCAGCAACCCACCAATTTAACCCTACCCTACTCACAGGACAACTAACCTACTAACCGGCACATCCTTGGACTGTGAAAGGAAACCAGAGCTCCCGGAGGAAACCCACAAGCACACAGAAAGGAACATACAGAGGACGCCAGATTTGAACTCCAAATCACGTAAGTAAAATTATCTGTACTGGTTCAGTAGCCTGATGGTTGTAGGCTAATGATTTTTCCTGAACCTGGTGATTTGGGACAAGGTTCCTGTTCCTCCTGCCTGATGTTATTAGCAAGAAGGGAGCATGGCCTGAATATCCTTGATAATCGATCATGTTTCTTGTGGCAGTGCTTCCTGTAAATGCGTTCAATAGTGTGGAGGACTTTGCCTGTGCTGGACCGCACTGTGTCCACAACTTCTGTAGAGATATATCATTCTGTCAGATATATGGATAGAAAAAATATGGAGTGATATGGGTCAAATACAGACAAACGGTACAAGCTCAAGTAAACAGCTGGCGTGGACACGTTAGCCAAAGGGCAATGACTCTATGTATCTGGTAAAAAGCCTCTGAATATGAATGTTCAGACTCATAAAGTCATATAGCACAGAAATAGGCCCTTCATGCCATTCTAGCTATCAAGTATTTATCAATTCTAATCCCATTTTCTAGCACAAGGCCCTTAAACTTGCATACCAAGGTTTTGCGTCCTTGTTCAAAAACTTAACTGTTGTGAGAATACATGCCTCCTTACACTCTGCTAACACGTTCAGAATTCAGCCATCCTCTTGGTGAAAAAAAATCCTCCATTCTCCTTTAAATCTTCAGCCTTTTACCTTAAATCCAGCCTCTCAAATTATGAACACCTCTGCTAAAGGGAAAAAATTCTCACTATCTACACACCTCGTAACTTTGTGTATCTCAGTCAGCAACCCGCCAGCCTCCTCCACTACAAAGAAAGCACAATGAAGCCCATCCAGTCTGTTATCGTAACGGAAGCACCCCATCCTGGGCAACACTCTGGTCAATCTCCTCTGCAGCTTGCTCACTGCAATCCCAAGCTTCCGATCATGATGCACCATCAATAACTCACTCTGAGACGTAAGGCGAGATATCGGCTTTTATTGACTGGAAGAAGGAATACGCAGTGGTTGACCACCATACTACATCCTGGAGACAGAGAGGCCTGGCTCAGACCTCAATCGCCTTTATACAGGGGTCTGTGGGAGGAGTCACAAGAGCAGTCAGCAGGGGGCGAGTCCAGACAGGCACATGTAGTTCACCACAGATCATATCATGAGCAGTATGATATGATACACACTACTGCACCTGCGACTCAACCAGTGTTTTATAGAACTGTGAAACAATCTACCGGCTCAAATACTCTGCATCCTGGCTAATGATAGCAAATATTCCATATGCCTTTTCACCATTTTTTTAAAACTTTTCCTGTGCTTCAGGGATCTTTTGACTTGTAAACCAGGATCCCTCTGTTCTTCCATACTTCCTGTGTTCATTGTGTACATTAACCCTCCCAAAATCTATCACCTGAAGCTTTTCAGGACTAACACCACTGCTCTGCCCATCCTTCCAACTGATCGATATTACCTACAGCCTACCCTCCTCATAATTAACAACTGTGCCAATCCTAGTGTCATCTGCAAATTTACTAATCATATCATCTACATTCAGATCCAGATCATTGATGCATATAGCAAATAACAATGATCCTGGCACTGATCTGTGGTCATGAGAGGCTATAGGTTTCTAATTACAAAGTCAGTCTTGGACCGTTAGCCTGTAATCCTATAAGCAAACAACTTCCAGGTCCATTTTCCCGATTGCAGTGAATCCTTAGTCTTTGGACCAACCTCTCATAGGGGAATTTATCAGAGGTCTCGTTGTAGTCCTTATAGACTGCATCAACTAAACTATCTTTTGATATAGTTAGATGCCTCCTTGAAAAACTCAATCAGATTAGACAAACAGGATTACTGCTTAATTAAACCATGCTGACTATACTTAATCTATTTTTGCATCTCCAAGAGCAATTTAATCTGGTTCCTTGGAATCTTTTCCATCAATTTTCTTAGTTGTTTGGTATCCCCCTTCTGCTTTTCTTGAACAAAAGTTCCCCATGTGCTGTCCACCAGACATCCGACACCTCTTCCATGGGCAGAGAAGGTATGACAGTTTCTGTTGGAGCCTCAGCATTCCTCTCCCTTACATTGCCTACCCTTACTAACCTGAGATATACTGTACCAGTATCTCATCAGGCCTTGAGACATTGCAAGAGCAGAAAGTAAATATAATGAATCACCATGTTCACAGGCACAGAATCTATTCTGGTGATCTCACTGTGCTCTTTTTAACACTGGAACCAGCTTTCAGCTTCCCTACGTTGCAGTAAAATGCATGTACAAAGCATAGAGAACTAATGCCAGATTTAAAAATACAGTGGATTTCCATTAATTGGGATACATCTGGATCAGTACCTTTTGGCCCAATTAAGCAGCTGCCCCAATTAGCCAAAATTCCATGGAAATAGTTAAAAAAGGTAATTAAAAAATGAACTACTATTTAACTGAGTAACAAATTATGTATTTAAATGAAATAAAGAAAAAATTAGAAAACTACCAATGTTACTACTATAAAACTATATGTTAGTTCGTAATAGTTATCAATGGAGGAAATCATCCAGTGTACACCATGCTGCTGTGTTCTTCCGATTGACTGTAAATGAACAAACTCAGCACAGACACCCAGTGCAGATAATGGACAGCCTTCATACAACGTTTCGACAATTGCATCCTCTAAATCTTCATTTGCATTGTAACATTCAAGATGATTGTCAATACCTTCATATTCTTCATAGTTCTTAACTTGTTGAAGGAGTGAAATACAGTAATCTCATTTTCACCTCCAGCCTCTTCTCTCCAAACCTGAATGCTTGAAACCGTAGTGAAAATTTCTAAGTTGTCTTACTGCTTTTTGAACATAAACACATGTAACTGATGCTATTTGGGAATTTTTTTCCTCTAAGCATGTTTATAATGATAGAGTGATCAGAAGTGGAAAAGGTGATCATTTTCAGGTTCTTGAGTGTAAATGTCTCTGAGGATCTATTCTAGGCCTAACATATCTATAAAGAAGGTACAGCAGCAGCTATATTTCATTAGGAGTTTGACGAGATTTGGTATCATCAAAGACACTTACAGATTGCTATAACTGTACTGTGAAGAGCATTCTAACTGGCTACATCACCATCTGGTATGAGGTGGGGGGCACTGCACAGGATTGAAATTAGCTGCAGGAAATTGTAAACTCAGTCAGCTCCATCATTGGCACTCGCCTTCCCAGCGACCAGGATATCTTTGAGGAGCGATGCCTCAGAAAGGCGACATCCATCACTTAGTATTCACATCACCTAGGACATGTCCTCTTCTCATCACCACCATCAGGGAGGAGGTACAGGAGCCTGAAGATACACACTCAATGATTCAGGAACAGCTTCTTCCCCTCTGCCATCAGGGAGGAGGTACAGGAGCCTGAAGGCACACACTCAATGATTCAGGAACAGCTTCTTCCCCTCTGCCATCAGGGAGGAGGTACAGGAGCCTGAAGGCACACACTCAATGATTCAGGAACAGCTTCTTCCCCTCTGCCATCAGGGAGGAGGTACAGGAGCCTGAAGGCACACACTCAATGATTCAGGAACAGCTTCTTCCCCTCTGCCATCAGGGAGGAGGTACAGGAGCCTGAAGGCACACACTCAATGATTCAGGAACAGCTTCTTCCCCTCTGCCATCAGGGAGGAGGTACAAGAGCCTGAAGGCACACACTCAATGATTCAGGAACAGCTTCTTCCTGTCTGCCATGAGATTTTTGTATGGACATTGTGGACATTGAACCCATGAACACCACCTCTCTACCTTTTTTCCTTTTTTATGCACTACCTATTTAACTTTTTAATATGTATATACTTATTACTGCAATTTACAGTATTTAGTTTTTATTAAATATTGCAAATTTCATAATATATGCCAGTGATATTAAACTTGATTCTGATTCTGAAGACACAGTCTAAATGATTGCATCTGTATTGAAGCTAGAGAAGAGATAAAAGGCACTTTTGCTGCTAGTAAAGGATAGGCAAACAACCAGCAAACAACATTCTTACATCAAAGAAAAGGGGCTATTCAAGGAATTATAAACAAATCAAATAACTTTATATTAATATTGAGATAATAGAATCTTTAATCCTAGTTGTAATGAAGAAACATACAAAAACGTAAAATATTATAGCACTTATTTCAAAAAAGTAATCATTAACTGACCTTATTCAATTCTTTGAGGAAACATAGAAATGGAAATGAAAATGATATAGTAGATATACGCTGTGCAAAAGTTTTAGGCAGATATATATAGCTAGGGTACCTAAGACTTTTGCACAGTACTGTAAATGAGGTTCTTTCCCTGATGAGCTCAATGTCTTTTGTGCTTGCTGTTAGGGAGTATTCTGGAGTTATGTGAATATAGCAGATATTAATTTAAGCAAGAAACAGTCTTCAGTTCTTAATGTAAATTGCAAGTGGTCAATTGAAATTACTGGACTGTGCAAACGTCTTAGGCATCCTACCTGTATATATGTGCCTAAGATTTTCCCACAGTACTGTAATACATTAAGATATTCTGGAACCCTTTGAAAATGAACCATGTTGTCAACTGATATTAGAATGGGAGTTATCAGGAGAAAGATAATCGAACATTGTTCCCTTCCTAATGAGTTTCTTTACAAATGGCAATCATGTCTAATTTCACTTCTGTTTCAATAGGTTGTGGCTTCAAGTCTATCTCTAGGGACCTGAACGCTACCTTCTTGATGAAGAAAGGTGTACTTGAGGAGGTACTGTTCCTCAGATGAGACGTTAGCCAAAACCCCACCTGTTCTTTCAGGTGAGCCACTTGTGGTATCATGAAGTGAACTAGGTCACTGGGCTATAATCACATTGTCCTTTCATCATCATAGAACTATCAAAGGAAGTTGTTAAGTTTAAAATAGATGGTGATGTTCCATCACCATCACCATCTATTTTAAACTTATCAACTTCCCATGATGGTTCTACGATGATGAAAGATCAGACAGGCAAAGGTGAGAAGCAGTGTGAGAAACATTCAGAATATACTTGTGATAGCACATTCAGTCCCAAAAATATTTAGCACAAGTCTCTGAGGATTGATGGTGCATGGGATGTTGTCAAGAAGCCACGTTTCTGCGAGAACAAACATAAAGTAAGTTCCTTATCTCACGCTGGGTCAGATGCAGATTAAGACAATCCAGTTTGTTTTCCAGGGAGTGAACACTGGAGAGCAGCACCAATGGGAAAGCCCACCAGCAGAGGCTAGCCTCCTCTCCAAGTCTTGCATAATTTTATATAGATCGAATAATTAAACAGTGCATTGAGCTAGGACAATCTAAAACAATAACAATGCAATGAATGTAAACAGTAAAGTGCAGCTACAACACTGGCATCTACCCGGCAATATATATCCTGTATACAAGAAACAGGACAAGTCCACCCCAGCCAATTACCGCCCTATCAGCCCACTCTCAATCATCAGCACAGTAATGGAAGGGGTTATCAACAGTGCTATCACGTAGCACTTACTCGGCAATAAATTGCTTACAGATGCCCAGCTTGGATTCCATCAAGGCCACTGAGCTCCTGACTTCACCACCTCCTTGATCCAAACGTGGACCAAAGAGCTAAATATCAGAGGTGAGGTGAGAGTGATAGCCTTCAACATCAAGGCAGCATTTGACCAAGTGTGGCATCAAGATGTCCTATCTAAAATGGAGTCAAAGGGAATTAGGGGGAAAACCTCTGCTGGTTGGAATCATATCTGACACAAAGGAAGATGGTTGTAGTGGTTGGGGGTCAATCATCTCATCCTCAGGCCACCACTACAGGAGTTCCTCAGTGAAGTGTCCTAGAACCAACCATCTTCAGCTGCTTCATTAATGACTTTCCTTCCATCATAAGGTCAGAAGTGGGGATGTTCGCAGATGACTGCACAATGTTCTGCACCATTTTTGACTCCTCAGATAGTGCAGCTGTTCACACCCAAATGCAGCAGGACCTGGACAATATCCAGGCTTGGGCTGACAAGTGGCAAGTAACAGTCGAGCCACACAAGTGCCAAGCAATGACCATCTCCAACAAGAGAGGCTCTAACCATCGTCTCTTGATGTTCAGTGGCATTGCCATAACTGAATCCCTTACTATCAAAATCCTGGGGGTTACCATTGACAGGAAACTGCACTGGTCTAGCCATATAAACACTGTGGCTACCAGAACGGTCTAAGGCTAGGAATCCTGCAGCATGTAACTCACCTCCTCACTCTCCAAAGCCTGTCCACCATCGACAAGGCTCAGGTCAGGAGTGTGATGGAATACTCATCACTCACCTGGATGAGTGCAGCTCCATCAACACTCAAGAAGCTTGACACCATCCAGTACGAGGCAGCCCACTTAATTGGTACCCCTTCCACAAGCATCCAATCCCTCCACCATTGACGAACAGTTGCAACAGTGTGCACTAGCTACAACTACAACAACACACCAAAGTTCCTAAGGCAGCACTTTCCAGACCCATGACCACTACCATCTAGAAGGATGAGACAGCAGATACCTGGGAACACCACCACTGGGAAATCCCCATCCAAGTCACTCAGCATCCTGACTTGGAAAAATATCACTGTTCCTTCATTGTCGCTGGGTCAAAGACATGGAATTCGCTCCCTAACAGCACTCTGGATGTACCTACACCTCAGGGACTGCAGCGGTTCAAGAAGGCAGCTCATCACCACCTTCTCAAGGGCAACTGGGGATGGACAATAAATGCTGGCTTAGCTGGCAATGCCCACATCCCGTAAGTGAATAAATAATTTTTTTAAAAGACTATAACAAGGTAGACTGTGAGGCCAAGATTCCACCTTGTTGTTGAAAATTGGTTTGCATGAGGCTCATTTGAATATGAATGTAAATACAAATGATATGGATTGAAAGGCATGCTTCAGTATTATACGTTCTATTTAACTAGAATTGCATTCTGACCAACAGGCAGGTGCGGCATAAAGCTCCCTCTACACTGTCAGGTCTATTGTTACTGAATAAAGCTTTCTCTACATTGCACTGTCAAACACTAGCTGGATAGGTACAGCACCAATTGGATACAGAATAAACCTTCCTCTGCAGTACACGGTTCTATCAAATGCTCCTCTATCAGCTACAGTAAAGTGAGAAAAGGAGTAAAACTTCCACACTGCCGGATAAAGACAGAACCAATAAAAGAGAGATCACAGTGATTGAAATGTGATGTAAGAGAACAAAGGTGAGGGAGTGAGGTGAGAGAACAAGAGAAAGAGAAGTGGGTATCTCTGAATGTCTCCGTGTAAATAATCCTCATGCTGTGTTGACTGTCCACGGAGTTAAATGATTGTTTTATTTTGCTCTAGGATTTTATGGTGTTGCAATCTGTACCATGACTGAGAGGAGCTCTCAAGGTTCAATAAGTTTCAGTAATTTGAACAGTTGGATGGTCTGCAAATCTCTTACTCTATTAACTGGGATCAAAATTAATTATAGAAGGTGACCCTATCTTACCAGCTGGAGCCAGTTTCATCATGAGTCAATCTCCCTTAGAACTTTTCACTCAGTGCCTACTTATCCAATACACATTGGAAAACAGTTCCTCTGACAAGTCAAGTAAGGGTTGGTGTATTGTGAAAACCCATTAAGTAATCTGCTGAACAAGTCAATGGCCCAAGCAACAACTCAAACATTAGCTCTGCCCAAGCTCTATCTCTCATCCCAGTAATAACACACATCCATAAACAACATAGCTTTCTAACAGTGCTTTAATGCTTAAGGCAAATCTTCAGATGCTTCTTCATTGCTATTTATGGCAACATTTGCATCAGTCTTTAGCCATTAAAAGCTAAACTGTAGAATTAGAGCAGTGGTCCCATTGTAAAATGTGCTCTCACTTATGCACAGAAAAGCAGAAACAATCCCCATTTACATGCAAACTTTAGCCCAAAACATGTTTCAAGGTTAGTCACAGGAGCATTATCAAATAAAATTTAGCAGAAATATATTCGGAATATTTGTGAGATTACCACCAGCTTGATCAAAGGTACAATAGGTTTCAAGGATTGTTTTAAAGGAAAGAGAGACTATGAAGCATGGAAGTTTAGAGAGGGAACTACAAGACTTTGAGTCTTTGGAATTGGATGGTCACAGAGATCCCAGAAGATTGCTAAGAAGTAATAATTAAATAGAGGGATGAGGTAATGGAGGGATTTAATAACAAGGATGGAAGAAATTTAAAGAGTAAATCCAAAAATCAAGGCATTAAATCTCTAGCAGCCAATGAAGTTGTGAAATAGGTTTTCTAGTGGGTTAGGACACAAGCACCAGAGTTTTAGATAAGCACAAATTTAGACAAATGGGAGAGGAGCTAGGGAACAGATCCCAGAGATAACACAGCAGCAGTGGAGCTGAAACAAGGTTAGAGTTTGGCAATGTTGCAGAGAGAGAAATAGGCATTCTTAATGATGGGCCAGAGCTGAGCCTGGAAGCTCAATACAGATCATATAAACTAACAAAATTATATGCAGGACAATGCAGCAAGTGACTAGGGAACAAGGACTGAATACACCGAACCATATCATCCCTCCTTAACAATCAGTACTTAGATTCACTTTAGGTCAGAATGTGACCAGACCATTTGAGGATCCTTGCTGTTAGCCATGTCAATGAATTTCCAATCACCCATTTACTGATCTTTCACCCTCTCATCTACACACAGGTCCCTTGCCCGCTCAGTAGTCTCTCACCTGATCGCCCATCCCTCACCTACTCAATCAGACCCTCACCTGACCTCCCATCCCTCACCTACTCAATCAGACCCTCACCTGATCACCCATCCCTCACCTACTCAATCAGACCCTCACCTGATCGCCCATCCCTCACCTACTCAATCAGACCCTCACCTGACCTCCCATCCCTCACCTACTCAATCAGACCCTCACCTGATCACACATCCCTCACCTACTCAATCAGACCCTCACCTGATCACCCATCCCTCACCTACTCAATCAGACCCTCACCTGATCGCCCATCCCTCACCTACTCAATCAGACCCTCACCTGACCTCCCATCCCTCACCTACTCAATCAGACCCTCACCTGATCACACATCCCTCACCTACTCAATCAGACCCTCACCTGACCTCCCATCCCTCACCTACTCAATCAGACCCTCACCTGACCTCCCATCCCTCACCTACTCAATCAGACCCTCACCTGATCACACATCCACCTACTCAATCAGACCCTCACCTGATCACACATCCCTCACCTATCAATCAGACCCTCACCTGACCTCCCATCCCTCACCTACTCAATCAGACCCTCACCTGACCTCCCATCCCTCACCTACTCAATCAGACCCTCACCTGATCGCCCATCCCTCACCTACTCAATCAGACCCTCACCTGATCGCCCATCCCTCACCTGATCGCCCATCCCTCACCTACTCAATCAGACCCTCACCTGATCACCCATCCCTCACCTACTCAATCAGACCCTCACCTGATCGCCCATCCCTCACCTACTCAATCAGACCCTCACCTGATCACCCATCCCTCACCTGATCACCCATCCCTCACCTACTCACAGACCCTCACCTGATCGCCCATCCCTCACCTACTCAATCAGACACTCACCTGATCGCCCATCCCTCACCTACTCAATCAGACCCTCACCTGATCACTCATCCCTCACCTACTCAATCAGACCCTCACCACCCATCCCTCACCTACTCAATCAGACCCTCACCTGATCACCCATCCCTCACCTACTCAATCAGACCCTCACCTGACCTCCCATCCCTCACCTACTCAATCAGACCCTCACCTGATCGCCCATCCCTCACCTACTCAATCAGACCCTCACCTGATCGCCCATCCCTCACCTACTCAATCAGACCCTCACCTGATCGCCCATCCCTCACCTACTCAATCAGACCCTCACCTGATCGCCCATCCCTCACCTACTCAATCAGACCCTCACCTGATCGCCCATCCCTCACCTACTCAATCAGACCGTCACCTGATCATCTGGTCTCTCATCTACACACAGACCCCTCTCCTACTCACCCAGTGTCTTACCCACTCCTTCATCGGCTCACCTGGACCCTCATCAGCTCTCTGGTGTCTCAACTGCTCACTCAGTCTCTTGCTGGGCTACTGGAAGAAGTGAATTTCCTGGGCTTTGTATTAGTGCATGACCTCCAGTGACAGTAATCCAAATTCTACCAGAATTTTTTGGCACACCAGAACAGCCTTGGATTGAGCAGGTCTTTTGAAGAAATGGGATCTTTAACTGTCTCTGGGATAAGAGTTTGGTTGGAGAAATTGTCCTTCCATCATCAAGTTGTTAAATAGGAAAACTCTAAAAGTAAGAAATGCTTCTGTAGAAAACTACTGGACTGAAACCCCAGTGGAACTGCATTTTCTACGTTATATCAAAAATCCACTCCTGAAATGATAACTTTTGACAACTGAAGAATTTGCAGTTCATGAGAATTCAGTAGAATGCTAAACTTTGTCACTGCCAATTGATCCAAAGTATCTAGGAGATGAGGTCTATGTGACAAGAAAACAATGAAGAAAAATGGTATGAATGACTCATCAGTATAGAGGCCAAACAGGAAATGATCATGCACTCACGCCAGTACACAATAATGATAAAGTGCAGGAGATATGAAAAGTACTGTGTTGTAATGTGAGTATTATTAGAAGTAAGTTAATACTAATTGGAAAGCTGTTGGTAGCAAGAGGCGGGATCCGGGGTTGGCAGGGTCTTTACTTCTGCTCTTTTTACTCCTGGTATGCATTGTATATAGTTCCTCCACCCAGGCCACACGAGTGTACCTGGAAGCCTCTGTATTGTAAATATCATTTGGCGTCCCAGATAAAGATGCTCTTTTGGCCATCAAGTTGTTGACTGGTCTTTTTGTAAAGTAGAAGTTACCACATACTGCAATAGGAAGAGGCTTTGACCAAGATAGTTTAACTCAGGAAAGTATTTTTGGTCCAGACTGATTAGCTGAGGAATTAATATAAACAGCAACTATCAGCTATCATTTACAAAAGGTGTAATACACGAGCAGAATAGGTTAATGGGTTACAGGACCCTAGTCATCTGTTTTGTTGAAAATTACTAAAGCAAACTTTTATAAAGGGCAGAAATGATGAAAGGACTGTTCCTACAGATTCTGGTGAGCAAGGCAAGTCTCTGCAATTCAGGGTATAAAATAGTAACTTATTTAAAGAGCACTTTTCATACTGACAACATAGTTCAAAGTGCTTTCAAATGGAGTAAAGTGAAAACATGAAAATAAAAAATAATAACAATAACATGAAAATAAAAGACAAAAAGATGTTAGTTAAAAGCAAGGTGAAGTAAGTACGTTTTGAGCTGTCGTTTAAAAGTGTCAACTGAGTCTGCATCCCTGATAGTTTTAGGTATGAAATGCCACAGTTTGGGAGCATAGTTCAAGAAAGCTGACTTGCCTATTACCTTCTGAGGGAGGCTGATTAGATTGAAGAGATTGGTGGAAGAAGGTCTGAGAGTTTGAACAGGATTATAAAGTAAAAATGATTCTCTCATTCTGTTAAAAAAACAAGTAAGCAACTTTAGCGTCAATTCTAAAAGATACAGGAAGCCAATGCAGAGCAGCGAGATAATGCTTCTAAATGTGTAAAAGGATTAGTAGATAATGGAAGATTGTTTTGGGAAAAGAAATGTAGAAAAGGGATGAGGAAAGGGTATCTGTAAAACAGAGAGTCCTATCTGAAAGGCCTTTGAAAGAAAAGAAATAGGGAAAAAAACTATTTGTTTGGATTATATCAGTAGGCTGTGTTACAGTGTGGGAGAGGTTCTTTCTCTTTGCAAACATTCTATGTCCATCCTTCATTGAAAGGAGGGGAAATATTCCAAATTCCATGCCAGTAAAAACCTCATCCAGACATTCCTTGGACAGATGGACTTCATGGAAATGCCAAATATGGAAAATAAAAATACTTAAGTGATCGGTGCTAAGTTTTTTTTTAGAGCAACATAATCACTGGTGTGTGTAGCTACCAATGAACCAGAAGGAAACACATTAAGTGATAGGCACTGTGTGGCAATGAAGAATGTTAACAATCCTCCCCCCCCCCACCCCACCCCCCGCCACCGAGGGTTATAGAAAGGGACAGATGCTTTGACGATGAAGGATGCTTATGTGCTGGCTGAGAATTTTATTAATGAGAATAATTGGAATTCACAACCAAACACTTCATTGAAAGGGGATAAAGAAAAAAGCAAGTGCTGTTAAAGTAAATCAGTTTAAACTGTGAAAGTGTAACTACTACTCCATTGCAATTCACAGGAATTGCATATAATTTTAAATTTCATTATTTTATTTCATGAATCATATGATGATGTGATTCATGATTTGACATCCAACGAAGTAGATTGTGGGGAGGTGGTGGGAGTTGGCAGAGTTGGTGAGGAATTATACTACAAAGCCTGGCTAGAGAGTCATAGAGTTAAGCAGAATCGAAACAGGCCCTTTGGCCCAACTGGTCTCCAGTCCACTCCATGAAACAACCTTCCACCATCACCCTGATTTTCACTATCAAGCCAATTAGCTTCCCTCTGGATTCCATGCAGTCTCCACATGGAACTTTATTAAAGTTCTTACTGAACTCCATATCAGCCTGGTATATTGATTTGCATAATATGAAAATGAATTACGGATGTTACATCTTGGAAAGTAAAAGGGAAATAAGCCAGATGTTTCCTACTGCTTCCTTCTGATTTTTATAATTCAATCAATTTGCAAGAAAGAATTTATTTCATACTGGCTCCAAACAAGAAAATAAATTTTGATAAGCAAAATCAATGAGTCTCCAAAATGACCTCAGTATCTGAGTCATATCCCTTCAACAGAAGATGATGAAAAAGCATTGGATTAGCCAATTCAAACTGAGCTTCTCTTTGGAAATGCTACTCCGCTGTTTCATTAAATACAGCAGACAAAGCAGTGTTGGAATAATCAGTATTTAAAACAGAGCAATAGTGAATATATTGATCAAATACTTACAATTAGCAGCCTTATTCAGTGGAGTATTAGGAGTAATAAAAACTTATGGTGGATTAAAGCAAGCTCCAGAGAAGTGATAGAGAACTAAAAGGTAACAGAGAAGGGAGAAATATGTTACTATAATGAGAATAATGGACCAGCATTGAATGCTGAGATGCAAGTAAATTTCTTCACATAGAGAGATGTAATTTTTGGAGTTCTCCTTTACAGAAAACTGTGAATGATAGTGTTTTGGGATCTGAGAGATTTAAAGGAATCAGAAGGATGTATCAAGGTTATATGATTGAATGTAGATTGGGCTTGTGTGACTACACAGTCTATTCCAGTTTTCAGTTAGTCTACTCGGAGTAGTGTTGGATTTATAATAATTAACTGAGAGGTGTGGTAATACACCCATTTTGTAAGGAAGGAAAAGTGTATGAAGTAACTGGTGTGTGCAGCAACAGGGATGTTTGCATACACACATTGTTGAGTATTTAATATTTCAGTAATATTGAGTGAAATTGGAAATACATTGTTTGATAAAACATTCCTTGTTTGTTTAAATATTTCATTATGGGTTATGTGTAAAAGTACATGAATGGCATACGTCATCATGCCACCAAGTCATAAGTGTGTGCCTCACTAAAAGTAAAAATGAAGAGTACATGTTTCCCTATGTTTTATGTTTTGGAGTTACAAAACATAACATTGGAGACAAGGAAGTTTTAAACAAACCAGAGACGACCACCTACCAGATGAAACGCAGCAAGATGTTTCAGTTTTAAAAAAAGCACAAAAAGATGGTCGAGTTAAAAAAGGGTAGAAAACAGATGAATTCATGGGTTCATAAGCAGTGAGTTATACGAATTACAATTTTTTTCAAAAGAGCAGAAATGACTGACAGCAAGATAGAGATGTTTGGTTTTACAACAGATATTGTATACAGTGCAAATTGAGCAGTATTTTGAAGCAATGCAAAGTGAGTGCCAGTTTTGCTGAATGTGGGGTGAAAGGGTGTACAGCTCGCTTAGAAGTTTAACTACTCCAACCAACCCAACCGAAATGAGCTTTGCTGATACTGTGAAAGTAATGCAGGAACATTTAGAACCAAAATCATGGTTGACTGCAAAATACCTTAGGTTTCATAAGCAAAATCAAAAGGAAGGGGCATCCATTTCAGCCTACGTGGCTGAATTGAAAAAGTTGTCCAAGCATTGTCATTTCAGTGATGGGCTTAATGATATGCTGAGAGATAGTTTAGTTTGTGTAATCTTCCAAGAAAGCATTCAAAAATGGCTCCTAAATGAAGCACAACTTCCTGTATCAATGGAAACTGCAGAGACACAGTCAGGAATGAAATTGAGCGTAAACAAAATTGCAGCATCTAGACGGAGGCCTACCTAGCTGATAAATGTGTTTCCGTTGTGGCAGGAGCTCATATACGCCACACCAATACGGATTTAAAGGCAAAACTTGATGCAGCAAAGTAGGACACATACAAGGAGTATGTCAGGCAGACAAAAATAAAAATAGACTGCAAAGGGAAGAGAAAAAGATTAAAAAGTCAAGTTGCAGTTTCAAAAAGAGTACTCATTTACATGCTGTTGATGAAAATCTGATAATGATAAGAGTGACAAAGAAATAGGAGACCTGAAATTTATAATGTGAAAACTAATTTCCAAGCAATTTGGCGTACAGCAAAGTAAACATCAAATTAGAATTAGACACTGGCTCGGCTGTTTCTGCCTTTTCACAAAATGAGTTTGAAAGGCATTTCAAAAATACTGAACTGAAGCCTACTAAGGACTTAGTACAAGTCAACTAAGGACTTATACTGGAGAAAAGATAACTCCTGTGGGAATGACATTTTTAACAATGAACAGACAGACAGACAGACTTTATTGATCCCGAGGAAAATTGGGTTTCGTTATAGTCGCACCAACCAAGAATAGTGTAGAAATATGGTAATATAAAACCATAAATAATTAAATAATAATAAGTAAATTATTCTAAGTGGAAATAAGTCCAGGACCAGCCTATTGGCTCAGGGTGTCTGACACTCCAAGGGAGGAGTTGTAAAGTTTGATGGCCACCAGCAGGAATGAATTCCTATGACACTCAGTGTTGCATCTCGGTGGAGTGAGTCTCTGGCTGAATGTACTGAATGGCTGAATGCCTAACCAGTACATTACGGAGTGGATGGGTCATTGTCCAAGATGACATGCAACTTGGACAGCATCCTCTTTTCAGACACCACCGTCAGAGAGTCCAGTTCCACCCCCACAACATCACTGGCCTTACGAATGAGTTTGTTGATTCTGTTAGTGTCTGCTACCCTCAGCCTGCTGCCCCAGCACACAACAGCAAACATGATAGCACTGGCCACCACAGACTCGTAGAACATCCTCAGCATCGTCCGGCAGATGTTAAAGGACCTCAGTCTCCTCAGGAAGTAGAGACAGCTCTGACCCTTCTTGTAGACTGCCTCAGTGTTCTTTGACCAGTCCAGTTTATTGTCAATTCATATCCCCAGGTATTTGTAATCCTCCACCATGTCCACACTGACCCCTTGGATGGAAACAGGGGTCACCGGTGCCTTAGCCCTCCTCAGGTCCACCACCAGCTCCTTAGGTTTTTTCACATTAAGCTGCAGATGAGTCTGCTCACACCATGTGACAAAGTTTCCCACCGTAGCCCTGTACTCAGCCTCATCTCCCTTGCTGATGCATCCAACTATGGCAGAGTCATCAGAAAACTTCTGAAGATGGCAAGACTCTGTGTTGTAGTTGAAGTCCGAGGTGTAGATGGTGAAGAGAAAGGGAGACAGGACAGTCCCCTGTGGAGCCCCAGTGCTGCTGACCACTCTGTCTGACACACAGTGTTGCAAGCGCACGTGCTGTGGTCTGCCAGTCAGGTAATCAATAATCCATGACACCAGGGAAGCATCCACCTGCATCACTGTCAGCTTCTCACCCAGCAGAGCAGGGCGGATGGTGTTGAACGCGCTGGAGAAGTCAAAAAACATGACCCTCACGGTGCTCCCTGGCTTGTCCATGGTTCAGTAGACGATGGCGTCCTCAACTCCTAGAAATACAACAGTCAACAAGCTACATTGGGTTTGTATGTGGTAAGGTTCGTCCATCATCATCAATGAAGACCTCAACACAAGGCCAAGTTGCTAGCTCAACACTCAACCCAGCATGGATGGTGTTGAGACTAGCGCCTGATTTGGATTTAAATGAGGGAGTGTTGCACAGCGTCAGCCTCACTCTCTCTTCCTAAATCCCCTCTGGATCTAGTGGTAAGACAAGAGTCGAGATGGCTGGAGATGGGACTAGTGGATGACCAGGACGCCTTCTGTGTCTTCTTGTTCCACGACACTTACAGAGACCGTCTTTTTGGCCATTGGACCTTCCATTGGTCTCATCCGCTCAATCCGCCGGAGTCTGTCTTCACATGCTGGGATAAGCATCACCCTATCTCACCGAGGATTCGAGAGCTGTCGGCTACCCTCACCTGGTTTAGCCGGCTTGTCAAAGCCGTTGCCCGAGGTGTGGCCGCTTTTGCATGCTACGGAGAGCCACACATGAGAGCTGAGTGCCGGGTGGGGACCAAAGCTGGACTAACCGCCTTGAAAAGGACGCGACATGTTCCCCCACCAGAGATGCTACCCCTCCCTGACACCCCATACACCCCGTGTATATGGTATAAACAGAAGGGCCAGCATTGCAGGGATGTGAGTGGCTGAGACAACTACGACTTGATTGGAGATCCATCCACCATTGGCATTTCACAACCCCTGAAACAGAGTCAATTGAAAGTGAATTAAGGTACTGGCAGCAATGTTCAAGGATGGCATTGGAAAACTCAAATATATCAAGGTCAAAATACTGTTACTTGAAAATTTGACACCCAAGTTTTGCAAAGAATCACTTGATTCTGGCATGATCCCAAAGGACTGGAAGATTGCAAATGTCACTCCACTCTTTAAGAAGAGGGGAAGGCAAAAGAAAGGAAATTACAGGCCAGTTAGCCTAACCTCAGTGGTTGGGAAAGTGTTGGAGTCTATTATTAAGGATGAGGTTTCGGAATACTTGGAGACTAATGATAAAATAAGTCGAAGTCAGCACAGTTTCTGTAAAGTGAAATCTTGCCTGACAAATCCGTTTGAGTTCTTCAAGGAAGTATCAAGCAGGGTGGACAAAGGTGAAGTAGTGGATGTCATTTATTTGGATTTTCAGAAGGCATTTGATAAGGTGCCACACGCGAGGCTGCTTAACAAGATAAAATCCTATGGCATTACAGGAAAGATATTGGCATGGATAGGGGAATGGCTGACAGGCAGGAGGCAGCAAGTGGGAATAAAAGGGATCTTTTCTGGTTGGCTGCCAGTGACTAGTGATGTTCCTCAATGGTCAGTACTGGGACCACTACTTTTCACATTGTTTGTTAATGATTTGAATAATGGAATTGATGGCTTTGTGGCCAAGTTAGTGATTGATACGGTGATAGGCTGAGGGGTAGGTAGTGCTGAGGAAGCAATGCTATTGCAGCAAAACTTAGACAAATTGAAAGAATGAGCAATAAAATGGCAGATGGAATACAGTGTTCGGAAATGTATGATAATGTATTTTGGTAAAAGGAACAATAGTGCGGACTATTGTCTAAATGGGAAGAAGGTTCGAACATCAGAGGTGCAGAGAGACTTTGGAGTCCTCGTGCAAGAGTCCCGGAAGGTTGAATGTACCAAACGTTGAAAGGTCTAGATAGGGTGGTGTGGAGAGGACGTTTCCTATGGTGGAGGTATCCAGAACTAGAGGGCATAGCCACAAAATTGAGGGGCGACCCTTTAGAACAGAGGTAAGGAGGAATTTTTTTTTAGCCAGTGAATAGTGCACCTGTGGAATGGTCTGCCACAGACTGCAGTGGAGGCCAAGCCTGTGGGTATATGTAAGGCGGAAGTTGATAGTTTCCTGATCGGTCAGGGCATCAAAGGACATGGTAAGAAGGCAGGTGTATGGAGTTCAGTGGGATCCAGGATCAGCCATAATAGAATGGCAGAGCAGATTTGATGGGCTGAATGGCCTGAATCTGTTCCTATGTCATATATTAAAAAGGTGAGAAGATTATGGGCTCAGAGCATGCCACAACAAATGTGAATTTTTTAAACCAAGCGTCACTTACTGCGGTCACATCATTGACACACAAGATTTACACATGAGCTGAGAAAATTCAAACAGTGATGGATGCTCCAAGGCCAAAGAACATGTCATAATTGTGGTTCTTTTTAGGATTTATCAATTACTATTACCAGCTCCTGCCAAACTTGGCTACTGTATTCCACCCCTTGAATTCAGACTGAGAAGCTTGAGCATGTAGATATTAAGAAAGAGGATGTGTTGGAGCTTTTGGAAAGCATCAAGTTGGATAAGTCACCGGGACTGGATGAGATGTACCCCAGGCTACTGTGGGAAGTGAGGGAGGAGATTGCTGAGCCTCTGGCGATGATCTTTGCATCATCAATGGGGACAGGAGAGGTTTCAGAGGATTGGAGCATTGCTGATGTTGTTCCCTTATTCAAGAAAGGGAGTAGAGATAGCCCAGGAAATAATAGACCAGTGAGTCTTACCTCAGTGGTTGGTAAGTTGATGGAGAAGATCCTGAGAGGCAAGATTTATGAACATTTGGAGGGGTATAATATGATTAGGAATAGCTAGCATGGCTTTGTCAAGGGCTTATGAGTCTGATTGACTTTTTTGAGGATGTGACTAAACATTGATGAAGGTAAAGCAATAGATGTAGTGTATATGGATTTCAGCAAGGCAGTGGATAAGGTAGCCCCTGCAAGGCTTATTGAGAAAGTAAGGGGTCATGAGATCCAAGGGGACATTGATTTGTGGATCCAGAACTGGCTTGCCCACAGGAGGCAAAGAGTGGTTGTAGATGGGTAATATTTTGCATGGAGGTTGGTGACTAGTGGTGTGCCTCAGGGATCTGTTCTGGGACCCTTACTCTTCTTTATTTTTATAAATGAGCTGGATAAGGAAGTGGAGGGATGGGTTAGTAAGTTTGCTGATGACACAAAGTTTGGAGGAGTTGTGGGTAGTGTGGAGGGCTGTCAGAGGTTACAGCAGGACATTGATAGGATGCAAAATTGGGCTGAGAAGTGGCAGATGGAGTTCAACCAAGATAAGTGTGAAGTGGTTCATTTTGGTAGGTCAAATATGATGGCAGAATGTAATATTAATGGTAAGACTCTTGGCAGTGTGGAGGATCAGAGGGATTTTGGGGTCTGAGTCCATAGGACGCTCAAAGCAGCTGTGTAGGTTGACTCTGTGGTTATGAAGGCTTATGGTGTATTTTCCTTCATTAATCGTGGAATTGAATTTAGGAGCCGAGAGGTAATGTTGCAGCTATATAGGACCCTGGTCAGACCCCACTTGGAGTACTGTGCTCAGTTCTGGTCGCCTCACTACAGGAAGGATGTGGAAGCCATAGAAAGGGTGCAGAGAAAATTTACAAGGATGTTGCCTGGATTGGGGAGCATGTATTATAGGTTGAGTGAACTCAGTCTTTTCTCCTTGGAGCAATGATGGATAAGAGGTGACCTGATAGAGGTGTATAAGATGATGAGAGGCATTGATCATGTGGATAGTCAGAGGCTTTTTCCCAGAGCTGAAATGGTTGCCACAAGAGAACACAGGTTTAAGGTGCTGGAGAGTAGGTACAGAGGAGATGTCAGGGGTAAGTCTTTTATAGAGAGTGGTGAGTGCGTGGAATGGGCTGCTGGCAACGGTGGTGGAGGCGGATATGATAGGGTCTTTTAAGAGACTTTTGGATAGGTGCATGGAGCTTAGAAAAATAGAGGGCTATAGGTAAGACTAGTAATTTCTAAGGTAGGGACATGTTCGGCACAACTTTGTGGGCCGAAGGGCCTGTATTGTGCTGTAGGTTTTCTATGTTTCTATGTTTCATTACTACAGATCATTAAGAAACAGCAATGGACAAAGCAGTGTAAAGTAGCTTTCAAAAAGATATAGGAAATGGTTACATCAGATATTGTACTCATAATATTATGATCCATATCATCCAGCTAAGCTGACCTGTGACGTCTCACTTTATGATATAGGTGTAGTCATGTTCCCTTACTACTGCAGAGAAAAAATATCCACAGATTGACAGAGGGGCCTTGAGTCTGATTTGGGGTGTAAAACATTTCAACCAGTACTTGTATAGGAGAGAGTTTACCCTTGTTACTGATCATCAACCACTAGTGTCCATTTTCAATTCACAGAAGGGTGTTTCATTTATAGCAGTAACACCAATACAGAGATGGATTCTGTTTCTTGAAAAACGTAGTTTTAAGATTGAATTCAAGAGGACAACTAATCATGGAAATGCTGATTGAGTGTCCCGTTTAACCTTGGAAAAGGAAATACCCGAAGAATATATAAAAGAGGACGCTCCTCTTAACATAGCGAATTAACCTTAATGCAAGTTGAAACTCTCCCTTTTATGGCAGAGGTGATACAAAGGGAAACCAAAAACAACCCACACAGTCTCAGGTCTACATGGCCACCCAACATTGCTGGAACGTGCAGTAGAAACCCTAGTTCCCTATTTTATTTGTCTGAGATCCACTTGCCCTTGACAGGGAGTACCTTCTGTGGGAATTGAGAGTTGTACCATCCAAGCTGAGAGCTAAAGTGTTGGAGGAGCTACATTCAGGTCATCTAGGCATCATCAAAATGAAAGCTTTGGCTTGAAACTTTGTCTGGTGGACGGGAGAGATCTGCAGATCGAGCAACTTGCGTGCACTGTTCAGGATGCCAGCATGAGAGGCCTTGAAAATGTCACAAAATAATTAGCAACAACAAACCACTTGCAATACCAAAGGAAACAACACACTAGACCACTGTTACACCACCATCAAGAATGCCTACAGTGCTATTCCACACCCACACTTCAGAAAGTCTGATCAACTGGCTGTACTTCTATTCCCTGTGTATAGGCAGAGACTAACCATTGCAGCACCAGTAGTGAGGACTAATAAGGTATGGACAAGGGAACCACGGAAGTGCTTACAGGACTGCTTTGAATTGGTAGACAGGAGTGTATTAGGGACTGATCTTCGAATCTGAGTATGCTGCATATGTTACGGCCTTCATTAAAACTTGTGTGGATGAATATGTGCCTATGAAAACTTACTGTACATTTCCAAACCAAAAATCATGGATAAACTAGGAAGGTCATCATCTACTGAGAGCTAGATCTGTGGCACTTAAGTCTGGGGACCCAGGTCACCAGATATGACTTGCAGAGGGCCATTTCAAGAGTGAAGAAACAATTCCGAGCGAGATTGGAGGTGACTTCAGATGCTCTGAACTCAGAACTCTGGCAGAGTTTGTAAGACGTTACTTCCTACAAAGTGAAACCCAACAGCATGATTGGCAGTGATGCTTCACTACCAGATGAACTCAATGCCTTCTATCCCCACGTTGAAAGGGAGAATATAACTACAGCTGTGAAGATCCCTGCTGCACCTGATGACTTTTTGATCTCTGTCCCAGAGGCCAATGTTAGGCTGTCATTAAAGAGGCTGAACCCTCACAATGTGGAAGGTCCTGATGGAGTACCTGGTAAGACTCTGAAAACCCATGCCAACCAACTGGTGGGAGTACTTAAGAACATTTTCAACTTCTCACTGCCACGGGCAGAAGTTCCCACTTGCTTCAGAAGGGCAACAATTACACCAATGCCTAAGAAGAGCGAGCTTCCTTAATGACTATCATCCAGTAGCACTCATGTCTATGGCGATGAAATGCTTTGAGAGGTTGGTTATGGCTAGATTCAACTCCTGCCTCAGCAAGGACCTGGACCCACTGCAACTTGCCTATGTCATAATAGGTCAATGGCAGACACAATCTCAGTGGCTCTTCACACAGCTTGAGATCACCTAGACAGTAAGAATGTTGTTCATTGACTACAGCTCAGAGTTCAACACCACCATTCCCACAGTCCCAATTGAGATGCTACAGAACCTGGACCTCCGTACTTTCCTCTGCAATTGGATTCTTGGCTTCCTAACCGGAAGACCACAATCTGTGCGGATTGGTGATAACATTTCCTCCTTACTGACAATCAATACAGGTGCACCTCAAGGGTGTGTGCTTAGTCCACTGCTCTACTCCCTCTACCCATGGCTGTGTGGCTAGGTATAGCTCAAATACCATCTATAAATTTGCTGATGATACAACCATTGTTGGTGAAATCTCAGATGGAGATCAGAGGGTGTACAGAAGTGAGATATGCCAACTAGTTGAGTGGTGTCGTAGCAACAACCTAGCTCTCAATATCAGTAAGATGAAAGAGCTGATTGTGGGCTTCAGGAAGGGTAAGACAAAGGAACATGAACCAATCCTCATAGAGGGATCATAAATGGAGAGAGTGAGAAATTTCACGCTCCTGGGTATTAAGATCTCTGAGGATTCAACCAGGTCCCAACATTTCACTGTGTCGTGGTTTCTCGTGCCCCACAAATGACCAGGAGATGCAGAAGATTCTTCAAGAAGGGTTAAACTTTAATTTGCAAATCAAAGCTGAGACAGTCAGTGAGTTAGTCGCTGATTGCCCACCGATCCTTGGACATAGCATGTTTTATAGCAATCTCCTGGTTTAGTTGCATTAGCATATCCAATCGGTCTATAGTTGCGTACCACAAGTACATCCGCCACTATTGTTTCTACCCATTGACTTAATCATGTTCTAATCTACATCTCTTAGCTACCTCTCATTAACACACCATTGTCTTCTACATTCTTTAGATTTCATTCTCCTACTAAATTGAGTACATGCATAGCAAATAGCAAGTTTCAAAGCTGACTACATAGTTTTGGTTACACAGCAAACAATTTCAACTTTTATACTCCAATATATCCCCCCTTTGAGACCCAGAGGGTCTCACACTAAGAGTCTCACAAAAGACTAAGAGTCTGCGCACAAAAGCCCCAATAAACTCAAGCACTGAATCCCAAATCTCGGGTTAAACTATAATTTTCTGCGCCAAGACCTCAAAGTATTCTCTCCCTGTTACCCTGGGCCGCTGAGCCAAAAAAGGCTGCTGTACCTGAGACAGGGAAAAAGACTCAGAAGCCCTTACAATCTACTCCCACACTGTCGTTTTGCTCTTGTTCATCCTGCAGGTGTTGTAGGCTGTAACGATACATTTTCGGTGTTCCTTTCTCCACTAAGCTTGCTTCAGTAATTGCCACGAGCATCGGAAATTGTTTGGTTGCAGCACGCACTACAAGAGATTTGAGACAAGGAAGAAAACAGCACAGCACAAGCTCACAGTTCAACAATATAATACTGACAGTTATTGTTATTTTAGTCAGCCATGCTCCCCATTCTCCAAGTCTACTTTCTAACCAACCTAAGAACTGATGTTCAAATCCTGCATGCTGTTTGACCTCCGTCTGCAGATTCTTTAATTTATTCATTGCTCTGGTGAAAGACCCTTCTGGGCTAGTATTGTTCGGTATAAAAGTACAGGACTTCTCTCCAAACATCTCCTTTTTATGCCAACAGCCAGTCCAATGCTTTCAGGGTTCCATTAATTCTCTCTACCATGCCCTGCGACTGAGGGTGGTATACACATCCAAATCTTTGTTTTATCCTCAGCGCCTGTAGTACCAGTTTGACCACTTTCTGGATAAAAGCTGAATCATTGTCTGAGCTAACTTCTGTAGGTATTCCAAACCTTGGGATCACTTCATTTGTCAGAAATTTTACCACTGTCTTTGCCCCTTGATCACTTGAAGGTACCGCCTCCACCCATCTGCTAAATCGACCAATTACTACCAGCATGTATCTTTTCCCTTTCACTGTCTTCATCATGTCTACGTAATCCATCACTAGATGTTTAAATGGTCCTTCAGGTACAGGAATGTGACCTATTGGGGTTGTAATTCCCTTCCGAACATTATTCTGTGCGCATTCCTCGCACTGTGACAAGACAAAGTCCACTGAAGCCTGTAAATAAGGTGACCAAAAACCATCCTTCTTTATTTTCTTTATCACTTCCCCCCTTGCACAATGGTCCATCCCATGCGCTTCTGAAATCAGAAACGTCAGTAGAGGGGTGGGCGCTACCAACAAACCGTCTTCCGTGCTCCACAAGCCTTCCGGGTTCTGCTTGGCTGGTCCCCCTTCGTCTTCACATTGTCTGTTCTGCCAGTGTTGCCTTACCTTGTATTTCAATTAGGTCCTCTACCTCAGGTTCTGGAGTTAGGCTTACCTGGGGGGCAATGACAGCTGATGTACATCCAGACGCCTTTCTGGCTGCCTCCTCCGCAGCTTGATTTCCCTTTGTTATTACATCATTTCCCTTTTTATGTGCCTAGCATTTTACTATAGCCAATGCTTTAGGTTTCATTATGGCTTTTATTAAGTCTAGAATTCGCTGACAATGTTGTATGGGATCTCCATTACTCTTTTCAAAACCTCTCTGTTTCCACACAGCCCCGAACAAATGGCATACTCCATGGGCATATGCCGAATCAGTATAGATGTCTACTTTCTCACCTTCCATTATTTCACACGCAGCTGTCAGGGCTTTGATTTCCGCTAGCGGGCGGAACATGGTTGGGGACGGGACTCCCTCCTAATAATCTTATAGCTAGACTGATCCTGCTGCACTACTGAGAACCCTGCATGATTTCCATCATAATCCCTATAGCAAGAGCCATCTACGAACAGAACCTTTTTATCTGCATCCTCTAGTGGTTCTGACCGTAAATCTGCTCTCAATTTGGCAAATGCCATCGTCTTCCCTACACAATCATGGGGTTCTCCTTCATAGCCCAAAGGGACAAAATCGGCTATATTACTGGTAGTGCATCTCTGTATAGTTATGTCTGGAAATGTCAATAGCATCTGATACGCTGCTATCCTAGCTGGCATCAGCACAAATTTCCCTCTTTCCAGCAATTCTGCTGGAATTCTGCTGTACAGAGTCACAGGATAGCCCAGGGTTACAGATGATGCCTTTCCATATGCATAGTACAGCGCCGCCAATCCCTGATAACAGGGTGGATACCCCTGAGCCACCTCATCTAGTCTTGTACTGCAGTATCCTATCGGTTGCTTTGCTTTTCCTGTGCCTGTCTCCTGTGTTAGAACTGCTGTGACATAACCCTCCTGTCGGTTGGATACATACAAATTAAAAACCTTCTCGTAGTCAGGCAAAGCTAATGCTGGTGCTGACTGCAATTCCTGCTTAATAGTATTGAAAGCTATCTCCGCCTCTCCACTGTAAGCCGTTCTTCAAATTTGTATGTCCTGCTTCTTTCATTATCTTTCTCAAAGGTGCCACAATCTCAGCATATTCTCCTATCCAATCTGAGCTGTACCCTGCCATTCCCAAAAACGTCATCATCTGCCCTACAGTCTGGGGTTTGGGGGCCTTAGTTATTGCCTCAATCTGATCTGGTGCTATCGCCTTCACTCCCTTGGATATTACCCTGCCTAAGTACTCCACTTGCTGCGCGCAAAATTGCAGTTTCTTTTTGGATACTTTATGTCCTCCATGCGCCAGCTTCTCTAACAGAGTTATAGTGTCCTGCTCCCACTGTTCCTCGCTGTGGGAGCAAATCAACAGGTCATCCACATACCGTAACAATGTACTTTCCAATGGCATGCCCTCTAGGTCTGCCCTCAACACCTGATTAAAAACGTGTGGTAAATGTTTAAATCCTTGCGGCATTCTGGTATAGGTATACTGAGCACCTCTATAAGTAAATGCAAACAGATACTGACACTGATCGACTACTAGAGGAATGCTGAAGAAAGCCGAACACAAATCAATCACTGAAAAGTAACTTGCTTCTGGTGGAACATTAGTCAAAAGCGTGTGTGGGTTGGGGACTACCGCTGGCCAGTCCTCTACCACATCATTTACTGCTCGCAAATCATGCACCAATCTCCACTTAGATTTATCTGCTTTTAAGACCTGCAGCAACGGGGTATTGCATGGACTGTTCGTTCTTTTAAGCACTCCTATTTCAAGCAACCCCTGCACTGTCGATGCTATTCCCTCTTCTGCTTCTGGTCTTAGAGGGTATTGTGGTCTCCTGGGTGGAATTGCTCCCCTTTTCAGCCTTATTTCCCCCGGACTAGCTGTTTTTATTTTCCCTACGTCCGTGTCATGCTGTGACCAGAGAATAAACGGCAACTCATCTAACCTTTTATCTTTCTGCTGGCCTCTTTCCGTTTCCAGCAAGGGCAGGTGTGGTTGGGGACTTATTTCGACCTCTCTGACTGTCCCTACCATATCTACACTTACCATTATTTTAATGCAATTGTTATCTTCTGATATCCACACCTCTGGCGTGATTTTCCTCCACACTGTTATGGTTTCAGCACTCTTAGACTGATATCCCTCGTTTACCAACAATGTTACGTGGGGCACAGCCTCCGGTATCCTGTACCATTTTTCTGAAAAGGTGTTCCACTTAACTTGTAAAGCTGCCCCTTGCTTTTCAATTATCACAGCCTCCCCTTCCAGGTGCTGTTGGGTACATGCCTCCAGGTGTCATCTCTCCTCTAACTCCCTGTTCTGAGTCTCGTCAAAAATCACTGTACAATGTAGCTCAGATTTGGGCATTACAGCCCTGGGTAATATAGGCTGCACGCCCTTTTTCCATTTTTCCCAGGTTTCCTGAATCTGATCTGCGATGTCTCCTATCCAAAAGACATTAGCCTTCTTGTCTTCTCGCACTATCAATTGAGCCCCTGCTCTTTCCACACTCAGCCCATTTCTGGTGCATTCTAATTTTAATTCCAGTTTCAATAAGGCATCTCTGCCTAACAAATTAATCGGAGTTCCTTTAAATACTAGCACCGGCAAAACAATTCCTTTATTTCCCATTTTCAACCGCACTGGAGCCGTGCACTGTGTCAACTGTGTTTTCCCCGAGAACCCTACTGTCTTAATAAACTTTCCTGACATGGGAAGGTGAAGGGCATACTGTGGCTGTACACAAGTGTACGTGGCTTCAGTATCTATCATCATTGGTGTCAGTTGCCCTTTTTAAAAAATTTTTTAAAATTAGTTTTTCAAAACATTTTACAAATTAAAAACCCCAAAATCCCAATGAGGAACATTAAAACAGTGCAAAATTAAGCATACAATAACAATATACTACAAAGGAAGAGAGTTTAGCAAAAAAAAAGCTCCTGAATTAAAGACAAGTAAGCTTAGTGTCCTCCCCAAGCCCCGCAACACAAGAAAAAAACAACAGCAACTCCAGACCAACCACAACACAATATAGAGAGTGTAAGTCAGGACAGCCAAACTCCCAGACTGTGAATACACTCAGCAACAGAGGATAACAATGCCTTTTACCAGCAAAAAAAAGGAGCTGAAAGCAAGGGACCGAAAAGAAAAAAAACCCTAGTCAAGAGGAAGGTTATGAAAGTACTGGATAAAAGGTCCCCAGACCTTATGGAACTTTAGATCCGAATTGAGAACTGAATAATGAATTTTTTTGAGGTCCAAACAGGCCATGATGTCGTTAAGCCATTGAGCATGAGTGGGCGGGGCAACATCTCTCCATCTGAGGAGGATCAAGTGTCTAGCCAGGAGAGAGGCAAAGGATAATATTCGGCATTTGGTCGGACCCAGACATAAATCTGTCTCGCCCCAAAAACCGAACAGAGCAATTAAGGGGTTTGGTTCTAGGTGCTGATTCAGAATACACGATAACATAGTGAAGACATCTTTCCAGAATTTCTCCAAGCGAGGACAGAACCAGTACATATGGATGAGAGAGGCCACGCCCCTCTTGCATTTATCACAGAGCGGACTAACGCTAGGGTAGAATCGAGATAGTTTAGATTTGGACAAATGGGCTCTATGAACAATCTTAAACTGTAAAAGGCAGTGGCGAGCACAAAGAGAGTTTGAGTTAACCGATTTGAGAACTGAATCCCAGCTCTCCTCAGATAAGGAGATATTTAAATCCTGCTCCCAGGCCATTTTGATTTTATCCATGGGGGCCCGTCATAAGGCTGCTAGTTTATCTCGGATGATTGATATTAAGCCTTTACCTAGTGGATTCATGGAAAGAAATATGTCCATAGCATTTTTCGCAAGCATTTCAGGAAAGTTAGGAATTAAAGGAGCAATAAAGTGTCGGATTTGGAGATATCTGAAAAAATGAGCATTGGGCAGATTGAACTTAACAGAGAGCTGCTGAAAAGAAGCGAAGCGATTATCAATGAAAAGATCTTCAAAATGTCTAATGCCCTTCCTATACCAAACCTGGAATGCTGAATCGTATGTAGTAGGTAAAAAAAGGTGATTATGAGCAATAGGGCTGGAAACGGAAACCCCCTGGAAACCATAGCATTTCCTGATCTGAGCCTATATATGCAAAGTGTGTCTAACAAGAGGATTAGCTATTGATCTGGGCAGACTACTAGGAAGTGCAGAGATAGATAATTCTTTAGTGGAGCTCAGCTCCATCGCCACCCAGTTAGGGCACTTGGGTTGGCCATGGAAGAAAGACCAGAAGGTAGCACAACGTATATTAGCTGCCCAATAATATAAGCGAAAGTTAGGTAAAGCCATGCCACCCTCTTTTTTAGATTTTTGGAGATGGATTTTATTAATTCTAGAGCACTTATTCTGCCACAAATATGACAAAATAATAGAGTCTAAGGAATCAAAAAAAGATTTAGGAATAAAAATTGGGATAGATTGAAATAGGTATAAAAATTTGGGGAGAGCATACATTTTAACAACAGTAATACGACCTACCAAAGACATAGATAGAGGTACCAGACTCTGTTTTATAGCATATGAAAGATTGGCAAAGTTTTCACGAAAGAGATCTTTAAACTTCCTTGTGACTGTAATTCCAAGATAAGTAAATTGATTATGGACTACTTTAAAAGGGAGATCATGAAATGTTAGTTCTCGTGCTTCTTTATTAATTGGGAGAAGTTCACTCTTATGTAAATTAAGTTTATAGCCAGAGATCTGGCTAAACTGTTCAAGAAGTGAAAACATTAGAGGTAAGGATGTAGACGGATTTGAGAGAAAGAGTAATAAGTCATCAGCATAGAGAGAAACTTTATGCTCAACACCCCCTCTCCAAATCCCAGTCAATTCAGGGCAGTTTCGAAATGCTATCGCCAGAGGTTCCATAGCCAAATCAAAGAGAAAGGGACTTAAGGGGCATCCCTGGCGGGTGCCACGTTTGAGATTAAATACTTGGGATTTCTGAAAATTGGTTAAAACAGAGGCAGTAGGACACAGGTACAGCAATTGGATCCAAGAGATGAAACTTTGGCCAAGGTCAAATTTTTCTAAAACTGCAAAAAGGTAGTTCCACTCTATACGATCAAATGCTTTCTCCGCATCAAGGGAAATAACACATTCAGGAATCCCAGTTGGAGGTGAGTATAAGATATTAAATAAACGCTGAATGTTAAAAAAAGGGAAATGGTTTTTAATAAAGCCTGTTTGGTCATCAGAGATAATGGAGGGAATGATGGTTTCTAATCTATGAGCCAAAACTTTAGCTAAGATCTTTATATCAACATTGAGCAGAGAGATCGGCCTATACGAGGAACACTCTGTTGGGTCTTTGCCCTTTTTTAAAAGAAGAATAATAGATGCCTCACTGAAAGAGGGTGGCAATTTGCCGTAATTAAATGAGTCAGATAATACTGAAAGTAACTGAGGAGGAAGAAGAGAAGAGAATGATTTATAAAATTCTACAGGGAACCCATCAGGTCCAGGAGATTTCCCTGAGGACAGTGCAGAAATTGCAGTAGATATTTCTTCTAATGACATAGGCACATTGAGTTTGGCTTTGAAATCAGATGAAAGTGAGGGGATATTCAGATTCTGTAAAAATTGATCAACAGAGATATTGTCATTCAGAGATTCAGAGGAATAAAGCCGAGAATAAAAATTTTTAAATGCGTCATTAATTTCTAAATGATCCGATGTAAAGTCTCCGTTCTCCTTCCAGATCTTTGTAATATGTTGTTTGGCTTTGGAACGCCTCAGCTGATTGGCTAGGAATTTACCAGACTTATCCCCATGAATGTAAAAGCGACTCTTGCTTTCGAGAAGTTGGCGTTCGACAGGGGTTGAGTGGACAGAAGGTTAAATTTAGTTTGGAGTTCAACGCGCTTCTTGTATAATTCAGGGTTCTTAGTTTGGGCATATATTTGATCCAATTCTTTAATCTGGTTAATGAGGTCTAATCGATCTGCACGGGATCTTCTGTTGAGATTTGCTGTATAAGAGATTATTTGCCCCATCAGATATGCTTTCATGGCATCCCAGACAATCTGGGATGGAACTTCAGGTGATGTATTAGTGTTAAAATAAAAGGTTATCTGATCCTTAATAAATTTTAAAAAATCATCATCCGATAGTAAAGTTGAATCAAACCGCCAGTGTTTATTCCTCTGTGGGAGACCAGGCAAATTCAGAGAGAGAGTAATTGGGGCATGGTCAGAGATCAGTATACTCTGATAGTCACAAGAGTGGACAAATGGAATAAGTTGGTTATCGAGTAAGAAATAATCAATTCTAGTGAAGGTATGGTGAACATGTGAGAAAAAAGAATAATCTCGCTCCGTAGGATGGAGGAAACACCATATATCAGAGATACCATAATTAGAGAGAAACGATCGGATAGCTAAGGCAGATTTAGTAGGTGGTCTAGTAACAGAGGACGATCGATCCAAATTGGGATCTAACCAACAATTAAAGTCACCACCCAGTATAAGAGAGTATGAGTTTAAGTCTGGTAGTGAGGAAAAAAACCGTTCAAAAAAATTAACATCATCAAAGTTGGGGGCATACAGGTTTGCTAGTGCAACTTTAGTGTTATATAGTTTGCCAGAAACACTAATAAAATGGCCATTTATATCAGATATTTTATTATGGAGTTCAAAAGGAATATTTGAGTTAATAAGAATGGAGACTCCCCTAGCTTTAGCGGTAAAGGATGAATGAAAATGCTGACCCGCCCACTTCGATAAAAGCCGGGAGTTATCAGAACAACGAATATGAGTTTCTTGAAGGAAAGCAATATCAGCTTTGAGTTGTTTGATATGTGAGAATACCTTCCTCCTTTTAACAGGGTGATTCAATCCCTTTACATTCCAGCTCACGAATTTAAGTGCACTAGCCATTATCGATTATTAATGCATAAAAGGCAGAAGGCATATAAAACGTCAAGCAGTACAATAGCAGTCTGGGAGCAGAGATGTAAACATAGATTCGTAAAATCAACACATATTCATGTCCTGAGCAATAAAGAGATATAATATATACAGTGAGTGATGTTGGAACTAGAAAACCCACCCCATCCACAAAACCCAAAACTAGACGGCTACCAAAACAAGTAGCTAGCTCTACCAAAAAAATTAACCCAAATACAACTTCCAGATCTGTGTCATTAACAGCAGTTCCATATAAATACTATAATAGTAACTAGTTTATGCACTAAAAAACATAACTACAGATTAGAACACCTTCTGCAGGAATATAAAACTTAATACAAAGAAAATCGGAAGAGGACCAAAACTAACCTGCCAGCGAAAAAATTATAGAAGAATAAATTAAGAGAAAGGAAAAAAAAGGGATAAAAAAAAGGAGAGGAAGGGGAAAATTATAAATTCAAGACGAGTATTTATCAACCATTTACAAAGAGAGAAAAAAAAATTCAGAAATTAGAGAAAAGAGGTGAAGAAAAGAAAAAAGTATAATAAAATAAATAAATATAAAAAGAAGGAAAAATAGATCGGCAACTAAACTGTGAACCAACAAACAGGAAGGCCTTCACTGAAGACTTCAAACCTCCAAAACAAGTTAAAGTCAGTTGTAGAACTCTGTAGATAAAGTTGTACAACAATAAAAGATAGATTTCACACACACCAAATCCAGGGAGAGATTGTCAACAGCCCTTAGAGTTTCGATGAATAATGTCTGAATGATTCAAGTAAAGACTGAGTCCAGAAAAAGTAATTTTACTACGAGAAGTACTTATCCACCATTTTAGGAGGTCTGATTGGGTTCCGAAGATAGCTGGATAGCTGGAAGACTTGCCACAAATGTGTCAGCTTCCTTGGCTGACTTAAACCAATTGTATTTCCCAGTGTTAAGTTTGATTCGTAGATCAGCAGGGGAACGAAGCGAAGGTTTAAAACCACGATCAAAAAGCACTTTCATAGCGCCTTTAAACTCAGCGCGCATCTTTAAGGTCTGGGGTGCAAAATCTTCCACAAAGCGAATGGTTGTATCCTGGGAAATAAAAGAACCTCTGCGACGTGCCTCTATGATCAGACGGTGTTTTACCTGGTATTGATGGAAGCACAAGATTACTGGTCGCGGGCGGTTGCCCAGAATTCTGGCGGGAACATGGACCTGGTGTGCCCGTTCGAGCTCAGGCGGGTTCGGAAGCAAATCTTTCCCGAATATCTCACAGAGAAACTCGGCGAAAAACTTCACTGTTGATCCCTGTTCGGTGGCCTCTGGCAATCCAAGAATTCTAAGATTGCAGCGTCTGCTGCGATTTTCGAGATCCACCGTTTTGAAAAGGAGTTTGTTACACTTTTCCTCCAAGCTGGAACAGAGAGTCTCCAAGTATTGAACACGACTTTCTAAATCTTCAGAAGTCGAATCGATGCGAGATAAGTGTTGGGCATGTTTGCCCACCTTGTCGTTGATTTGATCAAGTTTGTCCTCCAACTGTTTGAAAGCGGTTTTGAATTCCTTTAAAATTTCGTCTCGGAGCTGTCCGAGTGCAGCCAGGGTCTCGTCTGAGAGAGCCGTAGCTTCCTTTCTCCCGGATTTAGAGCTCTTGCTAGACATTGTAAGTTAGATGTGTTCACAGGCAAGTAAGAGGTACCGAAAAAGTTCCCGACTAAGGTTTAAAAAATGGAGACATTTAGTGCAAAGATAGCGACAGTAACGGAACAAAAGTTCGGAGCAGCTAAGCAATCGCCATCTTACCGGAAGTCAGTTGCCCTTCTAACATAACCTGAACAATGGGTTCCTCGTCTGCCTCCCTTGTTATCATTGGGTAATGTCCCTTCCCACTCAAATTCTCGGGGCACCCCTAATACCTCACATAGGGGTTCACAGGTCCACTTGGGCCTGTGGGGGCTGGTCCTTGGCTAAACTTTAGTTCCCTTCTTATCGATTCCTGCTGGTGTGTGACAGGCCATGGTGTAAATGGACAATCTCTTCTCATGTGACCTGGCTGATTCCATCCCCAGCACAATCTCTCTACCTCTCTTTCCCCGTTTCCTCACTGGTCCCCTCTGCCCATAGCTCCTCTGTCCCCCTCCTTGGGACTTCCAGTCCTGTCTGGGCTGTTTGAATTTAGTCTGTTCCTGATAGGGCTTTTGTGAGAATGTTCCTCCAATGACAATTATTGGCATGGCGTTTTCCGGCCCTTGTCTTACAGTATGATCAGTTCCTCCATATAGCGGTGCTTTGTCCAGTTCGATGGCTGTACTCGGATCGGTGGTTGCTGGCAGCATCTTTTTGTTTTTCTCTTTTTCCTTCTTTTTGAGTTCTTCAAGCTGCATTTGTATTAACTTTCTTTGCACCTCTTCCTGCTGCTCAGCCAACCTTCGTTTGTCTTTCCGGGATTTCTCAACCACATGGACTACGTGGTCTCTAAATTCTTGTGGGGTCATTGACGTCAGCCAAACCACTTCCTCCAGTTTGGATTTTACTTGCGGAGTCATTGCATCCAAAATGCTATGTTGGAACAGTGAGGTCATAAATAAGCTATTCTCCACCTCTTGCTCAGTCTCCAGTCTCCACCTTTTCAACTGGTTTTCTACGTAGGCTGCTGGGTTTTCAGTGTCTCCCAGTGGATCCCCTTTTAAGGCTTTGGGGTCCACTTTGGGTGGATAAAGCTTCCTGAGGGCCTGCCCATACCCTCTGCCTCACTCTGTCAAACCCGTCTCCATCGGTTCTCGGGTAGTTTGAGTTTACTATGCCAGCCATTTCCATTAGTTCGTTAAACTTGGAGGTTCCCATCAACCTTATCAATAGTGCCTTCAAATCTCCCATAGCCAATAATCGTCCCGCCGTTTTTTCTTCAAAGGCTCTAATCCATTTCACTGCTCCTTCATGTAGATTGGGCAGAGTATTTTTCAGCCTTTCTAGGTCCTAGGATCCCCAAGGGATATACTGCACTTGTCCCGATCCTTTTACTAACAATGGCACCATTCTTCCTCCTTCTTCTCACCTGCCCTGGCTCTCCTCCTCGCCTGACTCCCCATCTGTCTCAGGGTATGTCTTTACTGCCTCCCACACAAATGTCTCCGGGGTCCTCTTCTTCCCTCAGTCTCCTTGTGGAGTCCTTCCTTTCTGTCTTGATTCAATACTTGGTTGGCCCCTGGAGTATTTTTCCCATCTCTTCTGGAAATCCCCTCTCAGTAACTTATCTAGCTCTCTCTCTACTTCTGCAAGTCGCTCCCCTACCGCCTCCTTCTGCTCTTCTAGGCTTCTGCCTCCTACCTCTTCCCCACAAATTCTCGCATCCTCTCTCTCTCCACTTAACTCTTGCTCCTCCAATGAGTCACCTTCTCTTTCTTCCTGTCCGTGTCTGTACTCCTGTGGCAGGGACTCCCCATGATCCTTACATGTGCTTGATTCCCTTCTCTCTTGTGTTTCTCCAAGACTCTCATCCCATCTTTTTTCCACTTCCTCTTGAATGCCTCATCTCTTCCTGCCCTGATGAGCCACTTTCTTTTCTAGTCTGTTTATTCCTATGGTATAACCGATACTCCTCATACTCCTTTTCCTCTCTCAAGTATTTCATCCATTCAATCTCTTCTTTCATTTCTGTCTTTGCCTGTTCCACCTTTATCCTTTCTGCCTGTATCTCCTTCCATATCGCCGCTTTTTCCTTCTCGTATTGTTTTTTTTCCCTCCTCATTATCCCAAACTTGTACTTCTCCCTGCATGTTTACTGTTCCCGTCAGCAGGGGGCACTGCTTAGGGGTTCCTTCCTCATTATAGGGAGGGGGCTTTTCTGTTTCTTTCACATCTGGGTACGGAGCTGAAGCCAGTTTCTCACTGTACCTTCCTCTCTCTCTATGAATGGTGTCCAGAGCTGTCTGTTGTTACCACGGACTCTGCTGTGGGGTCTACAGGTGGGCTGTGCGGCAAGTTCAGCAACTGCGCTCATGAATATACACATCCCAGATATTACTGTTTCATTATGTTAGTATTCAACTCCATTCTTTTTGTTCTGGTCTTGTTGAGGCGTGACCAGAAGAACAGCATTGCTATGCTCCCTGCTTACCCTTGTACTTGATCGGGAAAGAGGACTACCATTTCAACAGATGCTGGAAAAGAACAGTTTTCATTTAGTATTTAGATATTGCTTTCAGCAGCAGGTATGGCATTTAACATTCAGCTTGAGTGTTTTAGTTAATGGCCCTGTTGGCTTAGTGCTTATTGTTTTCCTTTTCCTTTAAATTTTGCAACAGTTCTCATTAAAATCAGTGAACTACGGCCTGCTTCAATGTCTCTCTATCCACATGTGTACCACATCCAAACGTTCTGACAGCAAGTCTCAACCATAAAAATTTACCCAGCGGAGAGAGAACAGCTGACCTTGGCCCTGAGATAGATATAAGTTACAGGGGTTCGAATCTGTTATGGGAGAAGTGACTGAGGTAATGCGGCTGATAATCTCATGTCGACAAGCACAGTCTCATATGGAGAAACAGATGTCATCTCTTGCAGCAACTGTTTAGCAGCTCAGCACAGACATTTGGAGTCAGGTCTCATGGCTGCAGTCCACGAACTTACGGCAGGCAGCCAGTGTTAGCTGACAACCATTAGCATTTTTGCAAAAGTAATTCAGCAGCCTCTGGCTGCATCAGTCCCACTCGCAGGATCTCGCAGATCCTCCTTTTCTGATGACCCAACAACTTCTGCCACTGATGTCCCCACTCCCATGTCCAGACCAGAACCGATTCCTGCATCTGTACCAGAACCAAGTATTCCTCCACTGGATAAATACTCTGGTGACCGTGACCACTGCAGAAATTTCATCTCCCACTGTGAGCTGACCTCCCAAGCTCAACCAGGTCGGTTTGGTGACGACACACATAAGCTGGTGTACGTGGTAAATCTCTTGGATGGACCTTCACTTAACCTGTTTAATGCTCTATGGGAGCTAGTTTTCCCCGCAGCCCAGCCATTTTGACATTTTGTTGCCGAGTTAAGGAGAGTATTTGACCTTCCAGTATGGGGTCAGGAGGCTGCGCACTGACTCCTGGACCTGGGCCAAAACAGAGGGACAGTGAGGGCCCATGCAATCAAATTCCACACACTTGCAGTAAAGATGAGGAGGAATGAGAGATCCCTCATCACTGCCTTCCAGAGTAGACTGAACATAGCATGAGATTATTGTCTGTGATGAGTGGGACAGTCTGGATGACCTAATTAATTTGGCTATTCAAGTTGATAACCAGGTAAACAAGATCAGTGCAGGAGAACAGGTTCCAGCCTCTATTGTGGTGATTCAAGACATCTCTGGGTGTCATGTCTGAAGTGCCCAGTAAGAGAGGATAGCCATCAGCAGGGAGGGCAGTCCTGGTAGGTCTATTATCTCTGCAATTGGCTCCCCCTAATTGTGTGATGCTTCCAGCTTCCTTGTCTTGGACTCATAAACTGGTTTGGGTAGAGGTTGCCTGTAATAACCTCCAGTTGTCCATTTTAAATGCCAGAAGGAATTCCATCCATCGCTCTTGCCTGACCAGGAGATTGATGTGGGAGTGCCTGCTGCTGAAGAGCTGATCCAATGCTACAAGTGCACATGGAGGTGAGTCAGGGCTTCTCTGCTGAGTGCTCAGAAACAACACGCCCACCAGGCTGATCGGCTTCGCCGACAGGTGCAACCTCTCAAACCAGGACGGAAGGTCTGGCTGGCATCAAGAGATCTTACCCTCAAAGTTGAGAGCTACAAGTTGGCTCCTGTGGTGAACTACGTGTGCCCGTCTGGACACGCCCCCTGCTGACTGCTTCTGTGGCTCCTCCCACAGACCCCTGTATAAAGGCGATTGAGGCCTGGGGCCGGCCCCTCAGTCTTCAGGATGTAGTATGGTGGTCACTCACTGCTGGTTCCTTCTTCCAGTCAATAAAAGCTGATATCTCACCTTTACATCTCAGAGTGAGTTATTGATGGTGCATCAGCTCCACACTAGGCGAGGCTATTTGTAGTGGAAAAGGCTGAAAATGAGGTCTCCTATTGTGCCTACCAGCACAATGAAGATCCACCCAATTTACCATGTTTCCCTGCTCAAGCCAGTTACCTCTCCCAATTCCAGTCAACCATCTCCCCCTCCTCCCCTCTTGTATGGTTCCCTGGTATATATTGTGCAGTGCTTCCTGGCATCTTGCCAAGTACAGGGCAAGGTCCAGTATGTCATGGATTAGGAAGGTATGGCCCTGAGGAATGCTCCTGGTGGATAACATCCTGGACAAGTCTCTCATCTGGGACTACCAGTGGGCACAGGTCTGTGGTGCCTCGGTAGCTGTGCCCAGGGGTTGGTGGGCCCTGTCACAACCATAGACTCTGCTGTGGGTTTGGTAATTGTGCTTGCAAGTATGCATATTTCAGCTAATTACTGTTTCACAATGGCGGTATTTAACTCCCTTCTTTTTGTTGTTGTCTTGCCGAGACTTGACCCAAAGCACATCAACGTTACACTCTCTGCTTACCTTCCTCCTTGTCTGGGAAAGAGTACTACCGTTTCGACAGATGCTGGAAAAGAGCGGTTTTCATTTAGTATTTCGATATTGCTTTCAGCTGTAGTGTTGGCATTTAATCTTCAGTTTGAGAGTTTTAGATATTAGCCCTGCTGGCCTAACATTTATTGTTTTCCTTTTCCTTTGTATTCTGCAACAGTTCTCATTAAAGTCAGTGAACTGTCAACCCACTTCAAGTCTCTCTCTCTGCACCTGGGCCATCTCCAAATGTTCCGACTCTCTCAGAACCTTTTCCTGTGGCTCCAGGTAGTCAACTCCTACAACTACTATGGAGGAGACCCTGGAACCTGAGATTGTTTCACAACCACAGGTATCACCTGCCAAGCAGCATGAAGCCCCTTGTCGGGAAGATTACACCTACTTACTGCAAAAGGTTTAGATTGGGCAGAATTTGTTAAGTGTATCCAGGAAGGATTCCTGACATAGTATGTGGACAGGTTGACTAGAGGAGAGGCCATACTGGATCTAGCACTGATCAATAAACCTGGTCAGGTGACAGAGCTCTTGGTGGGAAAGCATTTCAGAGATAGTGACCATACTCCATGATCTTTAGCATAGTCATGGACAAGGATAGAAGCAGAAAACATGGGAAAGTATTTAATTGGGGGGAAGGCTACATAGCAGAAATGTGGAGGTTGTTTAGGGAGCATGGGGTTCTGGATAGGTTTGACTTACTAAGGTAATTTGCTCATCAGGCAAATTCATCATTGCTGAAGCAAGTCCAGTGAAACTCCACTGCAATGTACAATATTCCAGTTTAATTATGGGACCACTAGGACCTGCATAGAAAGAGCAATGTATAATATTGTCTGCAATGGTACAGAATAATGAGCACAATGATGTTAAAGAGAATTGGGCGCAATTTCAAATAAGCCTATGACGTAGGTATTCCAGTGTTTTAAGGATAGTAGGTACCCTACTGACTTCACTAAATGGTCCTGCAAATCCGTATTGTTCTATCCATCAGTACATTTGATCGTAAATGTTAAGTGGTCCATTTGACGAGAGCTTGCAAAGAGGACATGCTGCCTGCTGTAATAGTATTCAGCTACTGAAGAGATTGATGTAAAGTACAACAGTTGTTAGATATGATAAGTGAAAACAATTAGTTGGAAGTAAGGAATAACACATATTTTGAAAGACTTTATGATGATGTCACTAATTTTGCTCGCTCTCCTTCCATGATGTTCACTCCTCTCTTTGTAACATTCAGGCCGTGAGACTGTCCCAGCTGCTGTGCTTAGTGTCTCTGAGCTTTGCAGCAATTTGCCCTGCTTATATGATGCACTGACACTGAGGCTTGGGGCCTACTGCAGGCTGGTCCAGAGATTCGGATCTAAGGACTCAATTTGGCTCAGAAGGCTGTGCTTGCTTCTATTGTTTGCACGATTTGTGTTCGTTTTTCTCTTTCTCTGCGCATTGGGTATCGGTCTTTTTTAAAATTTGGTTCTTTCAGTTCTTGCTTTGTGGCTGCCTGTAAGCAGACAAATCTCAAGATTGTATAATCTGTACATTCTTTGATAATAAATGCACTTTGAAGCTTAGATGACAATTTTCAATTGTTCAATCAGAATTTTGTTCTGATAACATTAAGGGCTTAAGTGGTAATATTAGATAGCTACTTATGGAAGAGAATGCTTATGGTTACTTTAAGCTAAATAACTTTAAATTGTTAATAATTGTAGTACGACTCATATTCTTAACCCTATAACTAATATTACTCTGATGTCTTAATTGTCCCTGAAATATGTATGTGATTTGTGAATGAAGTAAAGCAAAAAAAAGGAATGTATAAGATTAAAGCTGAACAGTTTCCCATAAATTCCAAAAATTAATTCCACTCCCACAGGAGGTTTGAGGAGTTGCAACACTGTGACCAGAAACCTGTGCGGGGGGGGTGGGGGGTGGGAGGGGGCTGCAACTGTAGCTTGTGGGCAGTAGATGGCAATATTGCAACACTTATTAGTCAGAGGAGGCTGGGAATTTTTTTAAACCCTGTAAATGTACAAAATCTGAAATAACAATACAAGTCCTTAGAACATTCCAGCAAATCAGTCAACATCTATGTAAGGAGAAACAAAAATAATGTGTCAGGTCAAAGACCCTTTTTTAGAACTGAGTAGGGTCATACTGGGTTCAGATAATTAAGGCATATTCAAAGATTAAAGATCAAGATTAGCTTTATTTGTAACATAAACATTGAAACATACAGTGAAATGCAGAATCTACAAGTGGCGCCATGCTTCCGGCACCAACACAGCATCCCCACAACTTAATAAGCTAAACATGTACATTTTTGGAATGATAAGGGAACTGGGCCACGCAGAGGAATCCATGCGATCATGGGTAGAATGTACAAACTCCTTACACACAATGATGGGAATTCAACCCTGATTGCTGGTACTGTAATAGCATTGCGTGAACCACCACATTACGTGCTGCCTTATTCTTAAAAGGACAAGAATTCCCAACATTCGCTGACTCTTCGGTCAAGGCCAGATCAACACCTGGGGAAAGAAAAATGGATATGCGAGGCAGAAGGCAATGCTCAGTGATATAGTTGCCTTCTAATATCACTAGTAAATCAATTTCACCTGCAGGATATTATACATGCTTTCTCACTTACACTTCCACCAACACCTGATTACAGCTTTTCTCAAACTATCTTATTATGAAACATTAGTTCTGACTGTAACGGGATTACCAGCCCACCAGTTATAACTAATAGCTCATGGTTAACCTGTCATTCATCAGGGGTTTATCTATCAGTTTACTGGATTTAATCCATCAATCACCAGGATCAGCAAACTATTCAGGGTTTCTGAAACTGTCCCTGACCATGATCAAGGTTCACCTCAACATTTCCTGAAAAAGAAAAACATATATACTACGGAAAAAAAAAGTACAAATCTTACAACACATTAATTGCAGTTCGGCCGTATTTTGTATCTTAAATACTGCGACATGTTTATAATTAAGATATTTAAGCAGGACTTGTAATATATTTGAGAATGGTAATTCTGGCATGGACCCTAAAACGGTTTTTCCAATCTTGGCACAACCTTGGATCATCCTCCACATATCTGCAAAGGTTTCCACACTTAAGGGAACTGTCTACTTGCCAGTTACAAGAGGTGGGGAATACCTGTCAATTCCTGGGCCCAGATTGGTAGCCTGTCAATCAAAAGGAACAATATGTCCACCAGTATTAAATCACTAAGCTTGAATTATACAGCACATCGACTCCAGCCTTCAGCAACCTCCTAAATTTCCCTTCTCATTCTATCTCTTCTCCTATTCAGTCTCGTGTTCCCTTTCCTCCTCACTCATTGAGTCCCAACTTGCAGAATCAGAATCATTGTCACTGACACTGGTTGTGAAATTTCATGTTTTGTGGCAGCAGAACATTGCAGATATAACAAATTATTGTAAGATAATAAACAGTGTAAAAGAGGAATAGTAAAATAGTGTTCATGGACTGTTTAGAAATCTGATGGCACAGAGGAAGAAGCTGTTCTAAAAACATTGAGTGTGGGTCTTAAAGCTCCGAAACCTCCTCCCTGATGGTAATAATGAGAAGAGGTCGTGTGCCAGACGGTGAGAGTCCTTAATGATGGATGCCTTCTTGAGGCACTGCCTTTTGAAGATATCCTCAATGATGAGAAGGCTTGTGCCCCTTGTAGAGCTAGCCGAGTTTATAACCCTATGAAGTTTTTTTTTTTTAAATAGCCCTGTGCATTGATGCCTCCATATCAAATGATGATGGAACCAGTCATAATGCTCTCCACCACCTATCTGTAGAAATCTGCTAGTCTTTGGTGATGTACCAAATCTCCTCAAACTCATAATGAGGTAGAGCTGCTTCTTCATGATTGTATCTATGTGTTAGGCCAAGGATAGATCCTCTAAGATGTTGACAACTAGGAACTTGAAACTGTTCGCCATTTCCCGCTGACCCCCCCCACCCCCCAAACGAGGACTTGGCGTGCATTCTCCTGACTTCCGCTTTCCGAAGTCCACAATCAGTTCCTTGGTCCTGCTGACATTGAATGCAAGAACACTATTGTGACACCACTCAAACAGCGTAAATATTTCGATCCTGTACGCTTCCTTGTTGCCATCTGAGATTCTGCCAACAACAGTGGTGTCATTGGCACATTTATAGATGACATTTGAGCTGTGCCTAGCCAACTCAAATGCCATCTAGCTCAGGTCTCCTTTCTGAGCCAACAGTCCATTGTCAGCCCAAGTCAGACTGCACACCCATATGGTGCTTCTCATGATCCAGCAAAGGCGCATTCAGACTTTCCACTGCCTGTCTCTGCTCCCAGTATGTTAATAGTGGGGTCTCAGCCACTGAATGTCAGGGCTAAGTGGTGAGACTCATCCAGGATGGCCATTCCCCACCTTTTCCACGGTGAGCTCTGACTGAGTAGCCAAAACCTGAACTTTGCTAGGCTTTGCTACAAGTGGATACACCTCATTGTCTGAAGAGTTCTGAAAGGAATTCTTCATTCTTCCATCATCTGTGAGCATCCCTGCATGACCTGCAGTTGGATTAAAGCTTTTAAGCAGCAGCTCAGGATGGTAGGGCCCAAGATTCTGTCCTACATGACAAGTTTAAAGGGCCAACCAGCCCATTCCTACTCCTATTTTGTGTGTGTTTTTATGTTCAATTTGCCTTTTTTTAAAAAAAACATGCATTTTTGCTATTTTGTGTTCTTTAATACTTGAATTTTAAATTTATCTTAATTTTAAGTATATTTTAACTTGCATTTTGATCTGTTATTTCCTCTTGTCATGAGTGTCCATATATTTAGTATTTATTGACCTCAATATTTCCTATGTGTCTTTATGTGTACATGATATCTCATTGATGCACCCAGCATATTTTTTTTCCACTGGACTTCATTGAATATGAAAAGATAACAAAATGTATTGATGATGACAGTGTGGTTGATGCAATCTGCACAGATGATAAAGATTTGTAGAAGTTTTTGAGTGGTTTAATTGACAAATCAAATCTCCTCAAACTCCTAATGGAATATAGCCGCTGACCTGCTTTCTTTATAGCTGCTTCAATATGCTGTGTCCAGGTTAGGTCCTCAGAGATATTGACACCCAGGAACTTGAAATTGCTCACTCTATTTCTGATCCCTCTGCAAGAATCGACTTTTGTCCGTCGTCTTACCCTTTCTGAAGTCCACAATCAGCTCTTTGGTCTTGCTGATGATGAGTGCAAGGTTTTTGCTGCGACGACTCAAGTAACTGGTATACCTCACCCTTTCATCATCATCCTACAACATAACAAAAGCATTATTTCAGGCCACAGTTGGAGTATTGTATACCACAATTAAGGAAGAGCATGATTGTACTGGAGAGAACTTAGAGTGTGATTCTTTTCTCCAGTCTGTGATCATAGTCTTTATTAAAGTTTTGTCTTATCAATTTTTTTTAAAAACATGTAAGTTTGTTGACTACCCTAAATATTCCTCTAGTCTGACACATCCTATCAGCCCAGATTTATTTCTCATCACTAATTCTAATGGAAAATCTTTCCATTAGAAAGATGGAAAGATTTCAAGTATGAACTACTTACATACTGGATTAGAAAGGAGATCTGAATACATTGTACAGTTATACTCTCTTTGCCTTGTCCTTCAGCCAGTTTTTTCTTGGGTAGATGCTATTCTCACATATTTATTGGTTGTTCCCCTAATTGGTATGCATATTTCCTACAAGCCTGTAATATATCCCTAAAAGTGTTGTTCATTTTTCAAAATCTTTAATCTGTCACCTGAATTCTACACAATCATTTCTTTTTTATCTACTGCAATTATGCTACCTCTAATAAACAGTTTCTCTACATTTTCCAAATATGTTGTACTCTATAACATTCATTTTTTTCATTGGAGGTATAGGATTTTTATAAAGGCACTGAGAATGCTAGATTTTATTGGCCATGGGATACTACTACTACGTCGACTCAGGCCAAGGGGGCTGGCATAGTGCAAAATGGGATACAATATAATAATATCATGCTGGAATTGTGTAAAGTATTGACTGAACTGGACTGTTACTGGTATATTGCTTGTAACTTTAAGGATGTGATAGAACTCAGATGGAGACGTATGACTATGCTGTTGAGAGAACTTTAGTTATGAGGAAAAGCAGGCCAGGGTGGAGCACGTTTTGGAACAAAGGAGCCAATGGCAAGGATTAATAGAGTTATATAAAACTGAGAGAACCAAGTGAACAAGTAGAACCTGTTCCTCTTAGCAGCAATTAATACCTTGGCAACACAAATTAGAAAATTAGAAGAGAAAATGCTGTATGTCTGCAACACAACAAGCAATGTGTCCTTTTACCAGAGAGATTGATGATAACACAGCAATATATATTTAAACTTAAAACAGAAAATGCTGGAAGCATCCAGAAGATGAAGCAATACCTGGGGAGAAAGGGTGAAAGAGAAACAGAGTTAATTTTTCAGATTGTCAAACCTTCTTCGGAACAGGAAAATTTAGAATGAGTTTGAACTTGCAGACAAGAAAGAAGACAAAGGGATTTTCTGTCACAGGGTGGAGACTAAGAAATGGTAGACAAAACAGACTGGTGTTGACATGGAGGACGTTGAGGGCAGATAATTTGTCTGTAAAAGATGCCAACTGGAACTATAGGGCAAAGTACACAGCAGTTGTTGGAAATGTGAAAGAGATGAATGCTGAGAATGCCCACCTGGTCAAACAGCTTTTGGAAAGAGACAAAGCGAGCTAAATCAGAGATGGCCTGGATTAAAAAGCAAAAATCTTCAGACACTGAAAATCTGAAAACGAAAACTGAATGCTTGATGCACTCAGGAGACTCAGTACCATCCACAGAGAAAGACTTAACATCACAATGCAATGATTCCACACCATCCCATCCAGACTTTTTTTTTGCAACATAAAACTAATTTGCGCTCTCTATTTCTAGTTCTGAGAAAGGGTCTTTGACCTGAAATACTACCTCTGCATTTCTCTCTGAAAATGTTACTTGCCTTGCTGCATTATCTTGAGATTTTCAGCACCTACGGATATTTTTATTATCCGTGTTTTCTCTTCCAAAAGCGTTTTAGAAGAGCTCATAATAAATGCTCTGTCAAGTAGGGATAATTTTCTTGCCAAAAGTCAAAGTCGAGCTTATTGTCACATTCAAAAGTTCATGTATGCACAGGTGCATCAAAACTTCGTTAAGTAGTTCCAGCAACAGAGGCACATATTATTACCGACATAACACGCACACGAAAAATATAAATTTTATAACATGTAATAAAGAACAGAATTGGAACAAAAAAAATAAAGCCGTTGTAGTGCAGAACGGCGATATTGCCATACTGTGGAAGTGAATAGGGTTGGTTCAAGGTCCAAATGGATGAAGGGAAATTGTTGCTCTTGAACCTGCTGGTGTAGCCCTAGCACGTTTCAGTCATGCCTTATAGACACGTGTTAATTCTTCTTAGCAGCAGCTGTATAAATTGCAAGTGATCATACGAATAAATAATACGAACGTTCTGACCTTTAATAGTTCAATTTACATGCTAACTATATTTTCGGCGGAATAGCTCTCCATTCCTGACCACGTCATTTGTTCTTGAGACCATAACAACTAGATTCCCCCACGTTTTCTTACCGAGTTTTTGCGTACTCTTGCCCGACCAAGGATGAGCCCTCGCTCAGTTTGATCCCTCTTACTTATGGATGCTTCCTCACCGGAGACGAGGAGCTGTCCCTCCTGAGAGGGAAGCCAGCGATGCCGGGCCCGTGACCTGACAGCAACAGCTGAAGCTCGAGGCGGTTGTCAAGGGACACCTGACCCACATTCTGCGTTGCCTGGCGAGCGCGAGCCGGATATACAGGCGGTTGCCTCGGACCCGGGGCGTGCTTCATATTATGGTCTGTGTGGCCGGTTGCTCTGCTCCTCCCACCCCCTCGGCGCAGGGCGCGCAGGCGCGCTGTGAGCGGGATGGCGGCGGGACGATGCTGACGCCTGGTAGTGCAGGCTGTGCCCAGCAGCAGCGACACAGCCATGGCCCGGCTGGCCGACTACTTTGTGCTGGTGGGCTACGATCACGACAAGCGAGGTGAGTACGACAAGGCTGGACTCAGGTCCAGGCCGAGCTTTCGGCCGCCGAATGCTCTCGCATCCCCGTCCCACACCTACTCCGCCCGGCTCAGTACTGCAGCCGTGAGATCTGAGGCCCAGCGGAGGAGGGAGGGACCTAGTTGAGGGTAGGGTGATGGTGGTGGAGGGGTGTGGGAGATAAGAGTTGGGAGGGAGAGAGAAGAGGTGGTGTTGAGAGGGAGCGTAGTGAGGAAAGATAGGGAGGTGGGAGGGGTTTTGACAGGAAGAATCACTGGAGAACGAAATGGGTCAGAGATGCAGGGACATAAGATGAGATCAGGAGTGGGAAGCTGCAAAGATGGGTGGGAGATTGGGCAAGGATAATGTTTTCTTACTGGAGTAGGTGAAGGTGGGCAGAGACGATAGGATGATGGAGAGTGCCAGGAGTACCTGAAATGGTAGTGTGCATGGTGGTGGGTCTGAGAGTGACAGGTTGTTTAAAAGTGAGCAGTGTCAGTTAAAAGTCATGCAGCATGCACATAGGCCTTTCAGCCTAATTTGGCTGTGCTGACTAAGGTGATTTCCTGAACGTCCCATTTACCTACGTTTGGCCCATCTCTGTCTAAAGTTTTCCTATCCGTGTACCTGTACAAATATATTTTACATTTTGTAATTGTAGCTGTTTCTACTACACCCTCTGGCAGCTTGTTGCATACGCCATAGTGTGGAAAAATTTGGCCTTCAGACCCTTCTCTAAATAAATATTTGCCTTGCTGTCTTAAACCCATATATGTTAGTTTGACTCCCCTACTTTGGGAGAGGGGAGTGTTGGGGGAAAGGCTGTGACCATCTACTTTATCTCTGCCCTTCGGGATTTTTTAAGCTCTGTAATATCACTCACCACCCATCTTTGCTCTTGGGAAAACAGTCCCAGCCTATCCATTCTCTTATAACCCAAGTCCTGGCAATATTCCTTTAAGATGTAGGTTAGGGAGTGAAGATGTGGATACAAGTGAATGGACTTTAGAGTTACAGGGAACAATTTAGTGGTCAGATTGGCTTGCTTGCTTAAAATGAAATAACTTCATGATGCAGTTGGGCAGTGGGAGTGAATGACATGCGACCAAATTTGTAAATGCAATGAGCATTAAGTTTTGCTTTATTGAAAGCTTGGTAGAGCATGCTGATTTTCATTGCTGTATATGTGCATCTGTAAATTTTCATTTTGCTTAGTAACTTGCGTAAATTTCAGTCTGGATTGATAAGTGGTAATCTTGGAGAATTTTTGTATTATTGTTTGTATTAACATATGCATTTTGTATTAATGTTTTTTTCTGGTGAGTGTTGTGGTTTGCTACTGCCCATGTGCAATCTTGTTTCTGAGAATAGTGTTTCAGCTGATCTCCACTGAAGTAGTTGTTTCTTGCTCTTTGCATCAGTAGAAGAATAATGCTGAATATCTGTCCACAGGTGACACCAAGTTGGGAGGAACAATTTATATAGATGATTATGAAGTTGGATTGTCTGAATGGGGCAAATGATGACACTTAAGTTCAGTGTGAGATTCTGCACAAGATTTAAAAACAATCGCATTCCATATGGCAAGACACTAGAAACTGAAGGCACAGACTTTGTAAATATATGTGAATCAATAGGAACTGTTCTGTAGATATAAGAGGACAAAGTGTTATTGGAATGTTTTCCTCTCTTCCAAGTGATCGGATACAAGGGCTGTAAAGTTCAACATGAAGCCTTGTTTAAATTCAGTTTCTGATACTCTGATTAGTAGTGAGATAAAAGGCAAGAAACTGACAGGGATATTAACTGACTGGAGCCATTCTGGGGTGGTAGCTTAATAGTGCAGTAGAACTCAAAACTGAAATTGATCCCATTTTGAAAAACTGAATGATGCACTATTTACATTGTTCATTTGGAATCGAGAGGAAAAAGTAGAATAAATGAAATGTTGCGGATACTGGAAATATTGAAATAAAAGTAGACGTGTGAAATGTTGGCAAGTCAAATATGTTTTGTTTTGATCTTTCATTGAATATTTTCCTGCTATTCAATGAAACAAACTGAATAAAGCTTGTGACATTTTGTAGGAAAGACAGTAACTCTGACAATGCAGCAGTCCTCCCAAACTCTGAAACCTGCTTGAAATTTTTTGAAACTTTCTTGAATTTTTTTTACTGAAGTTTGTGACTTCAACCGACAGCATTTGAATCTGAATGAAGAGCCAAACTCAATGAAGAATATGAATTTTGTGCAATGAATGTATAACTGAATGTTTCTCAGTTCTTTAATTTGCATAGCTCCAGTTAAGTGCTAGATTTTGTTTGGAAACTCAAAATAATACTGATAGCAAATCTGTCACAAATATCATTCAGGGAAAGAAATTAAGCTAAAATAACACCTGACATCTTCAGAAACTTGTGTTCAAATTGAATCACAAGTTTAAAACAGTGGAAGTATTTGGCTTTTATTCTAACAATTAAACCTAAAAGGCTTCCTATAGTAATGAAGGTTGGTTTAGGGTTGTTATGAACTTGGGATATCCACACAACTTAATGGCAGGTGAAGTGATTTAGAAGCAAAGTCACTGGTTATGTACATGAAGTGAAAGATGGACTTGGGCTTTGCTTTTCTGAATTAATTGTTGGAGATTTAACATTGACAATCAGTTTCATTGTTTTATATGGAAAATAAAATTATATTAGATGTTGTTGACTTCTTTTGTTCTTTTATTTTCTCCTGAAACATAGTTTCTTAACATTATCTGCATTCGGTGTGCTGGTACCTTCCAGTATCTGAAATATTTCTGGACTACCACAGTTCTTCAGGGGAAAATATCATCCATAATTGACTGTGGCTTTATTATGAGTGCTCCTATATCTCCCCTGGATAGTCATTCATTTTTGTTGTCATTTTAATTGGGTTGCCTAAGGGAATGCTTGGTGTTCATATCTTTCGTGAATTTGTGCAGATAGTAACTATTAGAATAGTTACTATTATGTTCAGTCTTGTAGCACAATAGGAAATCCAATGGTCCACTGTGGGTCTGCACTTTTATCTTTCCATTAAGATCACTTGCACTTTCTTTTCTCATGTATGTATCAATATTGTTCAGCGAGTTACTGTTTCCATGTCACTTTCTCCTCACATTGCAGAGTTTGATCTTTCTTTTCCAGGTCCTTTCATAGCACTATTGAGAGTTTTAACTGTACCCTTCAGCTTCTGCTGCTGAAAATACCAGTTTTTTGAATGCCCCTCTGTAATAAGCCTGCTTTTTCTTATATTTCAAACAAGAGGTGGTACAGCTTAGTAAGTCGAATCACAAACAAAAAAAAATCTGCAGATGCTGGAAATCCAAGCAGCACACTCAAAATGCTGGAGAAACTCAGCAGGCAGGCAGCATCTATGGAAAAAAGTACAGTTGACATTTTGGGCCAAGACTCTTCATTGGGACGCTTCTGATGAAGGGTCTCAGCCCGAAACATCAACTGTTTACTCTTTAGGTGTATTTCCCAGGCCTGAAATGACTAGCATGTGAGGGCACTGTTTTAAGGTGCTTAGAAGTAGGTACGGAGGAGATATCAGGGGTAAGTTTTTTATGCAGAGAGTGGTGAGTGAGTAGAATGGGCTGCTGGTGACAGTGGTGGAGGCGGATACGTTAGGGTCTTTTAAGAAACACCTGGAGCTCAGAAAAAGAGAAGGCTATGGGTAACCCTAGGTAATTTCTCAGGTAAGGACATATTCGGCACAGCTTTGTGGGCCGAAGGGCCTGTATTGTGCTGTAGGGTTTCTATGAACTTGTTTGTCACAAAAAGTGACAATCAATGCAACTATTTAGGCATAATAATTGTGTATGTTCAGCATTATTTCTGTTTAATTGTTCATATAGATGTTATAAATCCATAGCACTGCATTAATAACCAAGACTTTCCTGGGATTCTGGCCCAGATTCCTCCATCTAATACTAAAAATATCAGGAGTTATTAATCCGACAGTATTTTATGTTTTTGGCACCTGTTGGATTATATAACAAGGGTGACTGTACTCATACCAATGCTTTGGACATCAGTCATTTGGAACATTCAGCAACATAAAATGAATATTAAAGTGAATAACTTTTTTGAACATTTAAGTCCTAACTTTATTTTCTGAATTAAGATCTGTCGTTGGTGAAAAAAAATCACAATCAAAATCTTGCTGTGACATGATTTCATGGAGTGATTCCTTAAGGTTTTGTGATATGTTGAGATAACTTAGTAGAGTGTGTCTTTTTGAGGTAGTGCCTTGGGTTCATTGATGACTTCCACTCCAGTTCTCTGGTTTCTAAATTGGTTGATGAGGCCAACGTGGATTTGATGTGCTCCTGTACCATTTGTACTTGTATGCTTCTGATGAACATATTCAGCTCTGTGTTCCTCTTTCATTTTGCTCAGATGGGACCTAGGGATTCTGATCAGTCAGTTACACTTTTTCAAGAAAGGTTTGAGAGCATTTTTGAATTCTTTCCTCTGCCATCCATGACTTAGTTTGAAGTCTGGTATTGAGCACGTCAATGATGTGGTTTGCCTGTTGGAGTTATCTGAGTAATTAGAAGCTTAATGTTGGCCTAGGAAAGGAGATTGCCTTGGTTTGCTTATTCTGTCAATGCATTTGGAGGATTTCATTTCAGCACTGATGATGATTCCTCTGAGCCTTCAGATGCTTTTGGTAGGTAGTCCATGTAGGAGAGAAGGGACGTTTGAGTTTGGCTAGTTTGAGCTCTTGATCCTCAGATGGCTAAAGGCTATGCAGTCCACTGAAAGCAATGGTGAATTTCATCATTGATGTCACATTTGTTGGAGGCAACTTGTAAGAAATGAGATGTGGTTCATGCTGTCCAAGTCTAGCTATGGACCTCTATGTTGCAGGGTTGTAGTGACGTTTGCTTTTGCTGTTGTTTACTGTAAGGGCCATTTTCAGCAAAGGGACAAAATAATGACAGGGTTTATTTTCAGCTTGCTTTACCTCAGTGACTATGATTCAAGTGATTTTGGCCCCAGTGCAGAGGTTGAACAGTTTCCATTGGCTCTATAGAATAGTCGCACTCCAAAAGGAATGTAATTGCAGACAAATTACGGTTTGTAGTGAGAATGTGTTGGGCCATGACAATTTGAGACGGCCAGGGTCTCGTGCTTGACTAAGTTGAGCGTTTTTGTAAGATCATACAGAATAGTTGTTGCTGTTGTTGGATTTCAGATTCATTGCACAGTAAAGGCAATAATTATTGCAGCATTAGATGGATGGAATCCACTCTGCAAGTGGTATAACCAAGGACATTTATCACCAACATATGTCATGAAGTTTGTTGTTTTGTATGCAAGACATAAAAATACTGTAAGTTGCAAAAATAGATGGTATAAAAGAGAAATAATGAGATAGTGTTCATGGGTTTGCATGTCATTCAGATGGTGGAGGGGAAGAAACAGTTTCTAAAATGTTGACATTAGGTCTTCAGGCTCTTGTATCTGCTCCCCAATGAAGACCCCCTCTAGTTACTTCAGTCATGAGTGTCTTCTTTCTTGACAAGTTCTTATCTTTCATAATGTGGGAGATCAGGATATGAATTTGAGACTGAAGTTCCTCTTCAAGTTTTAGAATTGAAGCAGGAATGCTGTCTGCTATTGAGGTCATGTTGGTTTGCAATGATGTTTGGCTTTATTGGCATTGTTAGTGTGGCAACAAGGCTGGACCTGATGGTTTGCCATGAAATGTTTGAAGATTCATTTAACATGCTAATAACTGCTAATTAAGCTTGCCTCCGTCATAAGCCCCTGGTGGGTTGGTTACTTTGCTGGTGTTTTGGCTGTTACACAAATAAGTAATGAATCCATGAAAATCCTGGTTATCTTTGAGGTTCTGAATTTCATGTGCTCTTTCCACCCACAAATGTGTTTTTTTGGGTCTTGGTTTTTTTTAATAGAGCTCAGTCATCTTCAGGTTCCTGGAGAATTTTCTTTTTATCTTGAAGCAAGATGGAACTTCCATTTTAAGAGTGCCCCATGTTTGTAGGTATCGTAGTCAGACAGACAGACATACTTTATTGATCCTGAGGGAAATTGGGTTTCGTTACAGTCGCACCAAGTACCAATAGTGAAGAAATATAGCAATATAAAACATATAGCATAAATAATTAAATAATAAGCATGGCATAAATAATTAAATAATAAGTAAATTATGCCAAGTGGAAATAAGTCCAGGACCAGCCTATTGGCTTAGGGTGTCTGACACTCCGAGGGAGGAGTTGTAAAGTTTGATGGCCACAGGCAGGAATGACTTCCTATGACGCTCAGTGTTACATCTCGGTGGAATGAGTCTCTGAATTTGTAATTAGTAATTGTCATCAAAAGAATTCTGATGCTTTATGGCCAAACATTGATTTATAACTGCAGATTATGGTGAGCTTGAAATTAATTCAAGCACTGTGGACATTATCACTCCAGTTGTGTTTGTTCCATCAGCCAGAAGTTGCTGTATGACAGGAGCCATCTCTTAGTTTCTTAAAACCAATAGTTTCCCTGTGGCAGTGTATCTATTACTGCTGTTGTTTTGGGATAAGGCCGATGATGTTAGGAGTAGTCATTTTGATTATTACAGCATGTGTATTCCTTGGTTGATCAAATGCAACAGGTGGCAGTTGCTAGATTGGGTTGTTGTTTTAAGGTTGTGTATTTGTCTATCTGATAAAACAGGGTATTGGTTTTGATAAGAAAATGCTCCAGGCATTTTGTCAGGAGGGAGGACTTCATTCATGGTAGCTTTCGTCACTCTACATGAAAGGTATTCCTTTCCAGAGGAATGTGCCCTTTCCAGCTCCAGTTTCTCAAGTGACCAAGTACATTTCTGCTTATCCAAAGTCTTACTAAAAAAACAATTTCGTACTAATTCACATTGTATGAAGGAGAAACAGTTGTCTTTGAGAGCCAAATACAAGAATATTTTTTTTGTATGGAAAAGTTCCATATGGAACTTGTGTTCTGAATGTGTAGAGTTGGAATAAAGTGAGCCTTTTCTGGTTGGCTGCTGGTTACTAGAGGTGTTCTACAGGTGTTCGTGTTGGGAACAATTCTTTTTATGTTATCTGTTAATGATTTGAATGATGGAGTTGATGGCTTTGTTGCAAACTTTGCAGATGATATGAAGATAGGTAGAAGGGTGGGTAGTTTTGAGGAAGTAGAGAGGCTACAGAAGGACCTAGACAAATTAGGAGAATGGGCAAAGAACTGGCAAGTGGAATACAGTGTTGGGGAGTGTATGGCCATGCACTTTGGTAGAAGAAATGAGAGAGTTGACTACTTCCTAAATGAAGAGGACATTCTTTAGCCAGAGAGTGGTGAATCTGTGTAATTTGTTGCCACAAGCAGCTGTGGAGGCCAAGTCTCTATTTATATTTAAGGCAAAGGTTGATAGATTCTTGATTGGTTAGGGCATGAAGGGTTATAGGGAGAATACAGGAGGTTAGGGCTGAGAGGAAAAATGGATCAGCCATGATGAACTGGTGGAGCAGACTTCATTGGGCTGAATGGCCTAATTCTGCTCCTATGTCTTATGGTCTTAGAGGAATGATGCGCAAATTTGCTAAAATTACTGGTATTAAAATAGATTGAACTCAAGTGGCATAAAATAGGCTTGTATTTACAAGAGTGGGGTGATTTTACTGTGTTTGAGACAGTTAAACAAGTTGGCAAGTGGAAAGAAACTAATATTCTGGCCAGAATAAGCAAGTACAATTTAAAAACTGGCATTCAAAATTGATGGCAGGAACCACTTCACATAACTGGTTGTGGAAATCTGAAACTCCTAAGCCTCAAGATTGAAAAGTGTTAAAAGCTGAAATTTGTTGTTTTTTAGGTATTAAAAGTATTAGGATTAAAAGTAACATTAGCAAATTTGCTGATGACACAAAGCTGGGTGGCAGTGTGAAATGTCAGGAGGATGTTATGAGAATGCAGGGTGACTTGGACAAGTTGGGTGAGTGGGCTAATGTATGGCAAATGCAGTTTAATGTGGATAAATGTGAGGTTATCCACTTTGGTGGCAAGAACAGGAAGGCAGATTACTATCTAAATGGAGTCAAGTTAGGAAAAGGAGAAGTACAATGAGATCTAGGTGTTCTTGTACATCAGTCAATGAAAGCAAGCATGCAGGTACAGCAGGCAGTGAAGAAAGCTAATGGCATGCTGGCTTTTATAACAAGAGAAATTGAGTATAGGAGTAAAGAGGTCCTTCTGCAGCTGTACAGGGCCCTGGTGAGACCCCACCTGGAGTGTTATGTGCTGTTTTGGTCTCCAAATTTGAGGAAGGACATTCTTGCTATTGAGGGAGTGCAGCGTAGGTTCACAAGATTAATTCCCAGAATGGCGGGACTGTCATATGTTGAAAGATTGGAGCGACTGGGCTTGTATACACTGGAATTTAGAAGGATGAGAGGGGATCTGATTGAAACATATAAGATTATTAAGGGATTGGACACACTGGTGGCAGGAAGCATGTTCCCGCTGATGGGTGAGTCCAGAACTAGAGGCCACAGTTTAAGAATAAGGGATAGGCCATTTAGAACAAGATGCGGAAAAACTTTTTCACCCAGAGAGTGGTGGATATGTGGAATGCTCTGCCCCAGAAGGCAGTGGAGGCCAAGTCTCTGGATGCATTCAAGAGAGAGTTAGATAGAGCTCTTATAGATAGTGGGGTCAAGGGATATGGGGAGAGGGCAGGAACGGGGTACTGATTGTGTATGATCAGCCATGATCACAGTGAATGGCGGTGCTGGCTAGAAGGGCCGAATAGCCTACTCCTGCACCTATTGTCTATTAGTATTTAGGAAGCAAGTGGGAAATGGAGTTACGTGAGGGATCAGCCATAATAGTACAAGGAAGTATCTAGAAAATGGATCATTGCAACAGTGTCATGTTGGTCATTTGACATACGTTTGGATTTAGTTAAAATTGGAGGCTTCAAGAAGTATGAATCATTATATAGAAACCCATTTAGCTCATTTGATTTTTGTGAGAGCAATGCAATGGTGTCAATCCATCATAAAATCTTAAGTCTATATTTTCTACCTGTAGTGGCAGCTGTAAGATTGGAGTTTGCTGCTATCTGTTAACTTGTATTCCTACGTGGGTATTCCTCTGGTTGCTCTGACTTCCTCCTACGTTCCAAAAAAGACATACAGTTAGGGTTATTGAGTTGTGAACATGCTTTCTTGACATGGGAAGTGTGATGACACTTGCATGCTGCCTAACACAATCTTCACTGACGTGACAGATGCAAAAACATAATGCACTGTAGGTTTCAATGTACATGTGACAAATAAAGTTAATTTGTAAAGTTTCTCTCTTTGATATTCAAGTAAAGTTATCTAGCATTTGTTCTTGGGCTGAAGACAACTTTGGAAATGCAGTATTGATTACAATTTTAGTTACCACACTGAAATAGTTATGTGACAGCCAAATGGGCAAGGACATCTGGTTCCTTTTCCAAAAACCTAGCAGCTTTCACTTTTTCTTTAGACCACTATTTATTAGGTTTATATAATTCAGTTTTACGTAGCCAATGGGATACTGCATCATTTGCTTTTTGACTTTTGACCTTTCTTGCATCAAATTGTGATCTGGAATTTACTGCATAAAAAGTAGAAAGGCTGGTTCATTAAACACCCAGATGTGGTGGCAACAAAGGAAATGAGAAAAGGGAATGGCATTTTTACAGGAAACAGAGTGGGAAGAGGTATAGTCAAGATAGCAGTGGGAATCAGTAGGTTTGTAAAGGATGTCAATGGACATTCGTCAATGTAGTGGAGAAAGAGTTGGAGAGCATTACTGGGAAGGGCTTGGAATATGGACTGCTCTACATAGCCAATGAAAAGGTAGGCATAGCGTGCCCATGGCTACCCCTCGAGTCTAGAAGAAGTGGGAGGAGCTGAAGGAAAAATTGTTGAGGGTGAAGACCAGTTCTGCCAGATGGAGGAGGGTGGCAGTGCAGTGGTTGGTTCTTTTATTGAGAATTAAGTGAATGGCTTTAACGCCTTCTCAATGGTGGATAAAAGTGTATAGGGACTGAACATCCATGGTGAAATTGAGGCAGTTAGGACCAGGTTATTGAGAGTTTGTGAGATCAAGAGCATGAGAAGTGACACAGATGTAGATGGGAAGAGATTGAACCAGGGAGGGTAGAATGGAGTCAAGGTAGGAGACAAGTTCAGTGTGGCAGGAGCAGGCAGAGACAAGAAGGCAAGTGGAGGTGTTTGTGAGCTGCCATCTGGCCTCATCAAGTTAGAGGTAAGTCTGCCACACTGCAGCAGCATCCCCTTTGACTGTAGGCTTCTTGGTAAGGTTGAGATAGGTGCAAAGAGAGTGGAGGGCAGTGCATTCGGAGGGGGTAAGGTTCAATGAAGATTGCTGAAGTTGAGCCAATTGATGTCTCATCAGCAATTAGGGATAAAAAGATTCAGGGCAGGCAGTGAACCAGCGCCTGTGTTCAAGAAGATGAGAAGGGTTGGAGAAGGGATCACTAGTGCAGGGTGGGGAATTCTTGCCAGGGAAGTGGGCTTGGAGATGGAGGCAACAGAAGAAGTATGACATGTTGTTTGCCTCTTTTATGTGATACAATTTTGTACTGCCTCCAGTTTTACCATACCAGATAATTTAGCATCATTGGCAATTTTATTTGCTTTGTGAGTTCAAGTCATTGGCATAAAATTGGAAACAGCAATGATTCCCAACATTGATTCATGTGACCTCCACATAGATTTACCCTGATTTAGTTTTGGGGAAGCCAAATGGAAGTTTTCTGATTGTTATGTCACCTATTCTTTTCTTGATTTTTGTTTTAGTTGTCCAGCTGACTTGTGCCTTCAGGCTGTAATGTTGCACATGTCATTTGAGCCATTGAAATATTGGGGAAAATTTTTAAATGTAAGCTGGTTTCAAACATTGTGGATCTTGTGTTGTAGGTTTTAAACTTGTCCTACGCATTTAATGGTCTATTAGTAGGGTGAAAAATTTGAATTTAACATTATTTAGCATGCTGTATCTTCTGAACTGATGGCTTTTTGATTGTGACGGCTTTACAGAGCATTAAAATGTTATTTTTAATCTAGAACCTCAGGAATTAGCCTCAGAGAGCAAGTAACATTAATTGATGGGAGGTTACTCAGTGAGTGGTTCAAAAAAGCTTAAACAAGAAAGCTCTTCAATGCATTAGTTCTTTTGCTGTATAGACAGCCTGGCCTATTAGTAGTGCAAATGTTACTTGCCATTTATCAGCCCATGCCTGAATACGTTTAAGGTCTTGCTGAATGCAGACATGGATTGCTGAGGAACTCTGAATGGAACTGAACATTGAAATTGATGGAAGAACAGTCCTTGATAAAGTAGTTGAAGATGAATGAACCTTGGACATTACTCTAAAGAACTCCTACAGTGATGTCCATGGACTTAAACACTACCACTTCTCTGTGTGGTATGATTCCAGTTATTAAAGTGTTTGTTCATTGTTCAGACAGACTTCAGTTTAACAGTATGTCTTGATGCCGCACTCAGTCAAAAGCCGCCTTGACCTTAGTGCTGTCTTGATGTCAAGAGGAGTCATTTGCCTCAACTCTTGAATTTACCTTTTTCATTCATGTTTGAACTAAAGCTATAATGAGTTCCAGGCTGAGTGCTTTGGCAAAGCGCAAATTGGCCACTGGTACTGCTTTTTGTCAATTTTCCACATTGTGGAAATAAATGTCAAAATATTCTTGAGGTAGCTTAAAGGTGGGAGAAAAGACTTTAGGGTTCTTACAGGGGGATACTTGGTCCCTAAGTTGCTCTTATAATTGCTGTATTTGGATGGCTTGTTCACATGATGTTGTGGGACATAGCAGAGGCTATGCTTCTGACTATGAAGTGTAGGTGATTAGGTTCTCACCTATTAGAGATAGAGAAATACCTGATACATGCATGTTGAGAATGTTATTTGCCATTCTATGTACTGTGCCTGGACATTGTCTAGGTTTTGATTGCTCAGGGCTAGATCCTGTGGCATATAGGACTGATGATCCAGGGACCTACTACATGACGTCCAAGTACAGCCTCTGGAAAGTTATCACGAAGGCAATGAGGCAATTCCAGACTAAGTCTGACGCACCAGCAGATGCTTGACAGCTGTGTTAGGGCTTGAATTCCACCTCCTACAGACTGAAAACAAATAGCAAAAACAGCAAAGATGCATTATTCTCTGATGAGCTTAATAGCTTTAATGCACAGGTTGAGAGGGAGAATAATTACATATTTCTGCAAGTCCCCGCAACACCCGATGACTGTGTGATCTCAGTTTGGAGGCAGATGTCAGAACGTCCTTCAGGAGAGTCAAACCTTCACAAGGCGACAGTCTCTAACTGTGGACCTGGTCAAGTGCTTAAAACATGCATGACTGACTGGCTGGAGTTTTAGAGACATCTTCACTCTCGCTTCTTTGGTCTGAGGTTCTCACTTGCTTTAAGATGCCATTCATTGTACTGGCGCACAAGAAGAGCTAGGTGACATGCCTCAATGAATACCACTCATTGGTTCTTGCATCCATTGTGTTAAAGTACCTTGAGAGGTTGGTTACATCTTAAATCAACTCCTGCCTTATTCAGGACCTGTGGGACCTGGACCCACTTCAATTCACCTATTCTCATAGTAGCAGATGTTATCTCTCTGCTTCTCCTCTCTACTCCAGACAACTGGAATGTGTTGCTCTTCATTGTGCAGAGCTTGACGTTCAGCACCATCCCCTCAAAACTCAACCAGCTTCAAGACGTACCTTTGTACCTCCCTTTCAAATTGGATCCTCGATTTCCTCATTGACAGACCATAAATTTTATGGATCAGAAACCTAATTTCTAAACCTAAAGTGACTTGAATATTAAAATTGAAGAAACCAATTGGTCAAGACCAGGGGTCAGCAACCTTTACCACTGAAAGAGCCACTTGGACCCGTTTCCCACAGAAAAGAAAACACTGGGAGCCGCAAAACCCGCTTGACATTTAAAATGAAATAACACTGCATACAACGTTTTGTTTTGCCTTTATGCTATGTATAAACAAACTATAATGTGTTGCATTTATGAAATTGTTGAACTCCTGCAGAGAAAATGAAATTACATTTCTGCATGCAACAAAAACATTTTGAACTCCGAAAAAAAGACGTTGGGTTGAAGGTTACTTTTAAGTAAAATACTCAACGTCTATTTGAGTCCTTCTTGTATTTATGAAAAACGCCAAACTTAAATTTGCTGCCAGCAGCAAACCAAAAATAACGTCAGCCAGCTGTCAACCTGAAAAATAAAAGGACTATTTCACTGAACAATGAAAACATATGAATATACGTAAAATAATAGGCAATTAAAATATTTATCATACTTGTTCAGGTTGACTCACACCTGACAATGCAGTCGTATTTAGTAGGGATGGATCGATGCTTAGGGGAGTGACCGGGAAGGATAATGTGTTTTTTTCCTCTCTGAACTCACAGAAGCGTTTCCCAAACGATGTTTGCATTGCGATGATTGCAGAATGTAAATACTCCGAATTTATCATGTCGTGACCTTGTTTGAACTCTCTCAAATTGGGGAAGTGAGACAATGTGCCTTTCTGTAAATCTCTGGCAAGCAACGTCAACTTGCGCTCGAATGCCAAAACATCCTCCAACATGTGCAGGGCTGTACGTCCTTACCCCGTTGAAGAGCTGTGTTCAGCGTGTTCAGATGCGCTGTCATGTCTACCATGAAGTGTAGCTTTTCCAGCCACTCTGGCTGTTCCAGCTCAGGAAAGTTGAGCCCTTTGCTGCCCAGGAAAGTTTTCACTTCTTCCAGACACGCGACAAAGCGTTTCAGCACCTCCCCCCTGGACAACCATCAGACTTTGTTGTGCAGCAGGAGATCAGAATATGCAATTTCCAGCTCGTCCAGTAACAAACGGAATTGACGGTGATTTAAACTTTTTGCCATTATTTTATTGACAATCTGAATGACAACATCCATTACTTCTGTGCATTCCGGAGGAAATGTTTGAGCGCACAGTGCCTCTTGGTGCAAGATGCAGTGAAAAGTCAGCAGCTTTCTGTCCAGCGACTTCTGCAGTAAAGCCACAATTCCCTTGTGCGTTCCCGTCATATTCGGTGCCCCCATCAGTAGCTACTGACACCAGATGGGTGGTCTTTATTCCTTTGGCTCTTAAACAATTCAAGACAGCCTCACAGATGTCCTCCCCCCGTGTTTGGTCTTTTAGAGGTATCAACTCAATCAGTTCTTCCTGTGGCCCGGCAGAGTTTACATACCGGCAGAACAACGCTATTTGTTCAATATCACCTTTGTCTTTAGACTCGTCACAGGCAATCGAGTAGGCCACAGCTGAATTGATGTCTTTAATTTGCTGTCTTGTGATGTCTTCTGCCATTTTTATGGTTCTGTCTTTGACAGTCTTTGCAGAGAGGGGCATATCCCTGATTTTCTGCACAATTTCACTCTTGTTTTTAAAGTCCGTGAATAGATGTTCTGAAATCTTAATGAAAGATTCTTTTATATATTCACCATCTGTAAACTGCTTCCCGTGCCTGACTATTTCCTGAGCGGCAATATAACTGGCGTATGTCGTTGATTTTCCAGACTTCATCCATTTCTGGAAATGATTTTTGCTCAGATCAACCTTCCGCATCAGTTCCGAAACGGCTTTTTTTCTCTCATCTCCATCCGGATATTTTTGAGCAAAGGCTGCGTGTTTATTCTGGAAATGCCTTGCGACATTTGACTTTTTGTTGTTTGCTAGTTTCTCATTGCATATTAAGCATACCGGTAAACCAGTCTCGTCAACAGTGAAAGCAAATGAATCTGTCCACGTATCATTAAACGTTCTGTTTTCTTCAGTCACTTTTCTTTTTTTAGAATTCTCCATAGTTGGCTTACCTTGGATCGAAAAATTAAAGAAATCGCGCACTGGCGGGTGTCAGGTATTGGCAGTGGTGACGTATATTAATAGCGATAAAAACACGTTGTAGCGGTGTGCTCACGCAGTCAGTAAACTGCAGTCGAATAACTTTATTCGAACTAAACAGCCTTGCTTTTAAGCCTCCCTCAACCCAGCCCCCATGGACGCAGATGCTGCAAAAGACGCGTACTCACAAACCCCCGTAGGCTATCTCCCTTAGCCGGAATGCTGGCTAATTGTGAGGAAATGTGTTGCCACACTTAGATTGTACAAGATCACCATAATCTTCAAATTTAGAATTACATTTCAAAAGCTAACAAACTAACATAAAATACATTTTAATTAAATACTGACCAATTATTTCCCAAAGCCACAGGGAGCCGCAGCACAGAGGTGAAAGAGCCACAAATGGCTCGGTAGCCGCAGGTTGCCGACCCCCGGTCAAGACTATGTCTTGATAGTATGACAAATACAATAAATGTCCGATTAAGATTAGTGCAATATAATTTTTTACATCAATTATATATTACACCACAAAAAATACATAAATTAAACCCAAATTTATCCGATCGGTGTTTCCGATGTAAACAGGACATCGGTACTTTTTTACATTCTACTTGGTCGTGTTCTAAAATTCAACCTTTTTGGACAAATTTAAGAGTTTTATTGGAACAAATTATTGGAACAAAACTTCCACATAATCCAATATTATTTTTACTAGGCGATATTGAAGGGATAAAATCGAATCCCAAATTGAATAAATATCAGAAAGAATTTATAAAAATTGCATTGGCAGTAGCCAAAAAGCCTATTGCAGTTACTTGGAAATCGGATACATACTTAAGTATAGATCGTTGGAAGAAGGAAATTTATGGCTGTATTCCACTTGAAAAAATTACTTACAATTTAAGAGATAAATATGAAACATTTTTGAAAATTTGGTGCCCTTATTTACAAAAGACAGGAATAAATATATAGGTGCTCCGAAGATGAAATAATTGGTTATTTGGGGAAATAAATAAATATATATATACACTGAAGTTATTACGAACTCCATGGAGCATGTGGGGATCTTCCGATATCCAGGCACTCTTTCTTTCTTTCTTTTTTTTCCTTTCTTTCTTTCTTTTTTATATAGGGATGTTAGGGGGGAGGGGTTAAGGGGAGGGGGTAGGGTATATATATTTTTTTTTTCTCATATTTTCTTTTATTTCTGTAATTATTTGAAAACTCAATTAAAAAAAAGTTTAATAAAAAAAAAGAAACCTAATTTCGTGTTCACTGACCACCAACACAGGAGCACTTCAGGCCTGCTGCTTATGCCCTTGCTGTATCTCTCTCTATAACTATATCTGAAAGGCTAAGTAATGTCATCTGTAATTTTGCTGATAGCATCACTGTTGGCAGAATCACTGGTGACAAGGCAGTGTACAGGAAGGAAAAGGGTCAGCTAGTTGGTGCTGTAACAGCCTTGTGTTTAATATCAGCAAGACCAAGGAACTGATTGTGGACTTTAGGAAGAGGTGGATAGATGAATACACATCCCCTCCCTTCCCTCCCTACACCTTTTTTTTTTGTTCTGGCGTCTTTCCTTCCTTCTCAGTCCTGAAGAAGAGTTTCGGCCCAAAACCTCAGCTATCTATTCATTTCCATAGCTGTTGCCTGACCTGCTGAGTTCCTCCAGCATTTGATGTGTGTGTGTGTTGCTTTGAACACAAAATGGTTGTCATTGAAGTGTCTGCAGTGGAAAGGGTGAATAGCTTCAACTTCTTGGGTGTCAGCATCTCACAGGACCTATACTTGGCCCAATGCATAGAGACAATCATGAAGAAGGTTCGCCAGCACTTCTGCTTTCTTGTATGTCAGCAAAGACTCTGATAAACTTCTACAGATGTATGGTGGAAAGCATTCAGACTGGTCACATCACAGCCTGGTATGGAAACTCCAAAGCACCAAAACACAAGTAATCCAGAGTGGTGGATTTGGCCAGTTTCATTACAGGCAGAGGTCTCCCTATCATTGATGCAATGTTTCAACAAGGCAGCATCCATCATTGAGGTCCCTACCATCTGTGATAGGTCCTCTTGTTGCTGTCAAAGGGCAAGTGGTACAGGAATCTGAAGTCCCACACCTCCATGTTCAGAAACAACTTCTTTCCCATTGCTGTCAGATTCTTGAACTGAACTGAAAAATCCTAATTCTACCTCAGGTTGCATCCCCCTCTACTTAGATTAATGTTGTGTTTATTTTTATTTTGTTATGACAAGGTTTCCCATGATAGGTTCATTTAGAAAGTCAGGAGATATGGGATCCAGGAAAATGTGGCTGTGTGGATCCATAATTGGCATGAAGACAGAGTGGTAGTAGATGGTGTGTATTCTGCTTAGAGGTTGGTGACCCACGGGGTTCCACAGGGATCTGTTCTGGGATCTCTGCTGTTTGTGATTTTTGTTAATAAATTGGATGGGTAAGTGGATGGATAGATTAATTAGTTTGCAGATAACATGAAAGTTGGTGGATAGTGTAGAAGGTTGTTGTGGGTTACTTTGGGACATTGATTGGATGCAGACCCTGGCTGAGAAGTGGTAGATGGAGTTCAGTCTGGAAAAGTCTGACGTGATTCACTTTGGAAGGTCAAACTTGAAGGTAGCATATTGGATTAATGACAGGATTCTTAAGTGTGGAGGAGCAGAAGGATTTTGGGGGTTCACATCCAAGCTTAAGAAGGCATGTGGTGTTTTGGCCTTCATTAGTTGGGGGGTGGGATTGAGTTCCAGAGTTGCAAGGTAATATTGCAGCTCTATAAAATTGGTTAGATTACACTTGGATTATTGGCTTTAGTTCTATTCATCTCATTATAGAAAAGATGTGGAAGCTTTAGAGAGGATGCAGAGAAGATTTTACCAGGGTGATATCTTGACTAAAAAGCTTATCTCATGAGGATAGGTTGAGCGAGTAGGACTTCTTTCTTGGGAGAAAGAGGATGTGACTTAGTGAAGGTGTACAAGATTATACAAAACATAAATCGAGTAAACAGCCATAGACAACTTCCTGGTACTGAAATGACTAATATAAGGGGGTATATCTTTAAGGTGTTGGGAGGAACATACAAGAGGAATGTCAGATGTATTTTATTTTACACAGTGGTAAGTGCATGGTACATGCCAGAGGTGGTGGTAGAGACAGAGTTGGCTGAAAGGTCAGTGCAACATTGTGGCCTGAAGACCCTGCACTATGCTTACATTCTATGGAAGTTGTGTATAATTTGTACTGTGCAGTGCTGCTGCTGCTGCAAAAAGCTGGTTTTCATGTTATTTATACCCAGGTTTATATATGTCCATGCAATAAACTTGAATTTGAAAAACTTGTATGCAGGAATGGATTCTGCTGTTTCCAAAATAATTGAAAATGATATTTCAAATTGTGCAATCAATAAACTTTCCCTTGTTTTGCCCCTTGTTGCAGACATTAAAGATCGTAAGGATTGTTGTGTGTAGACAATAACATGACGATCACCACTGGTTCAGTGCTCAACTGTCTGTATACCCATGACTGTGTGGCTAGGCACAGCTCAAACGTGATGTATAAATTTGCCATTGACACAACTGTTGTTGGCAGAATCCCAGATGGTGATGAAGAGGCATACAAGAATAAGATAAATCAGCTTGTTGAGTGGTATCATAACAATAACCTTGCACTCAATGTCAGTAAGACCAACAAATTGATTATGGACTTCGGGAAGTGGAAGCTGTCCTCATCAATGGATCAGAATTTTCATGTTCCTGGGTGTCAGCTTCTCTGAAGGCCTACCTTGGATCTACATATTGATAGAATTATAAAGAACGGACATCAGCACCTATGCGTCATTAGGACAGGGATTATTAATTTTTATTTATCCCTTGGTTGAAGACCCCTCTATTAGGAGTTTGAGGAGAATTGGTATGTCACCAAAGATTCTAGCAAACTTCTACAGATGTACCATGGAAAATTTTCTAACTGGTTGCATCACTGTCTGGTGTGGAGGGGCTTGCCCACTGCACAGGATTGGAAAAAGCTGCAATAGCTTACCAAATTAGCCAGCTTCATCATGGACACTAGCTTCCCTAGCATCAAAGCCATCTTCAAAAGGCGATGCATCCATCATTAAGGACCCTCATCACCCAAGGCATGCTCTCTTCTCATTGCTACCCTCTGGGAGAAGGAACAGAAGCATGAAAACACACACTCAACATTTTCCTCTCTGCCATCAGATTTTTGAATGGAAATAAACCAATCCATCAATAAAACAACAAATTTCACAACACGTGTCAGTGATACTAAACCAGATTCTGTTTCTAATTTTGACATTGCTTTGAAGAATTCTTCTGGTGATGGCCTGATGCACAGACCTCCGAACAACAAAATGCATTTTTCTTTGTGTGGCATTTGAAATTATCATCATGTAGGATTGTGGCTATGATGTGGTAGGGTTCACTTGAAACATTGTGAGCATTTGCAGAGTGGTGTTTAATGTGTTAGCTTTGTCTTTTGTCTTCAGATAGATTTTATATTTGAGTTCCTTGATGACTAAGTATATTAATTATGTTTATATGTAGTACACATTAAATTGCTCCTCAACTAGTAAGTTAATTCTTGTGCAGGTTGATTTTGAAGGTGAAGGGCTGAAATATGGAATTTGCTAGAAATAGGTTTAAGATGCAAGACAATTTCATTCATGATTCTCTGTCCTTAACTGTACCAGTCTTCCCAAGATTGCATGGATGAGAAATTCACTTTCTTTAGGCAGTGGATTATAGTTGGTATAGATGTTGAAAGGAAGTGATGCAAGCACAGTAGCTTTTTTGGCAGAATCATCTACAATTCTGTTTTCCTAAGGCCATGTGGTCTGGACTTATCAGGCATAAGTAAGGTTTATAAGAGTGCAAAGCATCACATATGCCAGTAATCAATCGTAGAAGTGATGGGTGGAACACACTAGCTGTTCTGTACAGGATATTATTAATCCCATAATTATGGAAAGGAGACACAATTGTCACAAAATTGTTCAGTACCTGGATATTCTCCCTTTTTTCCCCTGTATCAATACTTAGAGGATTTTCCACCTTCATTACATTAATTTGCTTTATTCTCATCTCGTCACGTGGAATTCAGGATCAAGGCTGTAATGAAGAGTAGTGTGGATTTGGCAAAACACAACCTGACGTTGGTGAGCAGATATTGACGAGTAAGTGCTGCATAATGTTGTGTTAGAATACCTTAAAATTAAACTGATTGGAAATTAGTGGGATTGAACATTTCCTGCTTTTTGAACAGGATTTACCTCAGCACTTTTCTGCCTTTTTGGGAGATGTCAGTTTTCCAGTTGTAATGGGAATAGCATGGCTGTGCATGCTGTTTATTCTTGGAGTTCAAGTCTTTAATATCATAGAAGGCTGTCAATTCCAAAGTCATTAATTGCTGCACCTGAAGCACTCACATTTATTAATATTATGTGGAGTGAACTTAATTGACTGAAAGTTGATTTATGCTGTTGGTGAGATCTAGGCCAGAAGGTTTTCCCATTTGGCACTTCAGGGATAAGCTTTGTTGCTAATGCTTCACTCTTCAGCTCGTGTGCTCCGCTTATTGCTGAGGACTGGGGTTGTGCTGTCATCTCCTCCATTCAGCTATGTGAATGGTGGTAAATCATTAATTGATATGACAAGACTGTAGAGTTGAGATCTGTAATTTTCTATGGATCACTAGCTCTTTTGCAGGTATCAGCTCTGTCATCGCGTGGATGAAAGGAGTAAAAATAAAATCCCTGAAAATATTGTATAGTGTATTTCATATTTTAAAAAATTCATGAGGTTGAGAGTACAAACTTTAGCAATTAAGTGCCTCCCTCGTTATACAGGATTTTCTTGGGTGTGTCTATTATTGCATTAATATGGTTGCCATAGAGATCAAGATTGTCTTTCAGCATAATAAAGGTTGGTGTATCACAAATATAGAGTAATATTGGAAGCATAAAGTCACCAAATTTTTGAGTATTGTTCATGGGGCAGTGATTTTGAAGGGGAATTCTGTGCCCTGTGTAATGAGCATCTGGGCAGCTTCAACTTGACAGAAATCTGGAAAGAAAACTCTCTCATTAGCTTTTGTGAAGAAAGAAAGGACAATGCTATTATGATTTGAAGTGAGGACTGGTCTGCTTTAGATCAGCTACCTTGAGTGTGTCAGTTGGTAGAAAAAGAAATGCTGTGCATCATTTTCCACCTTGTTGGAAAATCTGGATTGGCTAAGGGATGCTGCTACTTATTACTTTGCTCTTATAATATTGATTAAGGGGTTTAGAAACTAAGTATCCGAATTTTAAGGGAAATGTCACAGTTTTTTGTTCACATAGTTGTGGGTGCCTGGAATGCACTGAACAGGGTGGTGGTAGAGGCTGATACAACAAGGACTTTTAAAAGATCCTTGGGCACATGGATATAAGAAAAATGGAGGGTTATGGTCTGTGTAGATTGATCATAGAGTAGCTTTTTGTAGATCAGAAAAAGGTGGGTCAAAGGGTTGTACAGTTCTATGTTATAAACTTCTCAGAATGAGAATCTGCCCAGTGAAGAAATGGAGCCTTGAAGGGAATGGGCATCATTGTTGAAAAGAATACTGAATCACTCTAGTTATCACTCAAGAAGCTTGTAGTGTTATGCAAGGGCTGAGACAAAAGGAACAAAACACTGAAATGATTATAAGATGGTGCGGAATATTTATTTTGGATCTGAGAGCAAGTTTTAGCATTGAATGCATTTGAGTCACCAGGTCAGATATGTAGCACAGAATAAAGCTTCCTCTATTCTGATCTACTAGAAGATTTCAATATTTAAAAACTGCACAAGACATCTTGTATATGTGGAAAAATAACTTTTAGGCTTAGAAGTATACTTGTACTCACTAGGGACTGAATCAAGACAATCCAAACAAACATTTGTATTAAATCCTAGCAAAAAGCATTGGGAAATCTTGAAAGCGATTAAACTGGGCTACATTTGAATCTAGATCCCGAGGGAAATGGCTGTTCTTTAACCCACGATTTGGGTTGATGTTGTTTTTGACAATACTAGTTTTAAAACATAGTATCTTGACCATATGATGGAGTTTATGAATCTGGTGAATAAGTAGGTCATGTCCTTTTAGTAGGCCATAGACAAACTAAAATAATGAGTAAAATGAAATTATGCTGAGAAGATTGTGGTAGGAAGAATGGCAGTGAAATTGCTACCCTTGAATTGTGATATGGATTCTTCTTGAATGAAAATACCACTTGGCTGCAGAGAGCCTATTTGTAGTTTTAGGCTTCCATGTTCACCATGGTTTTGTTGTCATCTTAGCAATGGCCCATCCAGGAGCATTGTGTTAATGTTGATTAATAGAGGATTGTGACATGAATGGCAGCCTGAATATTTTAATTTCCCAGTAGAGTGTTTTTTTATTGTTTGTAGAGGGGAAGGTCAGCATTTATTGCCCATCTGTAATTATCCTTAGATGGCAGTAGTACAAAATAATGAATATGCTGAGTTCAAATGAATAGAAAAGAAAAATAACATAGCTTGCTATCATATATGGTGTAGTTATAGATGGAGTTAAATGAACTAAAGGCTCTTGTAAAGCAAAAGCACCGGTATGGACTGAAGGGCCCTATTTTATTCTGTTAAAAAGCTTTATAAATTATATTTAATATCTAAGTAAACCTCTTAATCCGTAAGTCTGTATTCTTCCAGATACACATTATGCATTCCAATATCCTCCTCCCCACCATGAGAGTCTTCTTGTCTCAGCTCTAAATTGTGAAGTTCCTTCCCAAGCTCTCACCCCCTTTTAAAGTACTTTTAAAAAGCCATTTGATCAATTGTACAGGTATCTCTGTGTGTGAATCTGTTTCAAATTTTGTTAAAATGGTTGTGGATGATTTGGACATTTTGCTAGGTCAACAATGGTTATAGACTTGTTATAACTAATGTGTTTTAATCAGTTTCCTCAGGATTGATGAATAAGGGTCAATTAAAAAATATATAAAGTGAGGCACAGAAATAATCAGTTTCTTGGAGTATTCATTTCCAGTTTTGGGTGTTACACCTTAGTAAGATTGTAAAGACAGTAGAGAAGGCACAGAAAATATTTTTGGTGTTAAGATCCACATGTGAAAAGACTGGAGATGCTGAAGTGATTCTCTTTGGGACAGAGGAGGTTGCAGGGAGACCTGGTAAAGTTATTAAAATAATGGAAGCTACAGAGAGTTAATGGGGGGGGGGGGATTGTGCAACAAGAAACTTCCCTTTGTTAGGGAACAGGGAGTGAGGGAAGTGGCAAAAGAACCAAAATGACAGGAGAATTGTTTTGCACAACAAATGATTAGGGTGACCAGGTACCTTAGTGACATAGCATTCAAAAGGGAGCCAGATATATATTTCAAAACAAATAAAAATGTGCAGGGTTATGGAGGAGTGTGTCTCAGTAGCTTCTCTGACATAGAATGAGTATAGACTGGATAGGCCAAATAACTTGCATGCTTTTTAACCATTCTGGGATTTTGGAGTCACTTTGTTTCCTACAGTGCAAGGTTGGATTTACTTGAATTTCATTAGCAGTTGAGCTTGCTTCAGAGTTGCTGAACATTGGTACAAGGTGGAATTCCAAAGTCATCTGTCATGTGAATTTTTAGGGGACCAAACTACTACAGAATAGTAATGGAGAGGGTCAATAAGACCATGGCAGAATCGAAGGTAAAGTGAGAAGTATTCTTGGGCATAATCACTTCAACTAAGTATTTGGGTAATGTGCACCTCTTGAAAAGAATGGGCTCTGGGCATTTTGTTTAATTGATCTTTTCATGGAATGAATGTCTTGATGGCAAGGCTAGCAGTTATTGCTCACCTCTAATTGCGTCTTCACTAGTTGTCCTTAAAAGTTCTAATTGGCTGCCATCTTGAACCACCATAATGTCTCTGGTAGTGCTATTCCAACAGTGCTGTTGGGTAAGGAGTTCCAGTGTAAAGGTGAAAGCATTGCCAAATCAATACTCTGTTACTTAAAGGCAAGTGTGTTCTAATGTGTCTAACCTTCATACAGATTGTAATTGAAAAGTAACTTTATAAAATTACAGAGCATCAGATCTTCCCTTCTGTGCGACAGCAAATGGTGTTAACCATTGTGTAAAGGGAAAGAGTGAGTAATTTCTGCAGGAGCAAAGAATTAATGGGAAGTTAACTAGACAAAAGTTTTGTGGTTTTGATTATATGTGTCAGTAATGATGCAATATGAGGAACTTGTTACTGTGCCAGGGAGTGTTTAATGATATCATGTGCTATGCAAAATTCATATCCCCAACTGTTGTCCCTTTGAATGAAATCGAGCATCTGGAATCTTTTACTTAAATGAAATGCAGCTAGCTATGGGTGGTGACAGATTGGCTTTTGTAAACTGAAATATCTGCACTTATAGTTTGGTGTTTGCTATGATGTATCTGTAAATAACTCATTTGACTACTTGATTTCTAAATCAATTCTGTTGCTACAGTTTTAAAATAAGAGTTTGAAATCTCATTGTAAATAGATTAATCTGAAAATTTCATGCTTTGGAGTGAAGTTAACTGGTTCTGGTGGAAATGAAGCTGTTCTCTTACTGAGGAAGAAGACAGGAAGCTTGTGGTTCTGTGAAGCAGTCTGTTTGTGCAAAGGTTTTCCCATATATAGTCAATATAGCTGCAGCCTACCTGATGGACTGAGATATGAATAGTGATGTACTTCAGCTCCATTAATAAATATTGTAATAATGAAATCTAATTGATTGTAGATGGCCTATTTTGAATTGCTGTGCACAATATTTTCTAATAGCAGAATTTAAATTGTTGCTGTAAGTTCGTTTTGAGGATAAATTAGACTTTTAAAAGGCAGGATGATGAATCCATGTTTAGTTTGTGGAAATGAATGTTAAAACAGTAAGAGAGTTCTATGGAATAGAACTAAGGAAGTTTGGTTGAATTTCTGGCATTCCAAAAACAAAGTTTCACTTATCAGAGCCTGTTCACATGAAACTCTTGGTGCTTATAGTGTTAGCTTGAAATCTATAATGAAATTAATATTAAATCCGCACTGGGGCTTGGCTTGTTTGGAGAGTTTGTAACAGGCAATGGGGATGCAGCTGGAATAATGTTAAATCCATCATTCATGAAGTGTCATCTTAAATCTGACAATTTTAATTTGTGGTGTCCACAGATAATAATTTCATCCAGTAGGATTATAAAGATTCATTTTTGGGGTGGAGCATTTGGCAAGGCTGGTAATTGTCATTCTCAGATGGGGGAGAGCTCTTGAAATATATGGTGAGGGTGTGCCCAAGCTGCCATTGGGCGAATTCCAGAAACCTGAATTCATGACAGCATTAGTATATTGATATTTAAAAATCACACTGGTGTGTGACTAAGAATTGTTGATCTGTCTTTGTCGTTCTAGGTGATTTGAAACATAGAAAACATCCAGCACAATACAGGCCCTTTGGCCCACAAAGCTATGCCGAACAGGTCCCTAATTTAGAACTACCTGAGCAAGGAGTCACCAACATTTTTTGCACCGTGGACCAGTTTAATATTGACAATATTCTTATGGACCGGCCAATTGTGTGGGGGGAGGGGTAGTGGGGGATGTTAATCACAACTGGAATACAGCGATACTCAAAGGGGTTCCTTATGTCCAGTCTATTACACAATTTAGTTTTCATGGCTATCAGCACTTGCTTCTATCCCACTTGCTCACGTTTCTTCTGCTCAAAAAACTCAACAGGTTTGTCTTTAAGTGCAGGGTGCTTGGACACAAGGTACTGAAGCAGTTTTGAGGGCTTCATTGCCTCATTAGACAGCCTCTGGGCCCAAACTCCAGCCTCCTGCCCGCCTGCTGCCAAATGCCTTGGCCAGGTGCGGCTGCTTGTGGGTGAGGTGAGAAGACAAGGTAAGGGCCGGAGGTCCCCATGCCGGGACCGCGGCGGTTGCAGTCCGGAGAGAGTGACCTACCAAGCGAGGAGTGCAAAAGGGCATGCGCTTGCTCCTCTTGTAGGTAGGTTCTATCGGCTGACAAAAGTTTGGCTGGAGGGATGACTTTCAGTAGATCGCAGCAAGGTAACTGCTCTGCTAATTACAAAGCACAGTTGAAATATCATTATTACAATAGGTTCTGTTTATTTTAATAAGCCTCTCAACATAAAGGCATCAATTGGTAGATTAAATTGCTGCTAAGTTAACAAATTTAAGCGGCAGACACAATCTCAATGGCTTTTCACATGGCTTTTCACATGGCTTTAGATCACCTGGACAACACAAACACCTTTATCAGGATGCTGTTCATTGACTATAGCTCAGCATTTATTACCATCATTCCCACAATCCTGATTGAGAAGTTGCAGAACCTGGACCTCTGTACCTCCCTCTGCAATTGAATGCTCAACTTCCTAACCAGAAGACCACAGACTGTGTGGATTGGTGATAACATTTCCTCCTTGGTGACGATCAACACTGGCGCACCTTAGGGGTGTGTGCTTAGCCCACTGCTCTACTCTCTATATACACATGACTGTGTAGCTAGGCATACCTCAATTACCATTGCTGATGATAGACCCATTGTTGGTAGAATCTCAGTGGTGACAAGAGGGCATACAGGAGTAGATATGCTAACTGGTGGAGTGGTGCCACTGCAACAACCTGTCACTCAACGTCAGTAAGGTGAAAGAGCTGATTGTGGACTTCAGGAAGGGTAAGACAATGGAACACATACCAATCCTCATAGAGGGATCAGAATTGGAGAGAGTGAGCAGCTTCCTGGGTGCCAAGATCTCTGAGGATCTAACCTGGTCTCAACATAGTGATGTAATTATAAAGAAGGCAAGACAGCAGCTATACTTTATTAGGAGTCTGAAGAGTTTTGGCATGTCAACAAATATACTCAACAACTTCCATAGTTGTACCATGGAGAGCATTCTCACAGGCTGCATCACTGTCTGGTATGGAGGGCTACTGCACAGGACCAAAAGAAGCTGCAGAAGGTTGTAAATCTAGTCAGTTCCATCTTGGACACTAGCCTACAAAGTACCCAGGACATCTTTATGGAGCAGTGTCTCAGAAAGGAAGCGTCTGTTATTAAAGACCTCCAGTACCCAGGGCATGCCCTTTTCTCACAGTAACCATCAGGTAGGAGGTACAGAAGCCTTACTCAGCGATTCAGGAACAGCTTCTTCCCCTCTGCCATCTGATTTCTAAATGGACATTAAAGCTTTGGACACTACCTCACTTTTTTTTAACATATAGTATTTCTGTTTTTGCACATTTTTAAAAATCTATTCAACATATGTAATTGATTTACTTGTTTATTTATAATGTTTTATTTTATTATGTCTTTTCTCTCTGCTCGATTATATATTGCATTGAACTGCTGCTAAATTAACAAATTTCACATCGCATGCTAGTGATAATAAACCTGATTCTGAGTATCTTTTTTTCATCATTAGAATGAGGAACTTGTTACTACATGGAATGACAGGAATATAGTCTATGTACTTGAGAGACAGCTGGGTAAATACAAAAGAGAAAAAATATAGAAAAGTATATAATGCCGGTTGGATGTGGTTTAGATAAGTAGTTAATAAGTGCATAAACAATGCCAGCTAGGCCAAATGGCCAGTAGTATTCAGTGTGCTGCAATAGGCAGTATCTTAATACAAGTCAGCATTCTTTATTCTATTATGTGAATATACTTCAGTGATGCAACCTCTGGCATTGTTGCAGAATAACTGAGTAATTTCGTAAGGAGAAGACAATTACACTAGTCAGTAATAGCCAGATTATTTTTCAAAAATATTTCCATAGGGAGCAGTCATATATATGGAATAAAAGTTTATTTGTTTATTATCCTTGTTCGAACTCGTGTGTCTCAAAGCAGTTTATGTATAAAAGTTAAACAGTGCAGTGAGCATTATGAGAAAGCATATGGCAGATTATTTGTATGTAGTGACATTTCACAAAAATAGTTGACTAATTATACTGTTTTTAGAAATGTTGCTCAAGAGAGGAAATGTTAATGGATTCAATACAATTTCCTTTTATTTATGAAAATGGCATTTTTAGCATCTGCTGGACAATACAATCAAGTAGAGATTGAGCTTTGTATGGATGCTTCAAATAAGTGCAGCAGTCCTTCAGTACAGACCATTCAGTTTAGATCATGTGTTCATTCTGGAGAGGTGCAAGCCTTAACTTCCTCTCTGATGCAGCGAAGCCTACTGGCTGAGTCAGTTGTTTTGTCCTCTTACCAAGTAATGGCTCAAGAGTAAACAGTCTTATAGATAATTTTTATCTTACATTCTTGAGATATAAACATTAGAACGTGGCAGTTAATAAGAGGATACTGCAGAGGAAGTTATTTAATGTGATGTTCCTCATGGTCTGTTGCCTGTATAATTTAGTGCAACTTTGTGGTTTGAGAGTTCTCTTTTTGCTCTCTTAATTGAAGTTGTAAAATACCACTTCCTGTGCAGTATCTTCTTTAGCTCCCCTAGAATTGAGGCGTAGGCTTTTGACAAGGCACACGATCAGTGTATATTTTTTTAAAATGTTGGCACCTCTTCAACAATGTCGTTGGTTTTTAAGGTGTCCTGAAATACAGAAAAAAAACACAAGATGGAGAATTTTAAGGAAATGCTTAACACTGCAAGCATCAAAAATAAACACGTTTATCATTGTCAAATTCCTGAGACGTAGTTAACTCAATTTATCTTGGTAAAGATGAAAGATCAGACAAACCAAAGTGCTATACTGTTCTAGACATGTCAATCAACAATTGTAGTTCAGTCCATATCCAACAATAGTACAAATGTTTTTGTAATGGATATCAGATGACAGGTGATACATGCACAAAGCAGTATAGGGTCTAATTCAGAGAGTTGCATATTATGGCATGACTGGGTTTTAATTTGAATTCTGATGGTTAATGTTGCAACTTCATATATTGTTTGAATAACCTGCTGATTATTATTCTATTATTGGGCTACTGCTTTTGTGAATCAAAATCAGGTTTAAAATCACTGGCGTGAGTGAAATTTGTTGGTTTGCATCAGCAGTACAGGGCAATACATAAAAATATAAATTACAATATACAGTATATAAAAATTAAATTAAGTAAGTAGTGCAAAAAAGATCCAAAAATAGCAAGGCAGTGTTCATGGGGTTGGTCATTGTGCATTCAGAAATCTGTTGGTGGAGGGAAGAAACTGTTCCTGAAACAGTGTGTGTGCCTTCAAGCTCCTGTACCTCTTCCTTATTGGTAACAATGAGAGGAGGGGATGTCCTGGGTGATGGGAGTCCTTAATGATAGTTGCTGCCTCTTTGAGGCATCACCTTTTGAAGATGTTCTCAATGCTGGAGATGATTATGTTGGCAGCCCTCTGTAGCTTTCTCTAATCCTTTGCAGTGGCCCCTGCATCAGATGGTGATTCAACTAGTTAGAATGTTCACCACAGTACACTGTAAAAATTTGCTAGTCTTTGTGACGTACAAAATCTCCTCAAACTCCTAATGAAATGTAGCTACTGATGTGCCTTCATCGTAATTGCATCAATATGTTCAGCCCATGAGAAATCCTCCGAGATGTTGACACCCAGGAACTTGAAACTGCTCACCCTTTCTGCTGCTGATCCCTCGATGAGATGACACATGTCACTCCTCAACTTCCCCTTCCTGAAGTCCACAGTCAAGTTCTTGGTCTTATTGATGTTGAGTACAAGGTTGTTGTCGCGACATCACTCAAACCGCTGATTGATCTACTCCTGTACTTGTCATGATCTGAGATTCTGCCAGCAATAGTTGTGTCAAAGGCAAATTTAAGATGCCATCTGACCTGTGCTTAGCCACACAGTCATAGGTGGAGAGAGAGTAGAGCAGTGAGCATAGCACGCGTCCTTGAGATGTATTGGTGTTGATTGTCAGCGAGGAGATGTTATTTCCAATCTGCAATGACTGTGGTCTCCCGATAAGGAAATCAAGGATCCAGTTACAGGGGCACAGGTTTTGAAGCTTGTTGATGAATAATATCAGAAAATTGAACATTTGGTTAGGAATTTACTGTGGGGATGGAGGAAAAGAGTTAACGTTTCAGGCTGTTAATCTATAATATCTTGATTATGAGAAGCTTACTTTGCACAGTGTTGAAAGATGAGGACACAAATATTTGGCAGGGAATAGTATGGAAAATTGAGGTTCCGTAGTGACTAGGCAGCGTCACTGTCCAGGAGGACTGAGCAGATCTATTTGCAAGATAGATAAATTGATGCTTTATTGATCCCAAATGAAATTACAGTGTCACAGTAGCATTTCAAGTGCACAGGTATAAATGTTAGAAGAGAAGTAGAAAGAATAAAACAAATAAGTTGCCACAAACAGACTAATAGGAGGGTGTCATCACTTCCCCAGCTATAGAGCCTAATGGCAGAGGGTAAGAATGACCTCGTATAGCACTCTTTGGAGCAGTGCAATTGTCTTAGGCTATTACTAAAAGTGCTCCTATGTTCAGCCAAGGTGGAATTCAGAGGGTGAGAAACATTATCCAGAATTGCCAGGATTTTCCGTAGAGTCTTTTCTGGTGTATCCAGTTTGACTCCTATAACGGAGCCAGTCTTTCTAATCAGTTTATTGAGCCTGTTGGCATCACCTGTGTTGATGCCAATTCCCTAGCATACCACCCTATAGAAGATTGTACTGGCAGCAACAGACTGGTAGAGCATGTGAAGGAGAGGCCTGCATACTCCAAAGGTCCTCAAAGTAGAGGTGACTCTGGCCTCTATTGGTGCTCCACTCAAGTCTGTTTGTGGTCATTACTTCACTGGAAACACCAAACACATACGTTGAATATATGACCACAACTTAAAAAGTAGAATCAAGTTAGTGTTTTAATGAGCAGGAGTGCTTGAGATCTGAGGTGGTTGAGGTATGGTGAATAGTTGCCATTCCTGAGCTTTCATGGGAAGACTGAGCAAAGTTAGCATTTCAGGTCAGTTATCTTAATTGGGTATTGGGAAGAAATAAAATATTATTTTTTAATTACAGAACTGGGAAAGGTGCATTAGGGAAAGAGTTCTGTGAAAGAATAGAATAAGAGAAGAGGTTATTAAGGAACTGACCAGGGTATTCAGAAGAGATGTCCTCTTTGGACTGCTGTGAGGAGTGGTGAAAGTACTGTTTGATGACACTGAGCAAGAACAGAGGTGGAGAACTTGGAACAGATAGTTGGAGGCCCTTCAGCCATGGTGGATCAGTCTCCTTTGCTTTTTGGAAACAAAGATGCTTGAAAATGCATTAATTGTGACTTCTAGATGGTGACTGAAGGAAGGGTTAAAGATTGCTGCAGCAGCAGTGGGGAGATGTAGGCCAGCATAAGATTTGACTCTAATATAAATAATTGGTATTTAGGTTACCAGGCAGTCACAGGGAAAAATAATGCAAGATTCATAATTTTATTAGTGTTCAGAAAAGAACCATAAACAATATTATAACTATCTGTTCATTGTATTTGCAATAATTTCAGAGTGAAAAAGGGGGGTATGGTGAATTCTGAACTGTTCAGTGGTTGTCCTGTGGCTCTGAACTGGAAAAAATCAAGGCAAACGATGCAATATACTCTTTCAATTAATACACATAAACAGTATGCAAAGATCTGTGCTGTTTTATCTCTTTATTATAGAGACTGAAGTGTGTCTATTGCTTTGAGAATGTTTAGTCCCACATTGCACTGACAGGAAGTTTTGGCTCATGGACAGCTGTTGTGCTGATCAAATGCAAAATGGGTTGTCATCAGAGTAGCAATTACTTGGAAATTTACATTGTCAGTTATTGAGGGTGGTCCTCAAAGTCCAACATAAAAGTACGGAGTAATGGATAAAAACATTTTATGTTGCAAGTCATTTTACACCTCTATGCTGCATTGAGGTGCTACTGCTGTATTTTGAGTCATTTAAAAAAAAAAGAACCACTTTCATGATGGATTCCTAATGCCTTTCTTTTACTTTGGGAATCCTGGAGACCCAGCTTAAATGATAACTTTTAATATTTCTTACATTTGTTTATGAATTAAGTATCAATTATATTAGATCAAGTGCACATTAATATTCTGCAGGACTTAGCATTTTATAACTGTTTTTGATATAATTATGCTTTTCACTAGAAAGGAGGGGGGACTTTGTGGAAATATTAAACACCCATGTGATGTTTGATCGCTTCAGTTCGCCATATATATTGGTGAGCAGTGACTGACACTGCTGGAAATTTAGTCTGTAGATAGTCATTAAAAAATTTATGTTAATGGCATGGAATATGCTTTTTATACACGAACTATACAGTAAGTAACCTCACTGACACTTCTAGAAAGTGCTAGGTGAGAGTAGTGTCAAGTACAACTTTTATGTCTTCAGTAATTGAATACTTTTCCTTTATTTTCACCTAGAACGAAACATTGATAATAAATCCTTGGGGTCCTTTATCAGATGGTGAACAGTATTTAAAATTTTAGATTCTTAAAAGGAGTATGAAAAAGATATTCAGCTCTTCAATCTTGATTTGAATTTTGTTTCATTATTCTCAAGTTTTTTTGAGTTTTGACAGGTTCTCACTTGATCATTAATCATTCACTGCAGGCCTTTTTGATTGATGTAGAATTGAGCAGCATCTGGACTTTATTTACAGATTAAACAAAGAAGTTTCTTCGGTGCTGAGCTCCATCATCACTGTAGGGCAAATTATCCAAACACTTTCACTTTCTGGTGATGGGCAGGGACAGTATTTGTGCATAGTTGATGTTCCTATGTAAGCTCATTCCCAAATATTAGAGCTTTGAAGACTATTTTCAGGATGAAGACTGTAAGCCTTAATTTTTTTTATTGGCATGATATGCAAAGATACAGAAGGAGCCAGGCACATGAAGTACATAAATAGCACACATACATCTCTGACATGAAATACTGCTATGCAAAGGAGACCCTATGAAAATGCTGAATTAAAGTCTCATTTGGAGGTTTCCGGCTGGCTGTAGCATCAGTCACAGGATTTCTAAGCTGCTTTCAGAACACTTAAGGATCCATCTCCCTTTGGGAAGGTACTGCCTTTCCATTATTGGTGATTTTCCCCTTGCATTTCTTCTTCCCACCAGACACTTAACTCTGTTTGGTATAATCACCTAACCCTTTGCCTTGCATTAATAACCTCACCCTGACACAGACTTTAGTTTAGAATATCACAGACAATCCTTAAATTACCATGGATTTTAGTTAGTCTTTGGACAAAGCAAGGAATAAGTATCCGTGGTCACGTGAGGCAAGGCGTGTGTGCTGGTGGCTTGGAGAAGTAATTCCTGGAAGCTAGCTGCTAATATTTATCAAAATGGTTTCTTGTGAGCAACTTGGGATTGGGATGATAGGAAAGTCTTGAGTAAGAGAACAATTGCCTATTCTCCTCCTGTCACTTCCATAGGAATGACTCTTGTCATGGTGCAAAGAGCCATTGAGCTTTATTCTTCACCTGCCTCCTCCTATCCCCAAAAGGAAATGCCCTAAAATATTTTTGTTATAGACTCCACAAGGTCTTGTTAATTCAGAATCTACGATCTTCAGACTTGCAGCTTGCATTTCAATTTCAATTTGTAGAGGTAAGGATGCTGAACATTTCAAGGGAAACTGAATTTCAGCAGTTCAGAATTTAACAACTTTTTTTGTATGTCTTGTTTGTTAACAAATTGTTAATAAACTAATCAAAATTTTCCTTCTGGTTTATTTTTGCTTTTCCTATCTTGTCAGTAATATTTTTGCTGCTCTTTAAGGTATTTTGTGTCCTCTTGCTCTCAACATTTCATTTATCATATTTGTCATTGTTAGGCCTCCTGCTCAGTTCTGTGTACTTTTTCCTCCGTGCATTCAAATTCCAACTGATTAATTGCAGATTTATGCCATGTGCACAAAAATGGCAGCACCAAATTTGTTGCTTGCAGTCCTGATTTGGTATAAGGTCAGTATTGAGCCATGCTTTTGAATTATAAAATACACTTGTTGGAATTTTAAATCCACTAATGACAGCTTGAATCGAGGTGTGGATCCCTATTTGCCTAAATATTTTTGATTTGTCTAATTAGTGTTGCAAATGTATTTGCTAATTACTGCTAATGCACTTCTTTGTTTGTTCTACTTGATAGAACAATGTTACTATGAATGATATAATTCACATCTTTCATGTTATTGTGTATGTTGTGTTAATTAGAATTTGTTGTAGTGTCTGTTAATGGGTCTTGCACTCCTGTTGCTGTGAACAATGGTACAAGTGTTTAATCTTGAAATTAAGATGGTGCTGTTAGTATTTTGAAGATCAGTTGGCACCTTTCAAAGAGCAACACTATCCTTTATCATTCTATTTTTAACAAAAATGAATTGCTGATTAAATCAGTCAGGATGTTTAGATTCTCTACTAAAGCTGCCTCATCCAAGAAGTGATGGCACACAACTTGGATAATTTTATATTATGATCAAATAAAATAAGTGAATGACTAACAAGCTATTACTTGAGTAGCACTACCTGTGTCCAAAATAAAAGTCAGGTCTTTAGATTTGTTAATACATTGCTACTCTCCAATAAACTTTTTCCCTCTGTACGAAGCAGTGTTTCAGTTCACAAAAATAATTTTGTGCGTAATATATGTTTGGATCATGGAGGCTCTGACAATAACTGTCCCAGACTGACGTACAAAATATCATGGATTATTTTGTGGTGTTTTAATTAACCAGAAAACATTGCTGCACCCAGGCCTTGACTAGTATTATGTAAAATTACCTCTCAGTCACAGAGAGCTTCTTGATTGTGAATGTGTAACCTGTGTTGAGCATTGTTCCAATCACCCAGCTTAGTGACAGCCACTTCTTTGCTGGACTTTTTCCATAATTTAGTATTCGTTTTGAATAATTAAAATTTAAATCGGGTATGGATTTTTAAATTTAGTCCAGCTTGTACTGAGATGTGTTTTGAACTTTGGTATATCACAGCTCCAGTGATACAGGTCAATTCTGACTTGGATGCTGTCCTTGTGGAGTTCTTATTTTCTTCCTGGATGCCTCAGCTTCCTCTATCATTCCAAAAAAATTAGGTTGGTAAGTTAATGTGTCACCGATGTTGAATTTGTAGAGTCAGAGAGACAACACAGAAATGTGTTGGGCCCAAGCAGCCATTTATTCTAATCCCACTTTTATGCTATCCATATTCCTTTCAACCCCTCTGGAATTAACTATTGCTTTGCCTAACGGCAATTTACAGCGGCCAGTTAACCTCCCAACCCACACATCTGGGATGTGGTGGGGAGGGCAGGGTGAATTCAGAGCATCAGGAGAAAACACGTAATGTCATAAAGAGTGCATGGAAATTCCTCCCGGAGGTCAGGATGGAACCTAGACTGTTGGCTGTGCTTAATGCAAAGTGGTAGAATCTTGGGTGTTCATGGGATTGTAGGGAGAGTAAAATGGGATTAGTGGAGCATTAATGTGAGTGGTTGCAATGGGCTGAACAAAAAACAGTCCAACACTGGAAGAGGTCCTTTTCGCCCACAGTATCTGTGCTGAATTAATTAAATCTCTTCTGCCTGTATGTGATCCATATCCCTTTATTATCAGCATGTTCATGTGCTATCTAAAAATGCCTTTAACTCCACTTTTGTATCCACTTCTATCACTACTCCTGACAGCCTGTTCTATAGACATTTTAAAAAAGAATAAAACAGTCCCTCATGTTTCCTTTAAACTTTCTGAGATTAAATGCATGTGCTCTCATATTTATACAGTATTTCTATCCTGGGGTGGGGGAGGTGTTCCAATTGTCTGCCTTATTTTTGCCATTATAAACGTTATTAACCTCAGATCAGATCACCCCTCTGCCTCTAACACTCGAGAGAAAACAACCCAGGTTTGTCCAATGTCTCCTTCTGGTTTGGCCTCTCTAATCCAGGCAATATCCTGGTAAACCTCTTCTAACCCTTTACAAAGCCACCACATCCTTCCTGAAATGGCACGATCAGAATTACACACGAAATGATGTGTGGCCTAACCAAAGTTTTATATAGCTACAACATGATTCACTGACTCTTGTGCTCAATGCACTGACCAATGAAAGCAAGCATTCCATAATCTGCCTTTACCATCTATATACTTGCATGGCAACTTTCAGTATGCAATGGACTTGAACCCCAAGGGTCTTACCATTAACTGTATACTTTCCTCTTACATTAGACCCCCCCCCCCCCCCCAAACTGTACCAGCTCGCATGTGCTTGGATTAAACTAAATCCTTCCTGGTGAGGTAGCAGTTGACATGTGAATCTATTGGTGTCATTTCTTCAAAGGTTCATTTATTATCAAAGTACAGTCGGCCCTCCTTATCCACAGATTCCGCATGCTCAGATTCAACCAATCACGGATCAGGAAAACCCAGAAGTTTTCTCTCCAGCACTTGTTGTTTGAGCATGTACAGACTTTTTTCCTTGTCATTTTTCCCTAAACAATATAGTATAACAACTATTTACATAGTATTTACATTGTATTAGGTATTATAAGTAATCTAGAGATGATTTAAAAGTACAGGCAGTCCCCGGCTTATGAACGAGCTCTGTTCCTGAGTCCATCTTTAAGCCGGAACAGGTACATCCGGTATTATGTAGCCTCAGTTAGTAAAACGTTTGTCTTAGTATATAGTATATATTTTACCTTTCTGTGCATATAAAACACTTAAGAAACATATGTATTTCAATAATTAAACCATTGCATTGCTTAGTAATAATTGTAGTGTTCATCGGGGCAGGGCCTTTCAAATGCTCCATTAAAATTGTTCTGATCGTTGACCAACTGTAGTATAATGCTTTTCCAATGACTGATGGCATTTCAGCTCTTTCTGATCGCTCTATTACTTCCACTTAATTTTCAACTGTGTTCGTGATTATTTTTGTGAACAGAAACCCTGTGGATTCAGAGTTGCGCTGGGTCCTAAAGTCACCGCACTGAGACAGGTTAAATAAGGGACTTGAGCATCCGCGCTTTTTGGTATCCATGGGTGGTCCCTTGAACCAATCCCCAGCGGATAAGGAGGGCCGACTGTATATTGAAATTCTTCTTCTCTGAGTAACCATGAAACCAAGAAAGAAAAGGAAAGGCAGCATGATCATCAACCCCAAATTCTCCCCTTCCCACACAAAAAAGCAAACTAAAACAGAACAGGTATATCAACCTGCCCCCAAATCACCCCTCCCCACACAAAGAAAAATGAACAAAATGGAACAGGCACATCAACCCCCAAATTCTGTCCGCTCCCCCTCACAGAAAAAATAACAAGAAAGATCGAGGGGAAAAACTCAAAAAAGCTAGGTCAGAAAAAAGTCTTAAGTCCACATTCTAAATGCAAAAAACTAGGCAACATTCTCCAAGCTCAATGGCAGGCTCTCCCCTCTCCAGTAGCGTAGCAGCAGAGTGGCACTCAGCAACCAAAAGGCAAGCAACCAGTGTTCACCTTCTGCATTTGCCTCAACGTTTCAATCTACCTTGTTGTTTTAATTGGCACGCAATGGAAGCTTTAATCAGCAAAATGAAGTCAAACGTCGTCTTGCCTACAGCCTGCCTGCCATGAGGTTCTTGCACTTTGCCTCTGCTTCCTGGAATCCTTTTGGAGACTGTAGAATGCAAGGCTGACCAAACAACAAATCACGGGCTCTGACAGTTCCAAAATCACATCCAGGAAGAAAAACAAACGCAAGAGACTTAACAGAAGTGAAATATATGTTTTCATGATCCATCCAGAAGTTGACCAAGGGAGCATTGTATGCAGGCGCCATCTTGACCAGATTCTTGCATCTGATTCTCTCACTACAGCTTACCCTACATTGATGAGACCTGACACAGATTGAGGGATCACTTCATCGAGCACTTTTGTTCCATCTACCAAATCAGTCAGGATCCCCTATTGGCCAGTCATTTTAATTCTACCTCCCATTCCCACACTGATATGTTTGTGTCCAGAGCCTTCTCTGCTGCTAATTTGAGGCTAGATACAAATTGGAAGGACAGCAGCTCATATTCTGTATTAGTATTCTCCAAACTGATGGCATCAACATCGGTTTCTCTAGTTTTAGTGACCATTCCCCTCTGTTCCTCCCTCCATTTTATTTTTCCTTATCCCTCTGTGCCCTTTACCCCTTCTCTTTCCTGTCTCCTGTCCGCATGACCTGCCCATCACCCACACCTTCCTCCTCTGGTTACTCACCTCCTTACCTTTAATTTATGGTCTCCTGTCCTTTCCCATCAGATAGCATTTTCCTTAGCCCTTTGCCTCTTCCATCCACCACTTCTCGCTTTGTACATCATTCTCAATTCTCCAGCCTCTTTCACCTATCTGCCTTCCTCTCTCATCTGGATTTACCTATCACAGGCCAGCGTGTACTTCTTCTCCCCTGACCTCACCCTTTTATTCTGGCTTTTGCCCTCTTTCTTTTCATTCTTGATGAAGGGTCTCTGTCTGAAATGTCACCTGCTCATTTCCCTTCATACATGCTGCCTAACCTGTTGAGCTCCTCCAGCATTTTGTGTGTGTATGTCTTTGCCTTGAACAAGTATCACACTGCTAGCTTTGGTGTAAACCCGCTTGATGGTTTGCATCACCTTCTGGCCCATGTTGTATCTATTTATCGTGTCCCACAGTGCATTCTGCCACACCCTATTGAATGCCTTCTAGAAGTCTATGAACGCCTGGAAGATGTCCTGTTGATGTTAATTGTATTTATCACATAGTACTCAGAGATTGAATATCTGTTCTGTTGTACTTCTTCCACTTATGAATCCAGCCTGCTCTTTGGTGATTATTTCTTCTGCCTGTAGTTTCAGTCTGTTCAAGATGACTTTCAACATCACTTTGCTTGCGTGGTTGATAAGACTTGTGGTTCTATAATTCTGGCACTGCCGTAGGTTGACTTTCTTGGGGAGAGTGAGTAATTTTGTCCATGTTGTTGGCCATTCCCCAGTCTGCCAGATTTCAGTGAGGACATCTATCCTTCATGTCTCTCCTTCATGTTTTATCAGCTCAGCCAGGATGGTGTCAATTCCTGCAGCTTTCCCATTCTTCAGTGATCTTATGGCTGCCTGTACTTCTTCCCACAGGATTGAAAAGTCATCGTCATTTTTGAAGAATCCTAGTTTGCGAGTACGCTGGGGTCTCTTTGGGTCTGATTGTTCTTGAAGGTCTGAACAAAGCTGTCCATCTGTTGAGAATGCCTTCATTTTCTGTGAGACACTTTTCTCCTTCTCTTGGATGGTGCTGACCCATGGCTGTGTCCGTCTTTGTTCAGTGAGGTCCCTCTCAATTCGAAATTGCATTCCTGCTGTTGTTCTTGTTCAGGTTGTCTTCTATCTCTGTACCCTATCTCAATCCATTCTTCCTTGGCCTTGATCATGTTTTTCCTGATCTTGTTGATCTCTCTGTAAGCCACTGCTCCTGGTGTTGTGTTCTTAGTTTTCTTTAAGTCTCTTCTAGTGTCACACATTTTAGGATCTACTCTGTTACCCAGGTTGGGTTTTCCGGCTATCTTTTCCAAGTATCTCCCTGGCTGTTTCTGTCATCACTTCATTGAATCTAGCTATTACCGCTTCAGCATCTTTGTCAAGCATCAGCAGTGGAGCAATTTTTCTGCCAACTGTAGCTTTAAAAGATTCAGCAATGAAGAGGTCCTTGAGTCTGTCCAAGTTGAATTTTATTCTGGTGTTCTTGGGCTTTTTGTTTCAGCAAATAAAATTCATCCGTTCATAAAATTCAGTGTGTCATTTGTCTTAATGTGTCTTGGTGTCAACTGCCTTGGGGTCTACTAGAACTCTTTTATTTTTCTGGAATTTTCTGAATGCTTATTGCTGGGTATGCACTGCCTGATAACTGTCCAAAAGCCTGAGCTGTGGTTATTATTCAGTGGGTATGGGCCTTCAGATATTTTCAAACCACCCCACTAAACACATAAGAGTCTGGATTGGTACCCATGCTCAGATTTTTTTGTGCAAGTTCATTTTCTGGTGTACTGCAATGAATAAATGGGGCCTGAACAGCTGCATAAAGCAGCAACATCCCTTCAGAGCTCAAGATGAAAGTATTTCTATTAAACAAAGAATAAATATGTCAGTTGGGCCAGGCAGATGGTGACAGGAATGTAAATGCTTTTACAAACTAGCTGAGGTAAGGTCCCTAAGAGGCAAGTTGGACATTTCCGTCACAAACTTTGGATCCTGAGTCTGAGGCACTGGATTTTTCCCCGCAATGTGCTTGCTTTCCTCTGGCTGCATTATTTACATGATAAATACTTTTATCTGTTATTATATACAGTATTGTAAATAACAGTATATTTGTTTTTGAGTGTGCTGAATAACAAGATTTTTGTACACAAGATGAGATAAATAAAAAGCAGACTTTTGGATAGCTTCACTGGAATTCGTAAGAAATTTTCAGTTGATATGTTCTCAGTGAACTGTTGCCAGTGCTTAAAATAGAAAGGTTTGCTGCAATGCAGCTTAGAATTGCTGTGTTTGTGCAGTAGAGCTGAACTGCGTGTCTGAAACTACATGTGGAGAAAGCCCCTAATTACTTACTGCTCTTTGACTCTCTTTCATTATTTTGAATACTGTCTTTCAGCTTGTATCACATTGTCATGTCTGTGGGTGGTTTGATTGAAAGTGGTACAGGTCTTATTGGGGGAGGGTTTTTCATTGGTTTTGGATCTTTCCCCACCCACAGTATATTAATTTTACCTAATCATTTGCATGTTTGCTTGAGAAGTTGGACAATTTGCAGACCATATGTAGCTGTTAATTACTGCTTGCATTTGTTGACTTTTTGAATGTGGCTACTATTGTATCTTCATAGTCTGAAATAAAATTTCCCTCTGAGGAAGTTGTTTTTCTGATACGTATGAAATTCAAATGTATTGAGACAATGAGAATTATAAACCTTTATACACAGAGAGACAATGGATTGGCTGTCTGGGCTATTCAGATGCAGGGTTTGTATTGGGCTTGGCTGGTTTGGATGGGAAGTCCTTGGTAGAGTGGAAAGAGAATCTTCCTGGAGAGTTGGATGAGGAAATAATGAGGTTGGTAGGGGATTCAGCCCACATTAACTGTGCATTCATTTCTTACCAAGTTAATTTCACTATCAGTATAATAACACTGGTGAGATGGATTTTGAGATAGGATACTCCTATTAAGCAAAGTGATCTCTATTCACAAACTGCAGCTAGTATGAGTATTTTCAGTGTTAAACACTTGCTGTATACCCTCAGTTCCTATATAAAATTTGTTTCCTATCTTACTCTTTATACTAATTTCTGTTTTCACATGTTTAGTATAAATTTTGTTTTAATTAACCCTCTGCCACTGTTGTTCCCATGCCTCCATTTTGCAGTCTTGGATTATTTACTTTGGGCAACTAGTTTTAAGAAAGAAGAAATGTATCAGAATCAGATTTATTAACACCGGCATCTGATGTGAAATTTGTTAACTTTGTAGCATCAGTTCAATTCAATACATAATCTAGCAGAGAGAGAGAAAAAATAATAATAATAAATAAAATAAAACATAATAAACAAACAAGTAAATCAATTACATATGTCGAGTAGATTATTTAAAATGTGCAAAATCAGAAATACCGTATATTAAAAAAGTGAGGTAGTGTCCAAAGCTTCAAAGTCCATTCAGGAATTGGATGGCAGAGGGGAAGAAGCTGTCCTGAATCGCTGAGTGTGTGCCTTCAGGCTTCTGTATCTCCTGCCTGATGGTAACAGTGAGAGAAGGGCATGCCCTGGGTACTGGAGGCCCTTAATAATGGACACTGCCTTTCTGAGACACCACTCCTGAAAGATGTCCAGGGTACTTTGTAGGCTAGTACCCAAGATGGAGCTGACTAGATTTACAACCTTCTGCAGCTGCTTTCGGTCCTGTGCAGTAGCCCCTCCAGACCAGACAGTGATGCAGCCTGTTAGAATGCTCTCCACGCTGCAACTACTATAGAAGTTTTTGAATGTATTTGTTGACATGCCAAAGCGCTTCAAACTCCTAATGAAGTATAGCTGCTGTCTTGCCTTTATGACTACATCAAAGTGTTGGGACCAGGTTAGATCCTCAGAGATCGTGAACTTGAAGAATGAGGAAATGGTAGAATGAGAGAATGGTTGAAATGGGAAAAATTGCATTGCTAAATAAGCTAAGAGCTCATGGAGTTCTATCTGGCTATTAGGAAAGCTTTTGATAAGGTGCTACACGAGGTATCAACTAAAACTGAAGCATGTGGAATTGGTGTAATACAGAGTCTGTAGAAAGCATTAACCCTCTGCCCCCTTGAAAGTTTTCATGTTTTATTGTTTTACAACATTGAATCACAGTTACTCTAATTTGGCTTTTCTGACACTGATCAACAGAAAGACTCTTGCATATCAAAGTGAAAACAGATCTCTACAAAGTGGTTTAACTTAATTACAAATATAAAACACAAAATAATTGATTCATAAGTATTCACCTCCCTTTAATATGACACACCAACTGGTGTAGCCAATTGGTTTTAGAAGTCACATAAATAGTTAAATGACATCTATTTTTGGAGACCTGTGTGCAGTCAAGGTGTTTAAATTGATTGTAGTAAAAATATACCTGTATCTGGAAGGTCCAGCTGCAGTATCCTGGCAAGAACTACACCATGAAGAAAAAGTACTCCAAGCAACTCCATGAAAGGGTTATTGAAAAGCACAAGTCAGGAGATGGATACAAGAACATTTCCAAGTCATTGAATGCAGTTAAGTCAATCATCAAGAAATGGAAAGAATATGGCACAACTGTAAATCTGCCTAGAGCAGGCTATCCTCAAAAACTGAGTGACTGTGCAAGAAGGGAACTAGTGTGGGAGGCCACCAAGATACCTATGACAACTCTGGAGAAGCTTTAGTGAACTGCAACTTGGGAGAAGATTTGTTTTGCAGCAAGACAATGACCCCAAGCATAAAGCCAAAGCCACACAGGAGTGGTCTTAAAAACAACGAAGTTAATTTCCTAGAGTGGCTGAGTCAGATTCCAGACCTCAATCCAATTGAGAATTTGTGGCTGGACTTGAAAAGAGCTGTTCAATCACGATCCTCATGCAATCTGACAGAGCTTGAGCTGTTTTGTAAAGAAGAATGGGGAAAAATACCAGTGTCCAGGTGTGCAAAGCTGTTAGAGACCTATCCATACAGACTTGATGTTGTAATTGCTGCCAAAGGTGCATCTCCTAAGTGATGACTTGAAGGGGGTGAGTAATTTATGCAATCAGTTATTTAATGTTTTATATTCGTAATTAATATAAATCACTTTGTAGAAAGCAAATATGAGGAAATTTGCAGATGCTGGAAATTCAAACAACACACACAAATTGCTGGTGGAACACAGCAGGCCAGGCAGCATCTATAGGGAGAAGCATTGTTGACGTTTCGGGCTGAGTCCCTTCGTCAGGACTAACTGAAAGGAAAGATAGCAAGAGATTTGAAGGTAGGAGTGGGAGGGGAAAATATGAAATGATAGGAGGAGACCGGAGAGGGTGGGGTGAAGCTAAGAGCCGGAAAAGTGATTGGCAAAAGGGATACAGAGCTGGAGAAGGGAAAGGATCATGGGATGGGAGGCCTAGGGAGAAAGAAAGGGGGAAGGGGAGCACCAGAGGGATATGGAGAACAGGCAGAGTGATGGGCAAAAAGGGGGGGGGGGAAACTAAATATATCAGGGATGGGGTAAGAAGGGGAGGCGGGGCATTAACGGAAGTTAGATAAGTCAATGTTCATGCCATCAGGTTGGAGGCTACCCAGCCGGTATATAAGGTGTTGTTCCTCCAACCTGAGTGTGGCTTCATCTTGACAGTAGAGGAGGCCATGGATAGACATATCAGAATGGGAATGAGACGTGGAATTAAAATGCGTGGCCACTGGGAGATCCTTCTTTTCCTGGCGGGCAGAGCGTAGGTGTTCAGTGAAACGGTCTCCCAATCATTTGTTTTCTCTTTGACACGAAAGTCTTTTGCTGTTGATCATGTCAAAAAAAAAGGCCAGATTAAATCCACTGTGATTCAATGTTGTAAAATTATAAAACATCAAAGCTTCCGGGGGGGGGGGGGGGGTGAATACTTTTTGTAGGCACTGTACATTGACATGGGTTGCAAACAGAAATTCAAATTCAAGTTCATTTATTACTGAACAAGACAGCAGAGGACCAAGGTGCACAACATAGTGCATTCAAGATAGTAAGCGCAAATACAGTCATGTAAAAGAACTATATATAGCCAAGTCCCTGAGTGACATGTCCTGCAAATTGATGGTCCATTTCCTGGAAGTCCACAGACAAACACATGCATGCAATCCAGCTTGTCATTCTCTGATCAAAACTGTAGGGCAATATCGATGGGAGAAGCCAGCCCCCAACTGAGCATGGACGCCATGCTGCTTCATCTCTGGCATCTCCTATACTGACTGCAGCAGCAGGCAAGCCTGAGGCCTAGTCCTTGCTGAGGCCCCACAGCTCCCCTGCCCTCCGATGCACCACCAAACAAAGAAAACAGGCCTGCAGCATCTTACATTATCAATATTTAATAGGGTTTTGTGATCACAAGGGAAACATTCAAGACAATCACTCACAGTTACACTGCATGCCACCTTCACACACCAACTCCAATGCCTTTCTGTAGCAGGCAGCAACAAGAGCTGCACACTCCAGATCTTCCGCCAATGATCAGCTCACTGAGGTAGACCTGCAGTACCTGAAGTTCAGCATTACACTTTTGTTTGGCCCCCTAGAGGCCACTGCATCTGAACATACTTCCATCTTACAGAAAGCAATTGGGAGGTTTTTAACTAGTAGGTATCACAGAGTTTGGTATGGGTGCTTATAAATTATCTTGGAGGAGATCAGATGTATCTTAATCAGTGTTTGGTGAGCTAAGTGACAGTCTGGATTGGAAGTAAGATTCAGCAAGGGGAAGCTGACATTGAGAAATAATGGAAGCTTATTTATTAACATAGATTTGACAAATCAAATTTGCATGGTTATCCTGAAGGACAAGTTTATTGAGTGTATATGGAATGGATTCTCAGAGCAATATTTGGAGGAGCTATCATGAAGTCAGATATTTTACATACATTGTATATTGTGATAAGATAAATTAAGAAGCTTTTGGTAAACATTCTCTCAGAAAGAGTGATCATAACATACTAGAATTTCAAAATGAGTTTTACGGTGAGAAATATGACTTCTTTAATTTATTCTACTAGTCAATTTTACCAATTCTGTCGTCAGGCAGTTGTAACTGCCATTGCTTTAAAATAGGAGTGCTGATTAGCAGTGTAGATATTAAAGGAGATACTTGTTTGTGTGTAAGTGTGTTCCAGTGCAGCCTGTGAGAATGATGTACAGTTTTTCATTTACTAAGAAGGGTGGTATCAAATGAGGTGGAAAAATGGACAAACAATATTGTGAAAATTAGTGGCTAGCTAAACGATTGAAAGTTGTTTAGAGGCCCGCAAAGGATCACTTCTTTAAAGATTGTTTTAAAAAAAAATTAAAACATATAGAAAAAGGAAGAGCAAAAATGAGTGGGGAAATAATGGGAAATGAAGAAATGGCAGAGATCCTTAATTGTTATTTCAGATCACTCACCAATAAAAGGGATATAGGAAGTGGGATATTAACTTTTCTCTAGAAATAGGAAATATTTCACCAGGCAAACTAATGAATCCAAAGATTGATAACACCACTAGATTTGATGGCCTATATCCCAATTTATTTTTAAAAAGGTAGAGAGATGATGAATGAATTGGTTGAACTTTGCTTGTACTACAGAGGACTGGAAACCATAAATGTAATTCCACTATTAAGAACGCATTGCATTGGTATGTCACCTCTCATTGAAGTCCAATGTGCTGGCTGTCACATCTCAGATAGGTTATTGTCATTGGTTCAGGAATTCAGTCTTGACAAAAAATATTAATCAGATGATAGAGAAGCCACCATTTTACTTGATAATTATTCAAGACTATAAAACTTCACTTCGATGTATTTCATTGACTCAAATGAAATGGGACATCTTGAAATTATGACAGGCTACATGTAAGTACAGATATCTTTTGTTACTGGTTGAGAAGCCAGTGATAATTTCAGAGGAACTTAGCAGACCTTATACAAAGGATTCAGAAAACATTATAGCAAATGAGTCTCCTCAAACTGTTTTGTCAACTTACAGAATTTTTGAATCTTTTGGAGGGTGGGGGAAGATGATTTATACAGACTTGGTGTATTGATCAGAACCCTGACCAGAGTATTAAAGGCATTTGGCTATCATGTAAAGAACCTACAGATTGAGTACCCCTTATCTGAAATTCAAAAATCCAAAAACCACGAGGAACAGCCTTGTGGGTAAGATTGGTGGATCCAGATGAGAAGGGGGCAAATGGAGGTAAGCAAGAAAGAATGGGAATGATGTAAGAAGCTGGGAGGGGTAGGTGGAAGTGACAATGAGCTGAAGAAGATGGAGTCGCATAGGAGGGCACTGTGGACCTTGGCATAAAAGACCTGAGAAGGGGAGCTTGAGGGGGGGAAAAAGGCTGAGTGATGTGGATAGAGAAGACAGCAGAATGGAAAAAAGAGTTGAATGATGAGGCCAATGGCATAAGGGGGAAGAAAAAGAGTTTGGAGGGGTGGAGTTACCATAAGTGAGAGAAATCAATGTTTGTGTTATGTGGTTGGAGACTACTAAGGTGGAATATGAAGTGTTGTATCTAGCATCAGCTTTTGAGTGGGAAGTGGAATTAAAATGGCTGGCCACTGGGAGATCCTGTCTGGTATGGTGAATGGAGGAAAGTTGCTCGATGAAGCGATTTTCTCCAAATATCTTGTCAAGTCTCGCTGATGTAGAAGCCACCACACTGGAAGCACCAAATGTAGTAAGTGACACCAATAGATTTATTCATTAACATGCAGTGTGGAACAGACACTTCAGGCCCTTTGAGCCATGCTGCCTAGCAATCCCCAATTTAATCCTAGCCGACTCACTGGACAATTTAGAATGACCAATTAACCTACCAACTAATACATCTTTGAATGGTGGAAGGAAACTTGTACAGTTATGGGGAAAATGTACGAATTGTTTTCAGGTCGCAGTAGGCATTGAACCCAGGTTGCTGGTACTGTAAAGCGTTGTGCTAACCCCTACACTACAGTGCCGCCTATTCTTTGCTCACATATTTGCATGTGAGCAACAAAATGGCACTGATGCCTCTCCCATTTGTACAGTTAAATTACACAGAATATTTCCTTTTTTCCTCTGCTGCATAAGAGTCAGATTAAAAATAGTGTTGTCTTCATACCTATAATTGGGATTGTATTTTTTTGTGTGCTGGAGTTTATGGGTTTGAATTATTCAGTCTGTTTATATCGTCACACATCATGTGTTCCTTTATCACTGTGAGGTGCTGTCATTGTAATGTCCTTGTGCTATATAAAAGACCTGATTGAGCACATTGAACACTGAGCAGAGGGTGACAACAGTAATCTGAATTTTCATAAAAGTTTCTTTAGAGGGCGAATTTGCATTGTGGTTAGGCATGGTATTGCATGTGCAGCATGGTATTGGGACCTGGTGAAACATCAAGCAATACTCAAATGGTCTCAGTCATTCTGCAGATGTTATCTATACCAACTGCCCATTTAACCGCAGTAGCATGGAATTTTATGATCAACTTCTTGAAGTATTCCAATGTTCTTTTTTTTAAAGGGAAGCACTGCCCCTTGTGCTAGTCATGGTCATAGTTGAGTTTCTACTTAAAGACCAATTTCCTACACAAATTCAGATCCAGTAATTTCCTTAATATATATCAGCTCCTGACTGTCTCATGGTTCGAGCCTCTAGCAGTGTATTGAATAGAGAATTCCAAAAATTGACTACTCTTTGGGTCCTGTAAGGCCTGCTTTTTATTTTGAGACACTGACTGCTGGTTTTTGGCACTTCATCCAGGGAAAATATCTACCTTGTCAAGCCCTACAGAAATTTTATAAGTTTTATGGGGTCACCTAAACTCTCAAGAGTACAGCCATAGTGTTGATCGCTCTTCACGTCCTTGCACAGTACATTCCATCTACCATGTTCTTGGCCATCCATTTGGCCTTTTTATATCTCCATAAATGTAAATCCTCTCTATATCATCCTTGCACCTCTCACTGCCACATTGCCTTGAATTATCACTCTAGAAAAAATTATACTTGATCCCTTTACAATAATATATCCTATCATTTAACATTGATTACATCTGTTCCTTGTTCTTTGTGGCTGCAGGAAATGTGACGAATGACGTATATTATTGAGATGTATGTCACAGGAATATGCAGCACAGAAATAGCCTTTAGCCCAACTTGTATGCTTACAAAGATGCCCATCTAATCAAGTCCCACTTGTATGCATTTGATCCATATCTCTTTAAACTTTACTGACATACATGTCTAAATGTCTTATAAGTGTTGTTATTGTGCCTTAATCATTTCCTCCTTCAGCTTGTTTCATGGACATACCACCCTCTGTGTGGAAAAGATTGCCCCTTAGGTTCCTATTAAATTTCTTGCCCCCCCCCATCTTAAACTTTAGTCCTCTAGGACTTTGACCAGGAACATTTCCATTTATTTGTGATCGAGTGGTAATGATTTAAATGGTGTCTCAGATTCCCAGCAGGCAAAATGAATGACTATAAACAAGGCCCTTGTCATACAGAAGCTCTGTTATGCCGAGTTTTACAATGTCATCTGTTTATTTGATTTTTATGTTAATCTAGAGCATAGTATAGCACAATACATGAAAAGACCCTTCGGCCCAGGTGTTTTTGCTGACTGTACAGGTGTCCCCCATTTCTCGAATGTTCGCTTTATGACAACTCGCTGTTACAAAAGACCTACATTAGTACCTGTTTTCATGAACCAAAGAGGATTTTAGCTTTTACAAAAAAAAAGACGTCCGCTTTATACGTATGTTTACCCAGAGAAAAATTTTTTCTCTCCAAATCGACTTTGGCTCACTGTCTTCCCGATTTTGATAAGTGAAACTACACCGTACATACAATATTTCTACTTTATATAGAGTGTATATTTATCATATTATTCCTGCTTTTACTATTTTAGTATTTTAGTTATTTTAGTTTTTATGTGTTATTTAGTATGATTTGGTAGGTTATTTTTTTGGGTCTGGGAACACTCAAAAATTTTTCCCATATAACTTAATGGTAATTGCTTCTTCGCTTTACGACATTTCAGTTTACAGATGGTTTCAAAGGAACGCTGTACCTTTGGATTGCGGGGGGAACCTGTATTGCCAACTTAAACTAATCATGTCTACCTGTGCTTGATGTACAGTATCTTTCCCTTTCTCGCATATCCAAATACCTGTCTAAATATCTTTTAAATGCTGCTGCTTTATCTATTTCCACCACCTCCCCGGCAAAGCATTCCAGGAACTTGCCACTCTACTTTTATTAAAAAAAATCTTTCCTCATAAATGCCCCTTAAACTTTTGCCCTTCACCCTTAAGCTATGCCCTCTAGTGTTTGACATTGCTACCAAGACTGAAAAGCTCTGGACCTTTATAGATAAGTAGGAAACTGCTGGAAAATTTTCAGGGTATGAACCCATCTCCAAGCCAAATGGGTTCATCAGTGTGCTAAAATACAGTGCAGTGGTTCCCTCTTCAATAAATATGCATGTAAAAATACACACGATACGGAGGCAAATGGAAGTCAACATTGCTGGTTGAGACCTTTTACCTGGATTTTGTCTGTAGGGGTTGCCTTTATTTACCCTTTTATATACCAATAACAATTTGAGTGAAGATGACAGCTGAGAGCCTTCTGATGGCTGCTTGCAGATTCTCACCCTCACCCACAGCATTCTTTATTATTGAGTGGATGTTTGTGTATTGTCCTGTTTTAGTCACCTTTCTGAGTCTTGTTCAGATTCAGCATTGTAAGAGATTGGACCATTGATAACCTCCAATAGTTTCATTTGTTTGTTGTGAACCTGTGAAGCAGGCACTAGTGCCTTTCATAGGGTTTCCAATTCTGCAATGAAAAGAAATTAAAAAAAACAAATATTAAGATGGATAACTTATTTGTGCCATAAGCTTGGAGGCCATTGTTCATTGTGTTATTTTAACAAATGGGAATCTTGAGACTTGTTTTTATAAGAGGAAAGATCCAATGTCTGTGGTCCAAGTTTAAAATTGGAGCTGTGTTTGTATGCTTTGCCCCATTTATAAACAGCAGCAATGTGACTTCATCTCCTGAGATCCCGCTTTTCAAGGAGTTGTGATATATATAAAGGAATTTCCATTTATTTTTTTTTGGAACTGATTCTTTGTGTTGCGTTTAGGTTGCTTGTAGTAAGGTCCAAAACAGCATCATTGGTAAATTTATAAGTGGTTTCTTCGCAATTTCCAAAGCCTGTCTCTTAAGTGGTCTCCTGCAATGCAACTGGCCCTTCAGGTATTCCAACGCATTGTTGAAATTTGTTTTAGACAACTTATTTTGCATTAACTCAGTACCATAGGGTGCTGAGTTAGGTAGCATGCTGCTGGATTTTGATTGACAAAAAAAATACATGAGCATCAGTAGACATGGTCATTGGCATAGGACAGTGGGAAGAATTAAAGCCCTATGAATCTAGATTCTTGGGGTTATGTGTTTTCCTGTGATAGTTAGGGATATCTCATAACCTAGGAGAGACTGCTGGGCAGTAACATCTGATTGAGTTGGCCTCTAGGATGTGTGCCTCCAGTATGTTGTTTTGGTATTTTTGTTCTATGTGCTGACAGTTGTAGACTGGTATCTTTTGTTTCAGAAAAGAAAGAATATTAAAACATACAGAATAGTTAATTTCATTTATGTATGCCTAAGATATGCAGTTATTTTAAAAATATTGATGATGCTTTGTGTTGTCTTGAATTAGTATTCTGTGTGCTGAGCCAGTGACAGTAAATGAGTATTGGGTAAAGGGTTGATACTCTAACTCCAATTGTTTTGTTTCGGAAATGCAGATGGAATAATCAGAATTTGACCAGATTACAGCACAGTTATAAATGGAGACTCGAGTCAACTTCTAATTGATGCCTGTTTGCAGTTTATTTTGTTTCTCTATTCAGAGAAACCTGGAAATTAAATCACTTTTATTACTTCTAATGGTCATGTCACTGTTAATGTAAGGCAAATGGGCTGGTATTTAGTTCTGAAAGACACTAAACATGGCTCTGTTCAAATATAGATAAAAGCAACTAGCTGATTTTCAAGGAAAATCAAGGGTGTTAGTGACTTTTTTTTAAAGTTGATTTTGGGTTTCAATCACCATGTTTTGTAAATGCAACATGCCATGATGCAGTGTGAACTTGTGGCCACGTATTTGCTTGTCCAGTGGCAAAGATGCTGCTGACTACTTTTTGTGACACTGGAATTTTAAAATGCAGTAAAATAACTTTGCTTTTGAGCTTTTTGGTATATATACTAAATACACAATGTTTTTCTTCCCTTCATGGGTCCTGATGAAGTGTTTTAGCCTGAATTGTAGGCTGCTTATTCCTCTCCATAGATGCTGCCTGACTTGCTGAATTTGTGAGTGTTACAACACAATTGCATTTCTGAAGTTAAATTTTTCTGGTGTAGCAAAGGTTTGGAGGTAGATTACTGATGGTTCTGCTATTTACAGACTTGTGGCCAGAATATATAATATTTAGAACAATTAGCACATTGAGAAAATGCCTGTTGCAAGCTGCTTGTGATGCATTCAACCCTGAGAGCTTATTGAATTGAAATGGTTAAAGTGCCATGGGCTTTACCTACAAATCTGATTTGACATATAATTAATGCTGTAGTTGATACAATGTAGTTGCAAGTACCCATACTTTTACTTGTATATCACATTCTGACATAAGCAGTATCAAAAAGAAGAAATCTGACTCAGGCCTGAAATCCAAGTTGAAGTGCATTGTATGGACAAAGGACAGAAGTGACGAATCCATTAAAAAGCAACAAGGTTTCCATTCTGTGAAGGTGCAGTGCCTCGTGTTTTTGTAAATACTGATGAAGTGAGTCAATTATTTGCTTATAAAATAATAATAAAAAATCCATTCCTTTCACTCTGGTTGTAGTGAAAAATTGGAATACACTATCATGAGCATTTTATTCTGTTTCAATGACAGATTTTAGTTGCTGTTCACCAGATGGTGACAGTAGGCTAATTTGTGTAATTTGTGTAACACAAAAAAATTGAAGCACAAATAGGTGTGTGGCCTCTTGAGTCTGTTCCAGTATTCAATGTCATTGCTGATCTTTGGCTTTAAGTAATATGTACAATGGCACTTTAGTAAAGAATATTCTCAAAACAACCAGCCTCTCACCCCCGGGTTGAAAGGACATTCAGTGCCAACTATGTATCTGTGATTTACATGTCTCTATGAGAACACCTCTCAGCCCTTGAAACTAATGTTTGAACCACAAGGGTAGATAACTGCACTTTATTTTTAGCTGTCTTTGTACTTGGTACTTAAGATTTGTTTGTTTGGCAGGCTGATCCAGAAATTTGATTTTATATTTATCAGAGTGAGATTTGAAAATTAGTAAAATTAAAAAATAAGTATGCCTATTACTTCCAGATTTAAAGAAGATGTCTGAAAGATCCAATGTCTCAGTTCTGCTGTTGGACCAGCAAAATGAAGACCTTAACTAGCGGGCATGTTTTAAATTTCATTTCTGCTGTTGTTGCAGACAAGGTGCTTTAGGTGTAAATGTGGGAGTAGAGACTTGAAAGCAAATTTAACAGAAGAAGTATGCATGTCTACAGATATTGCAGATGGAGTCTGCACAGTTTCAGTGGGTGGTGATGTAATGATACAAGCTTGTAATTTTCGCTAGTTTTTTCCAACCTGTGGAGAAAAATTTTAAATTGACTGGTACTTTAAATGCACCACTTACCATGTAAGGTCAAAACTGTTTAGAGGTAACTAGTTAGTTATTGAATATATCAGTCTGAAGATTTTATTATGAGAAACAGACTTTTAAAAATTCAGTCATTATAATTTATTTCTTTAAGGAAAATAAGTTGATGTTGTGCTGTTAGTTTTGGAATATTCCTGCTTCAGGGTCCTAACTTAGTTGTTTTAGGATGTGATCTCAAGGTCTTGATAATAAAGGAATATGTCTGGATTCTCTCTTTTGGTTTTTCTTGAGTATGAACCTGCTGTGGAGCCTCTCACTTGTTCATCATAGAATTATCAATGTGCTTGTGATTTTTCTGCTGTGTGTTTATTTTGTTCATAATTTAAGATATGAAAACATGCCATTTCAATCCACAAAATTGTTTTGCTCATAGATTGAACAAATCATGTACCATTAGCTATGATTTGTAAACTGCAGTCCTGTAATAAAACTAACTCTATTGGTCACACATCAAAATGCTGGATAATTTTCCCTATTTTTGTTCAACAGACCCTGTAAATTTTCTCTATCTCTTCACAACCTACTCAAACCACCCTGGTAACTTCGTATTGGTGGATCTGTCGGATCTGTTGCCACAGACAGCTGTGGAGGCCAAGTTTTTATGTATATTTAAGGCAGAGGATGATAGATTCTTGATTGGTTAGGGTGTGAAGGGATACGGGGGGAGGTAGGAAATTGGGGCTGAGAGGAAAATTGGATCAGAGCTAAGGATCAGAACATCAAAAAAACACGTAGAAACAATAAAATTTGTTAATTTACTTTATTTCTACAGAGTCCTTAAAAGTGAATTTTATTCAGCATCATTTATTTTGAGTTATAGTTTGTCAATTCTGTAAGGCCAAAGCATAGAGAGTCACCTGCAGTAATATAGAGATTGGAATAAGTAGGGAAATTAGAGTTGCTTGTTCAAGACAAGAACAATAATCATGGGAGTCTTTTAATCTATACTTAAATTGACATAATTGGAAATACAGGCAGAAGATCTTGAAACACAGCTGATCAAGTAAACTGGCAAAGGAAGGATTCTAATGAATGGACAGTGACCTTAAGTTTCAGTTATTTTAAAACTAATAGTCTATGACTGAATTGACTGTATAGTGTTATACAGCACAGGAAAAAGCTATTTGGCTGAGCTTAACCATGCCAACCAAAATCATGACTGAGCTAGTTCTGCTTGCCTGCATTTTGCCCATATCCCTCAAAACCTGTCCTATCTTTGTACTGTCTAAATATCTTTAAAACCTTGTAATTGTACCTAATTTTACAAATTCCTCTGGCAGCTCAACCCACATACCCACCATCCTCTTTACTGGAAAAACTTGCCCCTCGGGTACCCTTTAAAATTACCCCCCCCCCCACTTTAAATGTATGCTCTTTAGTTTTTGACTTTCCCTATCTTTGGGGGGGGGGGTAGGAAACTGTCACTATTCACTTTCTTTATGCTTATGATTTTATATACACCTGCAAAGTTACCCCTTATATAATTTATAAATGGGTGTATATGTTTCTGTGTCAATCTGTTGAGGAGCTAATAATGGAAAAGATTTTGGATTGTTTAAGGAATTAAACAATTGTTGATTACTCTAGTAGTTAAGAAGGCTTTAGGAAAGAGTCATTTCCAAAGTCTTAAATCTAAACCAAATAATGAAGATGAGGCATGACTAGGTTAGAATTTGGGAAACTCGTTAAGATATGACAGTAGTCAGCCAGTGTCTAACATGAAAAAGAATTAGATTGTGGTTTACATCAACTATCCCTTCTAAGACCCAACAGGAAAAGTGGTTAATCTGTGGCTAATGAAGGAAGTTAAAGATAGCAAAGCCTTATAATGTTGCCAAAAAAAAATCAACATTGGCACATTGAAAACTTGTACAAGGCCAAAAAGGACTATACATGGTAGTTGGCACAGCTTCCTGCATTTTTCTTTGAAGTTGCCTTGCCGAGGAAGTTAAATCTTTTGTAATTTTTTTCTCTGAGATGCTGTCTGAGAAGGGCAATTCCCAAGCCCAAGATCTCTTCCACAAATCTGAGGGCAACAGGAGCTTGTGGATACCATCAATTACAGGTTCCCTAACAAATTCAAAACCACTGTGAATTGCTAATATATTGCTGTTCATGACAGCATTGTAGGTTTGCCTCCATTAAAGAACTGCAGTGACTCAGGAAGGTGAATCACCACCACCTTTTAAAGTGGAATTGTGGTTGAGCATTAACTATTTGTCTTGCTTCAAGAAACATCTACATATTTAACAAAAAAACTTGTTTTCATTCAGTTTGTTTTAAAAGCAAGCAGTGATTCTTTGAATTTCCCAAAATTTCTTGAATTTATCATTACTTGCCCATCTTCCAACAGCATTCAGTGATACAACTTCCTTAAAAACATTAGAAATAGTAATTGTAGGTTATATCAATCCACTGTATCATTTATTGAGATTGTCCATTTTCTCTCTTGACCTCTTGATTACCTTGTACAAGTTTGAAGATCTAATTTCAATCTTGATAGCTGACAATGTGAGAGTCAATAGCCTTTTGTGGTAGATAATTTTAAAAGCACACAACCTTCAGGTGGAAAATACCTGTTTATTCCTAAAGGATAACCTAGTTCTACATTGACTAAACTGAGAAAACCACTTTTCAGCATCTGATCCTGTTAGTCCTTCTCTTAAGAAACTTGAGCAAAAGAAATGGGAGCAGGAGCAGGAGTAGGCTACCTGGCCCTTCAAACCTACTTTACCATTCAATATGATCATGGATTCAGCTCCACCTACCTGTTTTCCCCTCCCTTAACTCTTAATTTGCCTACTATGCAAAAATCTATCTAACTGTCTTCAATATTTTTAATGAGATAACTTGTACTGCTTCCCAGACAGAGAATTCTACAGAATCGCTGCTCTCTGGGAAAAGTAGTTTTTCCATATCTCCATCCTAAATCTATTCCATTGAATCTTGAGGCTATTTCCCCTAGTTATAGTCTCGATGGTTCAGTGGAAATAACTCTACTGCCTCTTAGCTTATCTATTCGTTTCATAATTTTATCCATTTCTATTTGATTCTCTCTCATTCTTCTGAATTCCAGTGAGTATAGTCCCAGCCAACTCAATCTCTCTTCACAGGGTAACTCCTATTCCGCAGCCTGGACATCCTCTTGCCTTCCCCTCCCTATTGGGCAGAACTTCCAAATTCCTGAAAGCATATACCACCAGGCTCATGAAACCTTTAATTCCATTGTTGTCAAACTCTTTTACAACAAGATGGACTTTTGCCCTCACAATCTACCTCATTATGATCTTGCACTTTGTCATTTACCTGTACTGTTTTAATAACTGTTACTCTTTATTTTGCATTGTTATTGTTTTACTTTATTCTAGCTTAATGCATTATGTAATGATTGGATCTATATAGACAGTATGAGTTTTTAACTGTATCTTGGCACATATGACAATAATAACACATAAATAGTTGCATGGTGCTCAGCATGGACATGGTGTGCTGAATAGCTGATCTGTGCTCACAGGAATCAAATCTGCGCTGCTCCATCTCCAAAACAATACAGAGAACAAAGCTAATTACAGTGTACCAAGCTTATTCTCACTGAAGCTCTGAACAATTGGATCAATGCAAGCATTCTCAATTCCATGCAATAGATTTTTTTTAAATGGCTTTGTAATTGCTTTCTATATCTGCATTTTAACTATTGGTTCTCGGTAAACCCAAGTTTTACTGAATATTGATATTTAATGACCTCTTGTCCTTTAAAAATAGGTTTTTATCCAAATCAAACACCATCTGCTGTCTCCTTGTCATCTCTCTTAACTCTATATACTTTTTGCATCACGTGGCTTACTTGGCTACTTAGACTTGAATCATCAGCAAATTTGGATATGTTTTACTGTAATTTCATGGAAATTATTAATGTAAGTTTTGAAAGCTGAGGGCCAAATACTGATCCAACACCTCCCCATAGGCATCAGCCTACTCATCTGAAAGTGACATTATTTTTCATTTTGTCTTGACTTTTATTTGTGCTAACATGGTACCCTCAACCCACTGGGCCCATCTGTTTTTTTTTGGTAACTATCTTTTTTTATGTGACATTCTCAAAATCTTGATATACCATATTCATTGGTTCTATGTTTTACAGCATGCTTGTTAAATTCGCAATAAACTCTACTGGATATATCAGATATTGCATTTTCTCTGCAAATCTTGATTCTTCTGCCCAATCGTATTATGAATTTTTAATGACCCTGTTAACATGTCCAGTTTGTTCTTATTGCAGTTACTGCAGTCTCGTATGTTTGCTCTTGCTTTCTTATTGAATAGCATGTTAAATTGGCTATCTTCCAATCTGGGACTTTTCCCAGAACTGAGGGAATTTTTGTAATAATAAAGTATCTACTGTCTTCGCAGCTGTTTCTGAAAAACAATGTTCAAGCAGTCAGCTTAAAGATGGAGCTTAAACTGGACCCAGTGTGTCTTTTTACTTAGGCCTACCCAGCAGTTGTATTATTAATGCGCATCAGAAAAAACTTTTTAACCTCCTGACTTTTTGTGCGAGGAAGAACATTTTACTTTGTTGGATATCCAATAAGGCCCCTGGACTTTCTGGTTGGCGTAAATTAATCATGGAATACATTCCTTTGGACTTTTTAACATGTATGGTACACTCAAAAACAAATAGTTTTCATAAAACATGACAACCTTTTCTACAATATGTAGGTGTAAACCTTTCTGCTATGCTAATAAGGGCTTTTGTATAGGATGTGGTGATGATGTCTATACTTTGATGGAATTGTTCTGATAGCTGATATCTGTGAGGGGAGGAATTGTAAATGTACTTGAAAATCGAAAGTTTTGTTATGCTGAGCAAAAAAAAAATTAATAATAAAAAAGACATTTTGTTTATTAACTTTTTCCTGTACCTTCTGATCCATGATATTAGAAAGTTAAGTTCCCGAGACCTGAGTCAGTCTCCAGACACTGTATCTCATTTTGTACACTACATTAGTCATCTAAGTTTTGACAGGTAGTCTCAGTTATTTTTATATTCCATAAGTTATTCCTGAGTTATTTTGCTTCTTTCCTTTTTTGCATAATTGGGGAAACTCCTGCTGTGGTAGTACTTTGTGCTGATTTATTTTTGTGTTCTCTTTTTCTTTTCTTTTGGATGCTGCCTCCTAAAATTGTCTCAATGTTCAAGTTTACTGCTCTTAAAAATATTAGAAGCATTTCATATGTTACTATTCTTAATGGTTGGCCATGGATAGATTACTTTCTAACTGATATATGTCCACCCTCTCTCAATTCAAAGTAAAATTGTATATATTACATTTTTTTGCTAAAGATAATTTTTTATTTAAATAACTACACATAATAAAGTCTGAAGATTTAAGAGGGAATATATCTTCAAGCTTTACAAAACTTATTCAATATAGGTTAATCATACAGTATATATAGTGATTGCTGTTGATTTTGCTTATTAGTACTGATTCCCCAACTACAATATTACAAAACAACCTTGCAGTATTAAAATGTTCTGCAATTTTTAAACTACCCCTCTACAGACTGGACTACTTGATGTTAATTTTATACTTTTCTTGAGGTTTAGTTTAAAACATCTTATTCTTGCAATCAGTCTGCACTCTGCTGTTATCTTGGTTTATAATATCCTTCTAAAATAGAATGTATTTAACTGTGTAATTTTTGAACTTCACTTTGTGGAAAGTGTGTTTTTATATATGTTTTCTGATGACATCTGAATATTGTGGGCTTGGATATTTTAAAACAGCGTATGTTTCATCAATAGTTTGACCAAATGTTACAACATTATGCTATTATCCAGAGCTTCTGGGAAATGTGTAAAACTTGTTTACAGTGGATTGAATTACTCCAAACTCACACAAGTCCGATTTAACAGGCAGCAAAAGACCAATGTTCCTCATTCTGTTATGATGTACCTTGTCTTGGGGTTGATAAGTAACTGTTACCTTAAGTGTTAAAGGAAATTCTGATATTCTTTTTCTTTCCCACTCTGACATGGAGGTCAGTTGCTATTGATCAAGTATAACAAAGCCTCTGATGTCTGACTATGTCACCCTTCCCTGTCTGCAGGAACCTGCGTCTGAAATCTTAACCATTTGTGGGGTTTTGCCTTAAAGGTATTGGGTGTCCCCTTTGATCTTGCACTATAAACAGGCTGGTTTCTCACCCCCATCACTTTCTCTTAGCCTGAACAAATATTTCATTTCTCTTTGTCTGATGTGTGAAACAATAGCACAAAATGTCAAAAGAGCTCAACAGAATCATACAGTATCCATGGGGAATGTAATTGAGTTACTATTTCTGATCAAGAATTCTCCATCAGAACTGGAAGAGTGAGAAAACAAGCATGTTTTAACTTGAAGCAAGAACTGAGGATGCCATGATAAGGTGCAGATTAATATCACCAAGTAATAATTACTTTTAAAAAGTGTGAGGTAGAGGCATTAGGCAAAAGTAAAGAAACAAATTTAAACAGAACAATATATCCACATTTAAAGAGAGAATTTTAAAAACATTGATAGTTACTTGAAGTCAAATCCTGAGGACTGAAATCTGTCCAGATGGATGACAGGATGCTGTTCTTCAAGCTTACACTTGGCATTAATGAAAAAGATCCAAGACAATGATTAGGATGGGAAGAGAGTGGAGAATTAAAGTAACAGATGACTGGAAACTCGGGTTTCCCATTGAGTTTGACAAAAAAAAAACATGTAAGGTGATCTGTTGAGGTGTAGGAATGAAGCATAAACTGTTTCACATGTCCATGAAAGGGTTAGACATTGCTTGGGCCTATGAATGTTTGCAGGAGAAATTGAATAACTTTTCATTTAGTTCCATTCAGTGTAAAAATGTGTGCATCCATGTGATCAAGAGTGGTGATGTGGGGGGAGCTGGCAGAGTCTGTTCAAGCAAAAAGAACCTCAGAACCTATTGGTGAGTGATGAAAGTAAGGGGAGATTGGACATCCATGAGGAACAAAAGACATTTGGGTAAAGGAAAGTGCCCTGCATAGATGTAAGTGAGTAAGGACTGGACAGGAGGAACAGGATTAGAATAATTGTAAGTATAACTGAATTATTTGTGGTAAAAGCAAGCCACAGCAATGGGTATTCCATAGCAGTCCTGCTTTGATTCTTGGGGAGGAGATGAGAAGAGGCTATATTGAGCTGGGGAAACCAAAGGACTGTAAACTCTTCAAATCTCTTACTATCTTTCCTTTCTGTTAGTCCTAACAAAGAGTCTCGGCCCGAAACGTCAACAGTGCTTCTCCCTATATATGCTGCCTGGCCTGCTGCATTCCACCAGCATTTTGTGTGTGTTGACTGAAAACTGTGCAGGAAAGATGACCTGAAAAAATGACATCACTATCTGGTGATGAGCCTGTTCTTTGTATACAATTTTATAATGCTGCAGGTGTAAAGATGCATTTTTATTAGTTAGTGATGTGCAGTTATGTATATGAGATTGCAGTGGGTAATATGAAACCTAGGATTCCACCATCTACTCTGTCTTTAAATTCATTGTCCTTGTTGTTTCTGCCTTGTAATGGTTAGCTGTACTGTTGGAATATGCCAATGTAAATAACTGGTGCTTCACACACAATTTTTTTTTCAATTAGTGGTGGAATATCTAAAACCTTGTAACTAGGCCAGTCATTGTTTATTTGCATGCTTGAAGTGCCTTTCTAATGGTTCTCAATTTAGCAACTTTATATATTTTGCATTTGTGAAGCAAGCTCAACTGGTGACAATTCAGAAACTGCCAGAGAATGAGAGCAGAATCATACCCAATGTTTCCCTCATCCTGATGACCGCCTTCATGCATGGCTCTAACAAGTAGTGTGTGGACTCAACATACAGAGACAGAGTGTCACTACATGCTAAAGTTCTACCTATCTCTAGTGTTGCAGAAGATGGATCTGGCTCTGTTACTGTGCAACATCCCAGTCAGTTGGACATTGGTTCACTACCTGACCTTTGTGGAAGAGTACTTCCAATCAAACACCTTTGACCAAAATTCCAGCAGGCAGTGCTCAGCATAAAACATCCTGCAGGTACTGCAGGACAGGCTCACTTCGGATATGATTGGCTGGTTCCCTGAGCAGACTGTCTAAACCAGGGGTCAGCAACCTTTACCACTGAAAGAGCCACTTGGACCCGTTTCCCACAGAAAAGAAAACACTGGGAGCCGCAAAACCCGTTTGACATTTAAAATGAAATAACACTGCATACAACGTTTTTTTTGCCTTTATGCTATGTATAAACAAACTATAATGTGTTGCATTTATGAAATTGATGAACTCCTGCAGAGAAAACGAAATTACATTTCTGCATGCAACAAAAACATTTTGAACTCCGAAAAAAAGACGTTGGGTTGAAAGTTACTTTTAAGTAAAATACTCAATGTCTATTTGAGTCCTTCTTGTATTTATGAAAAACGCCGAACTTAAATTTTCCGCCAGCAGCAAACCAAAAATAACATCAGCTGTCAGCCTGAAAAATAAAAGGACTATTTCACTGAACAATGAAAAAATATGAATATACATAAAATAATAGGCAATTAAAATATTTATCATACTTGGTTAATGGGATTTCTGCTCCTGGACCTCAGCGCACAGCGTCTGCACATCAGGGCTGTATGACGTCACCTTCATCTTTACACAGGATCGCAAGCTGTCATCTGTGAGGCGTGCGCGATGTTTGTTTTTAATAAAGTTCATGTTGGAGAACACCTGCTCACATACATATGTGGATCCAAAGATCGACAGGACTCCAAGCGCATACTTTTTCATGTTTACATAAATGTCGGGCACAGCATTCCATGTTTCAAACACAAGTTGGTCCGGATTTGGAAGGTTTTCAATATCACTCCATTTGTGATTCTGAGCAAGAACGGCCTTCTGACGGGCAACATCTTCAAGGTCTGCTGTCAAGCGTCTAAACTTGGACACCCATATGTCTTTGTCGGCTATGTCGGCCAGTTCCATCTCAAGATCAGGTTGACTCACACCTGCCAATGCAGTCGTATTCAGTAGGGAAGGATCGATGCTTAAGGGAGTGACCGGGAAGGATAATGTGTTTTTTTCCTCTCTGAACTCACAGAAGCGTTTCCCAAACGATGTTTGCATTGCGATGATTGCAGAATGTAAATACTCCGAAATTATCATGTCGTGACCTTGTTTGAACTCTCTCAAATTGGGGAAGTGAGACAAAGTGCCTTTCTGTAAATCTCTGGCAAGCACTGTCAACTTGCGCTCGAATGCCAAGACATCCTCCAACATGTGCAGGGCTGTGCGTCCTTTCCCCTGAAGAGCTGTGTTCAGCGTGTTCAGGTGCGCTGTCATGTCTACCATGAAGTGTAGCTTTTCCAGCCACCCTGGCTGTTCCAGCTCAGGAAAGTTGAGCCCTTTGCTGCCCAGGAAAGTTTTCACTTCTTCCAGACACGCGACAAAGCGTTTCAGCACCTCCCCTTTGGACAGCCACCGGACTTTGTTGTGCAGCAGGAGATCAGAATATGCGCTTTCCATCTCGTCCAGTAACAAACGGAATTGACGGTGATTTAAACTTTTTGCCATTATTTTATTGACAATCTGAATGACAACATCCATTACTTCTGTGCATTCCGGAGGAAATGTTTGAGCGCACAGTGCCTCTTGGTGCAAGATGCAGTGAAAAGTCAGCAGCTTTCTGTCCAGCGACTTCTGCAGTAAAGCCACAAATCCCTTGTGTGTTCACGTCATATTCGGAGCCCCATCAGTAGCTACTGACACCAGATGGGTGGTCTTTATTCCTTTGGCTCTTAAACAATTCAAGACAGCCTCACAGATGTCCTCCCCCCGTGTTTGGTCTTTTAGAGGTATCAACTCAATCAGTTCTTCCTGTGGCCCGGCAGAGTTTACATACCGGCAGAACAACGCTATTTGTTCAATATCGCCTTTGTCTTTAGACTCGTCACAGGCAATCGAGTAGGCCACAGCTGAATTGATGTCTTTAATTTGCTGTCTTGTGATGTCTTCTGCCATTTTTATGGTTCTGTCTTTGACAGTCTTTGCAGAGAGGGGCATATCCCTGATTTTCTGCACAATTTCACTCTTGTTTTTAAAGTCCGTGAATAGATGTTCTGAAATCTTAATGAAAGATTCTTTTATATATTCACCATCTGTAAACTGCTTCCCGTGCCTGACTATTTCCTGAGCGGCAATATAACTGGCGTATGTCGTTGATTTTCCTGACTTCATCCATTTCTGGAAATGATTTTTGCTCAGATCAACCTTCCGCATCAGTTCCGAAACGGCTTTTTTTCTCTCATCTCCATCCGGATATTTTTGAGCAAAGGCTGCGTGTTTACTCTGGAAATGCCTTGCGACATTTGACTTTTTGTTGTTTGCTAGTTTCTCATTGCATATTAAGCATACCGGTAAACCAGTCTCGTCAACAGTGAAAGCAAATGAATCTGTCCACGTATCATTAAACGTTCTGTTTTCTTCAGTCACTTTTCTTTTTTTAGAATTCTCCATAGTTGGCTTACCTTGGATCGAAAAATTAAAGAAATCGCGCACTGGCGGGTGTCAGGTATTGGCAGTGGTGACGTATATTAATAGCGATAAAAACACGTTGCAGCGGTGTGTTCAGGCAGTCAGTAAACTGCAGTCGAATAACTTTATTCGAACTAAACAGCCTTGCTTCTAAGCCTCCCTCAACCCAGCCCCCATGGACGCAGATGCTGCAAAAGACACGTACTCACAAACCCCCGTAGGCAATCTCCCTTAGCCGGAATGCTGGCTAATTGAGAGCCGTTTCGGATGTGTCAGAAAATGTGTCGCCACACTTACATTGTACAAGATCACCATAATCTTCAAATTTAGAATTACATTTCAAAAGCTAACAAACTAACATAAAATACATTTTAATTAAATACTGACCAATTATTTCCCAAAGCCACAGGGAGCCGCAGCACAGAGGTGAAAGAGCCACAAATGGCTCGGGAGCCGCAGGTTGCCGACCCCCGGTCTAAACCATCTGGCAGAATGCCTCATCGCCAGATCTCACCAATAAACACCAAGACCTCACTTGGCTGCCAGTGAGCCACAGTTAAATTCTTCTTTACAAGTAACATACCCCCAGCACAACATACCCTTGAAGAGACAGTCCCCCACCTTTTTTGAAGAATGTGGATTTATAAGCAAGTTGTAGTGACAGATGCAAGGTTCAGTATCCCACTTCATCCCCAACAGAGGACTTTCTGATTTCAGGAACACACACCAGTCAGATGTCAACTGCTGCTGGAATGTCACCTATTTGCCCTTTGGTCTGCCCAAAACTTCTTGGTCTTTCAGCAGAGTCCAGGCTGCAGGAGTATGTGCTGAGGGAAGCACTGAAACTTGGTGCAGCCAATACTAAGTCTTTGTGGGGAGGTACCACAGAATAGGCTCCTTCGGTACTGCACATAGAGGGGCAGAGTTTGAAACGGGAAGTTCCTCCAGCTGTGAAAAGGGCAGATCTGTCCAGAGGGCCACATAAGTGGCACAGGTCTATGTTTTTATTTTTTAAAAAAAGTTTACATTACTGAATGTAATGGCCTTTAATGTAAAAGTTTTGTTTTTGCATTTTTATAGAAATAAGAAAGTCTTTTTGGGGTCTTGTTTTGTAACTGTCTTGTGAAATTCATAGCTGATAGTTAAAACCATCAGGATTTAGTGAAGAAATTTTTGTAAAGAAATGCTTTATGTATTTTCCATTTCACATTGGCAGCATTGCTGGTTCTAAATTAAACTTTGGTCAATTTCTGCACATACCCATCAACAAGCTGCCTTCAACTTTTATTGTTTAGATGGGTGAGCCTTGTTAATGTAGGAATAGTTAACTACCTCTGCCTACAGATTTGACAAATTTCAGAGGAGTGAAATTAGAACATGACTCTATTTGGCTTAATGGGTCAAATAATGGGCTCCTGTGATTAAAAAAAAATTTCTAGGGTACTTGGTTATTGGATTGTTAATTATAACATGTACATGATGCAGCTGGAAGAAATATTAAAATTTAATATTTGAATGCTTGGCAATTTTTGAACTGTTGTAGCATGTTTTTGGCTCAAAGCTCAACATTTTATTGAGAAATATTGGAGCTGGCCATACCACAATAATATTTGTCATACTGCACAGAAATAGGCCCTGTATACTACCAATATGACAGTAACCTTTGCCCTTATTTATAATAGTCCCATTTACAGTACCTGTATTTAATCCAAAGCTGCTTTTGCCTTGGCAAAGTTAAGTGCCTTGACGAGATGCTGCTTAAGAGTTGTGAAGTCGTTGTTACCACCAGCACGTGACCAGCAGTTAGTGTGTGAAAAAATTCTCCCTCAAATCTTCTCCATACCTCCTATCTCTCTCCTTAAACTTCTTGTGCCTATAAAAAGTATTCACCACCCACCCCTGGAAGTTTTCATGTTTTATTACAGGTTTCCCCCCCGCAATCCGAAGGCAGAGCATTCCTATGAAATTCTTTGTAAGCCGAGATGCCGTAAAGCGAAGAAGCAATTTAAATGGGAACATTTTTTGAGTGTTCCCAGACCCAAAAAAAAACCTACCAAATCATACCAAATAACACATAAAACCTAAAATAACACTAACATATAGTAAAGCTGGAATAATATGAAATATACATCCTATATAAAGTAGAAATATTGTATGTATGGTGTAGTTTCGCTTATCAAAATAGTCACATACACGCAGCACAAACAACTGCCTGCACAAGGTTTCATGGTCATTGTAGTTTTTCTCAGGGAAAACACACATATGGTGGGTGTCTTTTTTTCATAAAAGTGAAAATCCTCTATGGTTAGCGAAAACAGGTACTAATGTAGGTCTTTCGTAACAGCGAGTTGTCGTAAAGTGAACGTTCGGAAAAAGGGGGACACCTGTATTTTACAAGATTGAATCACTGTGGATTTACTTTGCCTTTTTTGACACTGATCAACAGGAAAAGACTTCATCAAAGTGAAAACAGATCTCTACAAAGTGATGTAAATTAATTACAAATATAAAGCACAAAATAATTGATAGCATAATTACTCACCCCCTTCAAGTCATTAGTAGATGCACCTTTGGCAACAATTGCAACATTGATTCTGTGTGGACAGGTCTCTGTATCAGCTTTGCACATCTGGACACTGCAATTTTCCTCCATTCTTCTTTACAAAATTGTTCAAGCTCTGTCAAATTGCAGGGGGATTATGAGCGAACAGCCCCTTGCAAGTCTAGCCACAAATTCTCAATTGGATTGAGGTTTGTACTCTGACTTGGCCACTTCGGAACATTAACTTTTTTGTTTTTAAGCTATTCCTGAGTAGCTTTGACATTATGCTTGTCATTGTCTTGCTGCAAAACATGTCTTCTCCCAAGTCACAGTTCTTTTGCAGACTGCATCAGACTTTCCTCCAGCTTTTCCCTGTATTTTGTTGCATTCATTTTACCCTCTACCTTCACAAGTCTTCTGGGGCCTGCTGTAGTAAAGCATCCCCACAGCATGATGCAGCCACGTTCTTTATTGGTGCTTCATTATAGGGCTGGTGTGTTTCTGATAATGTATGGTGTTTGGCTACATCAAAAATAGAGTTTAGTTTGATGACCAAAAAGCTTAATTTTGGTTTCATCAGACCATAGAGCCTTCTTCCAGCTGACTTCAGAGACTCTCGCGTGCCTTCTGGCAAACTCCAGACAGGATTTCATGTGAGTTTTTTTTTTCAACAGTGGCTTTCTCTTTGCCACTCTCTTATAAAGCTGCAACTGGTGAAGCAACTGGGTAACAGTTATTTTATGTGCAGTCTCTCCCATTTCAGGCACTGAAACTTGTAACTTCTCCTGAGTTGTCATAAGTTCCCTTCTTGCATGGTCACTCAGTTTATGAAGATGGCCTACTCTAGGCAAGTTTACAACTGTGTCATATTCTTTCCATTTCACGTTGATTGACTTGACTGTACTCCAAGGGATATTCAGTGACTTGGAAGTTTTCTTTTATCCATCTCCTGACTTGTACTTTTCAATAACCTTTTTGCAGTTGCTTGGAGTGTTCTTTTGTCTTCACAGTGTAGTTTTTGCCAGGATACTGACTTACCAGCAGCTGGACCTTCCAGATACAAGTTTAATTTTATTCCAATCAATTGAAACACCTTGACTGCACACAATGATCTGCATTTAACTAATTGTGTGACTTCTAAAACCAATTGGCTGCACCAGTGATGATTTGGTGTGTTATGTTAAAGGGGAGACATTGTATGTTCTCTTAGATTAGGGGTTCACAACCTGGTGTCCACAGACCCCTTTCTTAATGGTATTGATCCATGGCATTGAAAAGGTTGGGAACTCCTGTTTTAAACAATCCACCTGCAAAGGGCCTTGGCCCACAATGTGGATAGTACTTTTTTCTGTAGAAGCTGCCTGGCCTGCTGAGTTCCTCCAGCATTTTGTGTGTTGCATGGGGGGAAAGATTCTTAGTTTTTTTTTTAATCCTATATATCCCCTTCATAATTGTAGATACCTCAATCAGATGACTCCTCCACCAAATGCACTTCAAAACACTAACAAGTTTCTAGCCTAACAAATATCTCCGTATAACTGAAATACTCCAGTCCAGGTTGATCTCCAGTGAAGTTAAATACTTTCAATGGTGTTTACTTACTTATTGAGATACATTGCAGAACAGACCCTTCTGGCCCTTTGAACCATCCTGCTCTGCAATCCCTCAATTTTAATCCTACCCTAATCACAGGACAATTTACAATTACTAGTTAACTTAGTAGCCGGTATGTATTTGGACTGTGGGAGGAAACCAGAGCATCAGGAGGAAACCTACAAGGTCAATGGGAGAACGTACAAACTCCTTATAGGCAGTGGTGGGAAATAAACCTCAGTTGCTGGTGCTGTAAAGTATTGTGGTAACCACTAACCGACCAAGCCACAGACTGCACACAATACTTAAGGTGTGGACTAACCAATGTTCTATATAAGATGTTCCCGCTCTTACAATCTTTGCCACAAATAATGACGGCAAACCACTCTTTATCCTGCCTTTTGAATGTCAATGAACATGGTACTTGGGGTCCAAGACCTTAGTTCCCTAAAAGTAGCAACAAACAGTTCGGTGAAGTGGATATATGGCATATTGGGTGTATTGCCTTCATAAACTGGGGCATAGAATATGAGAGCTGGAACACTATGTTGCATCTTTAGACCACACAGAGTATCAGATGCAACTCTTCTTGTCACAATATGTATGGGAAGGATGAGAGAAGGCAGAGGAGAGTCACTAGAATATTGACTGGATTGCAGGACTTCAGTTTGGGGAAAAGGCTGTGTTGTTTTCTCTGAAGTGAAGGAGGTTCCAATGGTGACCGAATAAAGGTAAATTAAATTATGTGGCAGAGATAGGATAGATATATTTCTGTTTTCCCCATGAAAAGAATGGGGTTGAAGTGAGAGGAATGAGTTTCGGAGTTGATGTGTGGAACTGGCTAGGTCACAGGTTTACAATGTTTCACTCTATACACAGTGGTGATTCTGAGCTCCCTGTGGTGTAACACCTTAAGATATAGGAGCAGAATTAGGCCATTTGGCCCATCAAGTCTGCTCTGCTGTTTCATCATGGCTGATCTAATCTTCCTCTCAGCCCTAAATTCCTGTTTCTCCCTGTATTCCTTCATGTCCTGTTCAATTTAGAATTTACCAACCTCTGCCTTACATATACACAAAGACTTGGCCTCCAACTGCCTGTGGCAAAGAATTCCACAGATTCACCTCTCTCTGGCTAACAAAATTCCTCCTTGTCTCTGATCTGAAAGGAAACCCTTCTCTTCTGAGGCTTCCTACTATAGGAAACTTTCCCTCCACATCCACTCTATCAAGGCCTTTCAACATTTGATAGGTTTCAATTAGGTCAACCCCCCCCCCCCCCACCAATTCTTCTGAATTCTACTGAATACAGGCCCAGAGCCATCAAATGCTCTTCGTGCGACAAGCCATTCAATCCAGAAATCAGTTTTGTGAACCTCCTTTGAACCCTCTCCAGTTTCAGCACATCCTTTCAGAATCAGGTTTATTGTCACTGGTATGTGTCGTAAAATTTGTTAACTTAGCAGCAGCAGTTCAATGCAATACATAATATAGAAGAAAATCAATCGATCAATTACAGTATATGTATATTGAATAAATGAAATTCTAAGATAAAGAGTCCAAAACAGCTTACAATACTCCATGAGGGCCCCCCCCCCATACTTTATAAAGTCTCAGCATTTTATCCTTCGTTTTGTATTCTAGTCTTCTTGAAATGAATGCTAACACTGTGTTTGCCTTCCTCATTGCAGACTCAACCTGCAAATTAACCTTTAGGAAATCCTGCACAAGGATGCTAGAGTCCCTCTGCGCCTCAGATTTCTGTATTTTCTCTCCATTTAGAAAATAGTTAATCCTTCCATTTCTTCTACCAAAGTGCATGACCATACGCTTTCTGACACTGTATTGCATCTGCCGCTACTTTGCCTAGTCTCCTAATTTGTCCTTCTGTACCCTCTCGACTTCCCCAAAGCTACCGGCTCCTCCACCTATCTTCATATCATCCACAAACTTTACAACAAAGCCATCAATTCCATCATCCAAATCAACGCATGACTGGAGAACAGAATGAAGGGAGGTCATATAGAAGGATATAAAAATGATGAGGTGTATAGATTGGGTAAATGCATGCAGATTTCCCCCCCCTCAGGTTGTGTGAGACTAGAACTACAAGTCATAGGTTTAAGGTCAAATATTTAAGGGGATTGTGAGGGGGAGCTTCTTCACTCAGAGGGTGGTTTGAGTGTGGAGTGAGATGCCAGTAGGAGTGGTAGATATGGGTTCAATTGGAATATTTAAGAGAAGTTTTGATAGTTTAATGATGGGAGGGGTTTGGCCCCGTTCAGGTACAAGCAGATGGAACTAGGCAGAAGATCAGTCTATTAAGGACTAAATGGGCTGATGGACCTGTTTCTGTGCTGTTGTACTCAATAACCGACTCTATAAATTGCCTGTGAACATGACTGAATCAGGAAATGAGACAGACACATAAATAGGCAAGATATAGAATGACAGATCTAATACAAGTAAGCGGGATCTATGTAGAAGGATAAAAGGATTGGTACAGATGTTGTAGGCTAATAGACCCACTCCTTTGCTGTGCATTTTTTTGACTTGTGGCAACCCTATCTACCTGTGCTGCCATGTTAACAGATTGATTGATGTACTGGACAGTGTTTCACTTCCTCAGTATTCCACAGAGCATCTTCTGTGTATGTTCCACCCTAATTTAGCTTTACCATCCTTCTGGCAGGATTAAAATTTATACAATTTGATTTGCCCATCTTCTTGGTACGGCTTTCCAAAAAACTGAAAATAATGATCACTGAAATCATTATTGAATGATTTCCCTGAAATCCCAGAACCCTAATTTCATTCTAGTTAATTTACTCTAAGCCTTGTTGAACTATAGAAATCTTAGATCAGTATGACTCCCAAAATTAGGGAAAATACCAGTTGAGAGCCAAGATGAACTTGTAATGGTTTAATATTACTTTCTTTTGTATTTGCCTACCTCTCCCAGAGTGGTCTTTGTCAAATTTTTCCCCTGAAATACAGGGCCAATCTGTTGCTCTTGCCATTGGAGGTGTTATTGGCAGGATCATGGTGTTAAGGAATTCAAGGCCTTTTACTTGAATTTAATTCATATCTGGAGTTCGATTTCTCCAAGGTAAATTACTTTCCTTAGTGCTCTTCTGAATATGTTCTAACAGGTTAATCTTTAGGCATGTGCCTTCACCTATACAACGCCACCAGTTTCTATTAAGATAATAGATTGCTGTTCATAGTTACAAACCTGAAAGAATTATTGAAGCTCTGTATAAGTAATATTGACCAGACCATTAGACAAGTTGATTATAATTTTGTGAAGTTTATTTGAGCTCTTTGAATGTGGTATGGTTTTACTAAATGTGTGTCTGAAAGCTAATTAACCCAGTATGTGCAACCTTAAACTTTGTCACTCAATGGAATGTTCCTGGTACTGCACCCTATATACCTAGAATGATCTGCACAGAGCATTAGGGTTAAGACTTCATAGCTGTTTGTTTAATTCCATATTGATAAGAGTCATGAAAAGCCTTTTGTAAGCTTTTTTCTGAAGATGTGAATATGCCAAGGTTCAAGGTTGGGCTATTTAATCGTCTATTTAGCTTTTTTTTTTGTTTTATATAAAATGATTAATCTGGAACAGGTTGTCCAGATAAATGATAAAGTAAATCATATTGGATAAAGTGAAAAGTTGCTGTGTGAGGCTTGTGCTTTGAGCAGTTGGCAAGTCAAACCACTGAAGTACAGTACAGTTGTTCCCAGAATTGTGTGTTCTCGTGTTCCATGTATGTGATCTACCACTTTCCTTATAATAGTTATACAGCATGGAAATGGATCCTTTGGCCCAACTTGTACTAGTCTCATTTGCCTGCATTTGATCCATGTCATTCTAAACCCTTTATACCCATGTAGATGCCCAAATGTCTTTTAAACATTGCAATTGCACCTGCCTCTACCATTTCCTTCAGTAGCTCATTCCACGTGCCTACTACTATTTTTGTCAAAGCTACAGCTTGCTGTCTTTTGGAAAAAAAAGAAAATTCATTTGAAGAATGTTGAAGATAAATAGTAATTATAAGTTGCTTTGTTCATCGTTGAAGATGTATGGGTGTTGGAAAGGCTAGTATTTTTTTTGTTAATATGACGTTAAATGTCATGTTTGCTTATGGTGTGATTTTCTTTTGCTTGGTGCATTTATCTTGGACTAAAGTGAGTAGTTGGATCTTTGGATGATTTGTATGCATTACATTCATTGGTTGTTCAACTGATTTGATGCCGTGTCTGTCTAATTAGTATGTAATGTCTGTGAATTGTGATTGTAGAGCTAAGTGAGCTGACTGCTGAAGAGCACTCTCCATTCTTTTTGTAATTTAACTCAAATGTATGGAAATGTTGTATGTCAATGAAAATAGACCTCACTATGTCAGAAGTATTGGGCGAGTTCCCATTGATTTGCTTCATAAAATATTGAAGGTAATGAAAGAGCCAACATGTAGGATAGGATTTCATAACCTTGTTTTTGACAATTTCCCTGTGACAGTTGTAACTGTCCATGATGCTATTAGTAGAACTGGCAACCACACTTCTTCTGAAAACAATGTCTTGTCTTTACACCCAAGACGTTCTTCATTGCACTATGAAGTACTACACTTGCTAATTGGGATACACTCAGATCAGACCAATGGACTGTTACAGTATAAGCTGTTTAATTTTAATCTAGTTTACTGTATTGTGATCTGAGTCATTAATACAGATTTTTGTTCCTTTACAGGGAGTGGTGATGGCCAGGGACGGATTCTCCAGCGCTTTCCTGAAAAGGAATGGGAAGACAATCCCTTTCCAGAGGGCATTCAATTGGTTAGTCCCTGCTATAAATATTGTTAGTCTTTACCTTTTGAAAGTAGGTATTTAATCCTTTAGTTTGTCTCTCTCTGCTCATCACACCCTCACATGCATTCGTGTGCATAATCATACTATCTCTCTGCAGGTTTAGACACTATTACATTAGGCATACTCAATGGGGACTAAAGTGTCACAGTGTAGTTTTAGGGAGGGCAGGCCCTCTACTTGGCAAGATTGCTCTTGTGGATGGGTGCATTTAGTGGCTTTTGGGCTCAGGACTAACATAGTTGGCAGCTAGAGAGAGAGAGAAAGACAGGTGCCAGGAGCAAGAAGATGCTAGTCAAGAGGAGCGTATTGGGAATGAACTTTAAATGTCAGGTTTGGCTAGGCTTTGTAAGGATACTGGGCATTATGAGTGTGTTCTGCAGGAAGGAGGACAAATTAATTGGGAACAGCTGTTTTTGGGCATATCCAAATCTGACATGTGGTGGGTGTATAAAGACCAACTACACAGAGTACAGGACAGATATGTTCCAGTTAGTAAGAAGGACAAGGATGTTAAATTATGCCAAGAAAAATGGTGAATTCCATCAAGAAGAAAAAAGAAAGCTTATGTAAAGTTTCAGAAACTAAAATCAGAAATGATGCCCATGAGGATTATAAAGAAGCTAGGGAATAACTCAGGAAGGGAATGTGGAGAGCCAGGAGGAGCCATGAAAAGCCCTTGGTAAATAAGGATAGAGAGAATCCTAAGGCATTCTCTCCTTAAATATATTTAGGGAGTGGGTAAGACTATTCAAGTATAAAGGGAGGGAACATGTGCATGGAAGCAGAGTGTATGGGTAGGTCCTAAATGAGTACTTTACACCAGTATTTACCAAGGAAAAGGACAGGGAGATCAGTGCAGAACGTGCTAATTTGATAGCATATTTTGAGATTTTTAAAAGATGATGGTAGTGTGAGGTTCTTAAAGAACATTAAGTTGATGTGTCTCCATAGCCTGATAGGTTATTGACCCCTAATAACCCCTAGGTTATTGAGAGAGGCAAGAGGTGAGAATGGGGATCCCCTCTAGTCCCAGGTGAGATATGAGGGGACTGGTGTCATATCCTTATTTCCCTCTTGAGAAATGAAAACCAGTGAGTCTCGCTTCATTGTTGGGGAAGTTACTGGAGAAATGCTTAGAGATGGGATTTATGAGCAATTAGAAATACTTGGCCTATTGCAGGAAAGTTCTACTTGGCCTAATGAGACTCTGGGCAAATTGTGTCTTACTAACTTTATTGAGTTTTTCAAGGAAGTGAAGAAGGTGATTGATGAAGATAGAGCTGTGGATGTTTCTATATTGATTTTAAGACAATAAGACCATAAGATTTAGGAGCAGAATTAGGCCATTTGGCCCAGTGAGTCTGTTCCGCCATTTCATCATGGTTAATCCATTTTCTTCATAGCCCCAATCTCCTGCCTCCTTCCCCTATTCCTTGATGTCCTGATCCGTCGAGAAATTGTCAACCTCTGCCTGAAGTATACATAAAGTGAGCTGCCACAGCTGTTCATGGCAATGAATTCCACAGATTCACCACTCTCTGGCTAAAGAAATTCCTCTTCATCACCCTTCTAAATGGTTGCCCCTCTATTCTGTTGCCGTGTTCTCTGGTCTTGCACTCTTCCACCACTGGAAACATCCACTCTATCAAGGCCTTTCACCATTTGATACGTTTCAATTAAGTCACCCTTTTCATTTCTTCTACCATTGTGTATAACCATACATTTCCTGACACTGTATTCCATTTCTCACTATCTTTGCCCATTCTAATCTGTCCTTCTGTAGCCTATCTACTTCCTTAAAACTACCTGCTTCTCCATCTGTCTTTATATTGTCTATAAACTTTGCAACAAAGCCATCAATTCCACCATCCAAATCTGACATATAACGTAAGAAGAATCGATCCCAACACAGACCACTGTGGTTCGCCACTAGTCACTGGTAGCCAACCAGAAAAGGGTCCCTTTATTTCCACTCTTTGTCTCCTGCCGATCAGCCACCGCTTTATCCATACTAGAATCTTTCCTGTCATACCATGGGTTTGTAGCTTGTTAAGCAGCCTCATGTATGGTACCTTGTCAAAGGCCTTCTGAAAATCCAAGTGCACAACATCAACTGATTCTCCTTTGTCTACCCTGCTTGTTATTTTTCAAAGAATCTCAACAAGTTAGTCAGGAAAGATTTTCCCTTGAGAAAACCATGCTGACTATAGCTTATTCTATCATATGACTCCAAGTACCCCAAAACTGTGCCCTTAATAATCGATCCCAATATCTCCCCAACCACCGAGGTCAGACTAACTGGCCTATAATTTCCATTCTTCTGCCTCCCTCCCTTCTTGAAGCATGGAGTGACATTTGCAATTTTCCAGTCTTCAGAAACCTTTCCACAGTCTAGTGATTCTTGAAAGATCATTACTAATGCCTCCACAATCTCTTCAGCCACTTCTTTCAGAACCCTGGGTGTACACCATCTGGTCCAGGTGACTTATCTACTTTCATACCTTTCAATTTGCCAAGAACCTTCTCTTAAAAATGGTAAATTCACACTCTTCATGCCGCCTAACACCTAGAACTTCCACCATATTATACTAGTCTTCCACAGTGAAGACTGATATAAAATACTTATTCGGTTTGTCTGCCATTTCTTTGTTCCCCCCATTGCTACCTATCTAACATCGTTTTCCAGAGGTCCAATATTCACTCTCACATCTCTTTTACACTTTATGTATGTGAAGGAACTTCTGGTATCCTTTCTAATATTATTGGCTAGCTTACTTTGGTATTCCATCTTGACCTTCTTAATGACTTTTTTTAGTTGCCTTCTGTTGGTTTTTAAAAGCTTCTCAATCCTCTAACTTCCCATTAGTTTTGACTTCTCTTGTTAGCCACAGTAGTGTCATCCTGCCTTTAAAATACAACTTCTTCTTTGAGGTGTGTATATATCCTGTGTCTTCTGAATTGCTTCCAGAAATTCCAGCCATTGCTGCTTTGCCATCATCCCTGCCAGTATTCTTTTCCAGTCATTTCTGGCCAACTCCTTTCTCATGCCTCTGAGATTCCCTTTACTCAATATTGATGCATATGACTTCAGCTTCTCTTTCTCAACTTTCACAATCGATCACTTTGTGATGACTTTCCCCAAGGGTCATTTTACCTTAAGCTCTCTAATCTATTCCAATTCATTGCACGGAACCCAATCCTGAACATCTATGGTTAACACCAGAGGTCACAGTTTTAAGCTGCTTGGATGTAGGCATAGAGGAGATGTCAGGAGTAAGTTTTTTTACACAGAAAGTGGTGAATGTGTGGAATTGCCTGCCAGCAACAGTGGTGGAGGTGGATACGATAGGGTCTTTTAAGAGACTCCTGGATAGGTACATGGAGCTTAGAAAAATAGAGGGCTATGTGTAACCCTAGGTAATTTCTAAGTAAGTAAATGTTTGGCACAGCATTGTGGGCTGAAGGGCCTGTATTGTGCTGTAGGTTTTCTATGTTTTTATCTGATCCCCTAGTGGGCACAGCCATGAGCTGCCCTAAAAAGCCATCTCAGAGGTATTCTAGAAATTCCCCCTCTTGGAATCCAGCACCAACCTGATTTTCCCTATCTACCTGCATATTGAAATCCCCCATGACTGCTGCAACTTTTTGCCTTTTGGCAAGCATTTTCTATGTCCATTTGTAACTTGTAGACCACATCCTTGTTACACTTGGGGAGTCTGTATATAACTACCATCAGGGTCTTTTTACCTTTGCTGTTCTTTGGCTCTATCCATAATGATTCAACACTTCCCTGTGTCATCTTTTCCTAATGATTTGATTTAAGTTTTTACCAACAGAGCAACTCCACCCTCTCTGCCTTCCTGCCTGTCCTTTTGATAAATGTGTATCCTTGGACATTAAGCTCCTAGCTATAATCTTCTTTCAGGCATGATTCAGTGATGCATACAGCATCATACATGCTAATCTGTAACTGTTCTACAAGCTCATCTACCTTTTTCCATATACTGCGTGCATTCAAATATAACAGCTTTGGTCCTATATTCAACTTTTTCGATTTTGTCTGTCTTTTACATTGCAACTTATCCTGTTCACTGCAATTTTGCCCTATCATCAGCCTCTCCTTGCTAGGAGTCTCAGTACACGTTGCTGCTGTTTGTAAACCAACTACCTCATCTTCAGCACTATCACTTCGGTGCCCAAGTCCATGCCAAATTAGTTTCAACCCACTCAAACAGCTCTTGACAACCTGCCTGCAAGCTTAATGGACCCCCTTGGGTGCAGGTGCAACCTGTCTCTTTTGTAAAGGTCGTACCTTCCCCAGAACAGATCCCAGTGATCCATAAATCAAAACCCCTGCCTCCTGCACCAGTTCTTCAGCCACGCATTCACCTGCCAAATTTTAGTAAGGCATTTGACAATGTCCCTCAAGGGGAGGCTCATCCAGAACATTAAGGTGCATGGAATCCACATGAATTGGTTGAATTCAGAATTGACTTGCCCATAGAGGACCGATAGTACTGGTCATGGGATTTGTTCTGGCTGGAGGTCCGTGACTAGTGGCATTCCACAGGGATCTATAGTTGTTTGTTATATGTAAATGATTTGGATGTAAACAAAGTTTGATGGGTTAGTAAGTCTGTAAATGATACAAAGATTGGTGTTATGGATAATGTAGAAGACTGGGATTCAGCAGGATATAGATCAATTGTAGGTACAGACACAAAAATAACAGATGGGGCTTAACCCTGCCAAATATGAAGTGTTACTTAGAGCTAGGACCATCTCATCCTTCCTAAAGTGTGGTAAGCAGAGTTGGATTCAGTATCCCATGTGTGAACCAAATAGTACTTTATGAAGATTCAACATGGCCTCTTTTCCTTTGTAGTCTTTGCCTCGGTTTATAAAACCCAGGTTCATGTACTTTGCTGTCTACTTTCTGAACATAGGCTACCACGTACAATATCTACATGTATCCAGGTCCTTGTAATGCCATGCAGACTGTTGAACTACCTTTTAAAATGCATTTTTTCACCTTTTTACTTTGTCATCTGTATTTTCATATTTCCTTACAATATGTGAGGCTATTTGGTCCTTTGAGTTTAAGCTAGCTTATAGACAAATTTCCTTTCCTCATGTATTTGACAGTGAATGCTCTCCCTTTCTCCACTCCCTCGGTAATCCTACAGTAGCCAATTCAACGAATTTGATCTGAGTGTAGCATTATAGGAGAAGTATAAGGGAATGAAAATGTTACTGAAGCATCTGAAAGTTTAGAGTAAGAAGGCAAACACATGAGTGTTTATTTTCCCCACTGTGACATTGAGGTTTAAGGTTAAGACATTTTAAACACTTAAGAAGGTTCTGCCTAAGTAAATGTTAAAAAGTTTTGTGTGGTTGCTTCAGTCCTCACCCTCATTTGATTCAGTCAGTCTTGCAGTCTACAGGAGTGTGAGTGTAATAAGATTTCCATGTATATAAGCACTTTATGATTGGTTAACGGATGTTGTTATAATCTCACATTGGAAAATTTGTATGTAAATTATTCATTTTCTCTGATCACCTCTTGCAGTTTTGTCAACCTGGTGGATGGCAGCTGGTTCTTGAAAGGAAATCTCCGAACTTCTTTGTTGCAGTTTTAACAGATATCAACTCAGAGAGACATTATTGTGCATGTTTCACCTTTTGGGAAGCAGTTGAGAGTTCACAGGTATTTGTATTACTATAGTAACCTCTTTAATTAGCATTTTTAATGTGACAGTAATGTTCCACAATGTTTCATGTGAGTAACAGTGATCTGCTTGAAAAGTTAATGCAGATATCAGATGCCCTTGTCAGAGTAGCTTGTTTTGTGGAGAATTTGAGAAGAAAAAGCCAACTTGGGCATCTCAAGATAATGCTGCAGATGATTGACTAAATAAATGTTTGAGAAGCAGCAATAACTCAGGAATATAAGGGTGGAGGACATTGAAGAAAGGCAAAATGGTGTTTCAACCCAAAACATTATCAATTCCTTTCCTTCAACAGATGCTGCTTGACCTGTTGAGGTATCCCAACAGATTTTGTTGGACAGTATTTGCAATCCATTGTGTTCTCATTACATTAGATCCTAGCCAGTAACTCTGACCTGGATAACCAGTGATATAAAACATGCTTAAATGCCACCCCCACCCCCGAATAGGTAACTGTATTCCTGCAATTGTATTGTCTGCAATTATTGGCTGGGGTCTTGATATACTAGAGCACTTGCATATGTTACACTGTATTTTTCACTGAGGTCTGCTTAATGTCTTTTCTCTAAAACCTCAGCAAAATCATGGAAATTGTACTGAAGAGGACTCAAAATTTCAGACTTCACAGTTATTTGCCCCAAAAAGTCTGGTTCTGGTTTCACAGTTGGACCACACGGAGGTGTTCAGGGTAAGAACGGCATGGATGACAAGGAACCGTGCATTTTTATTTAATTTAGTGGAAACTATGAAGCATATAAATAATGCTACATGTCATTATTTTGTAGTACAAAAATGTCATGGAACAAATGGTCAATTAGCAATGCAGAGTTTCACATACAGCAAAATGATTGATTATCATGAAATCATCACATAACTTGCTTAGATCGTTAATGTTTTTAAAACATACGAACTTCTCAAAGCATATCAGGGAAGTATAATTGGACAAATTTCAAAAGCACTCCAAAATTAATTACTTTGAGTAATAACAGAAGATGGTGGAAATTCTCAGCAGATCCCATAGCATTTATGGTCAAGAAATAGAGCTAACATTTTAAGGTAATGAACTTCCATCAAAAATGGGAAAAGTTAGAAGTAAGTTTTGAGTTGCAAAAGAAGGAACATTGTTGGGATGGTTTTACAGAACAAAGTTTTGTGATAAGGTCAAGATTGTGAAAGATTGTGGTGGTAGTGATGATAGCTGAAAAGGATGGTAAAGGTGAATAAATTACAAAACATGCATCTGGGATAAACAGAAGGAAATAAAAACTGAAGTTACTGGAAGAAAGGGCGGGGAAAGAAAAACTAGGTACCAGAATGGCTGATGTGAAATTGTTGAATGTAGGTTGGTTTTAAGGATGACTGGTACTGGAGAAGTTTAGAGTTCAAAGTAAATCTATTATCAAAGTACAGATATGTCACCATGTATGACCCTGAAATTCATTTCCTTGCGGGCATACTCAATAAATCCATAATAGTATAATAACCATAATATAATCAATGAAAGAATGCATCAACTTGGGCATTCAACCAATGTGCAAAAGACAACAAACTGTGCAAGTATATAAAGAAAGAAAATAATAACAATAAATAAGCAATAAATATGAACTTGAGCGGAAAAGTCCTTGGAAGTTAGCCCATAGGTTGTGGGAACATTTCAATGATGGGGCGAGTGAAGTTATCCCTTTGATTCAAGAGCCTGATGGTTGAAGGGTAATAGTTGTTCCTGAATCTAGTGTTTTGAGTCTTGAGGCTCCTGCATCACCTTCCTGATAGCAGCAGCGTGAAGAGAGCATGTATTGGGTGGTTGGGGTCACTGATGATGGATGGTACTTTTCTGCAGAAGTGCTTCATGTAGATGTATGCAGTGGTAGGGAAGGCTTTACCCATGATGGACTGGGCCATATTCATTACTTTTTGTAGCATTTTCAATTCAAGGGCATTGGTGTTTCCATACCAAGGCTGTGATGCAGCCTGTCAAAATACACTCCACTGCACATCTATGGAAATCTGTCAGATGTCATGCCAAATCTTCACAGGCTGCTAAGGAAGTAGAGGCGCTGCTGTGCTTTCTTCACAATTGCACTTGCATGCTGGACCCAGGATAGGTCCTCCGAAATAATAACACTGAGAAATTTAAACTTGCTGACCCTCCACCTCTGAGGACTGGCTCACCTTTGGATTCTGCATCCTGAAGTCAGTAATCGGTTCCTTGGTCTTGCTGACATTGAGAGAGAGGTTATGGTTATTGCAGCACTCAGCCAGATTTTCAATTTCCCTCCTATATTCTGATTTGCCACCACCTTTGATTTGGCCTACAACAGTGGTGCAGTCAGCAAATTTGAATATGTCATTGGAACTGTGTTTAGCCACACAGTCATAAGTAAAAAGCGAGTAGAGCAGGGGTCTAAGCCTTGTGAAGCACTTGTGATGATGGAGATTATGGAGGTGATGTTTTAGCCAATCCAAACTGACTGGAGTCTGCAAGTGAGAAAATCGAGAAGCCAGTTGCACAAGGAGATATTGAGTTGATTGGGGGTCGAAAATTCCAAAGCTTGGTTTTAGCTAATTGGCCATTATAGGGATGTGAGAACCCTAAAATTTGAAGAGCTCTTAAAGACATACCAGAAAAGATGAGAAGAAGGCAAAGAAGCTTTGTGTTTCAATGTAGTAAGAATTTTACATTTGCATTTGCACTTAAGTGGATTTAGGAGTATGGCTTGAAGGTTAAGAATCAAAGTACAAGCAGAATTTTGGATTAGCTGAAAACTTGAGCAAACAATCAGGTATATTAGTGGTGTATGGAACTGTTAGAAACAGAAATAACTGAGTGTGACCAAAGAAGTCTGAAGTGACACTAGGCAGTCTTATAGTGATGAAAGATTTCAAGTCAGAAACTTGTTTGGGAACAAGTTTTGTTAAGATTACAAACTCTGTTCCATCTCGGGTGATGATGTGGAAGAAGTACAGAAGTATTAATGTAGGTACATAGTTTACAGGGGTGACCAAAAGCATTGGCATCAGTTTTGCCAAAGTTTATTAGTGATAATTGCAACTTGTTTGTGGTTTCTTATCAGACAAGCATTGTGATAAATTGGAGGCCCTGGAGGAATTAAGTGATGTAGTAAGATGCAAAAAATTATACTTGGTTACCCCACAGGGGGCAGTATTTGGCTTGTTGAGTGTGCTTCAGCTCTCTACCAGTGCAACTCTCGAAGTCCATCTACCAGCTCGTGCTCTGCAGCCTTACAAATTTTTTCAACCATGTATTTACCAATCCCTCTTGAAGACCACAATGGAAGCTGCCTTACCACATCTGTAGCATGTATCTCATAGTTCTGATCTAGTATTATCTTACTGTATAGTATTATTTCCTATCACCTCTGTCCTGATGAAGGGTGTCGGCCTGAAACATCGACAGTTTGTTTCTTATCATGGATGCTCTCTAAGCTGCTGAGTCCCTCCAGCATTTTGTGGGTGTTGCTCTGGATTTCCAGCATCTGCAGAATCACTTGTTTTAGCATTCCAGAGATTTTTTTTTGTCTGCCTGTTATGGTACTGGCATTAAGGGCAGCAATGAAGGTTTTCATTGTTTTTCCGTATCTTTTTGTTTGACCAGTCAGGGTTGTTACTCCTGAGCTGAACCTGGAGGAGCAGTGGACCACTCTTAATCTGGCCTCTACCCTTTGACCTGTTTGGTATGTGTGATGCTACCAGGAGTCAAATCACAACTCCAGTTCTCCGGGTCATTGAGGCACGCAAGCCACTGAACCCTACGACCAGGTTGTGGTCCTCTTGGGTATTCCAGAGTTTTGCTATAGTTGCCATACTTGAACATACGTTAGCCTGACTTATAGCTGGATACCAGCAGGAATCCAGACTTTATAGATTGATCTTGGCAGGAATTGATCCAATCTTCAAACTACAGTGATTCAGATCATTATGTTGGGGACAAAAAACCGGGCCAGTGCTTGGCTTTCAAAAGGATTGAAACCATGCTCCTGCATTGTTGTGTCTCTGGGAGTGGTCTGTGACTGCAGTTGTTAAGTTGTAGTCATTCCTGATTTGTGCTGTTTGGGTGACATTACCTGTGAACACCTTTATATAGCTTCTGTTGCTTATTTAACATTTCCTGGACCAGCAGGGGAAGGAGGGCAGTCTGAGTCCTGAAATCTAATGTATAAGTAGCTAAGGACCAGCGTAGCAGCTGTCTTTCCTTTTGTCACTTTTGGTTGTGTAGCAAGAGTAGTTGGCAGTCTGTTGCAATACCAGGTGTCATCCTAGAAAAAAGCAAAACCAAGCCTATATAATTTACAAAAAAATATCTGAAATGTCCTGAATCATACTGGAAAAATTTACCTTTGTTTATGGTTGCAGTCACTGCCTGATCTATTTCAAGCATCTTTGTATTTTAACTTACTGCTATGTGTGTAAGAGAGAATATAAGTGATTTAACTGCAGTTTCTCTTTTTCTCCTCTCTCTCTCATGCAGAATTGCCTGGGTCTGATCTACACTATTTACATTGACTGTCTAGATTTTCCATTGGAGACAGTGATTGGGAACCTGCTGACTTGCATCGTTCCCATCACAGGAGGATCCCAGGTCAGTCAGTCTGAGCATGGTTGTTTTTTTTTTATTTTCAGTTTTAGTTCAGTTTCCGATGCAATGACTTTTTTCCAGAACTGTGCTGAAATATTGATAGCTACTTTGGTGAAATTGGTGAAGGCATATGTTGACTGTCTTATTCATTTAAAAAAATAGATGAGTGAATATCATAAGAAGAACAGACTGGTGCTTCAATTTTGTGAGAAGATAATTCTGAGCTGTTGTAGATTCCATCTGGATTTCCTTTGCTGAGAAGTTCAGATGGTGTTTGGAACACTTGAATGCACAAGGATTGAGTATCTGTGTGCTGTTGTTCCAAGAACCTATTCCAGAAGCAAATTATAGGATGGAATGATTAGTGATTTCATTTTATTTCTTGGACAAACAACAAGTATCCCACCATCAACCTGTTGGGAGTTGCATTGACCAAATATATGTAGTTTGGCCACTGGAACAGGTCAGTAGTCTGTGAGTGATTAACTGAATAACCCAAAGCCTTTCCATCATCTACAAAGGGAAAGTCAGGATTGCGATTAAAGGCTTTCCGCTAGGATGAGTGCAGCTTCAGTGGTAGTGAAAAGGCTCAACACCTCCCAAGACAAAACAGCCTGCATGACTGCTATCCCATCCACTTCTGACCCAAGAGGGTGAGCCATTTACAATGTGCACTGCAGTTACTCATCTTGGCTACTCTGACAGCACCTCTTAAACCAGCGATTGCTACACCATAAATTATGATATATGGAATATCAAGGTCCTCCAAGCCAGACACCATCTTGAAACTATATCGTGGCTTCTTTGTCAAAGTTAGGCTTTTATCTTCCCCAATAACATTGTGGAATACCTACAGCAGATGTACAGTATATCTATGGTTCAAAGATATGGCTCAGTATCACATATTCTTGTGCGATTGGAGGTTGGGCAATAAATACTCACTGTTCTGGCTCCTGAACACAAAGTTGTAAGTAGCAGTTGAGTCATGCATGACAGAGTATCATACAGATTGTCCAGGGCAGATTGAGAAAAGCTATGTACCCTCCCTCATTAAGTGTTCTATTTAATAGACAGCATAGTAAAATACCTTTTTGAGTTGAAGAAAAGGTTTTGAACATTTATTCGTTGCTTTTCATGTTCCTCATTGTTGAAAGTGAAGGTGGGGAGGTTCCCCATCAAACAATTTGAATTAGCCTGCTGTATGCTGAAGATTTACTGTTTTATGTCTGCCCATTTCCTCCTCTTACAAATTTATTAGCAATTGGAAGTTTATTTCAAATTGTAAAAGTTGAAATCATGATTCATACAGAAAACTTCAGGGCATAAATATGAGCATTTGGCACCTCACATCTGTACCAGTATAATTACCCACATCCTGTTTAGACCTATTCCACTTTCAGTTGCTCATTGTGTTCTTCAGTATTTCTCCGAATCCAATCCCATCCTTTGCTCCAAGTATGTGTACTCCAGTTCTACTCCAGTTGAATATTAGGTAGTGAATTCCAGGATTTTGACCCAGCAAAGGTGAAGAAATGGGATGTATTTCCAAGTTAAGATGGTGTGTGGCTTCGAGAGCACCTTCCAAGTAATGATGTTTCCATGCTTTGGCTTTCCTTATCCTTCCAGCTCTTGGAGGTTGTGGGTTTAGAAGATGCTGATGAAGGAATCTTGGCAAGTTGCTTCAGTGAAATTTGTTAACATAGTAGCAGCAGTAGAATACAATACACGATAATATAGAAGGAAAAGAAAATAAATCAATTATAGTACATATATTAAATAGTTAGATTAAAAAGACTGCAAAAACAATAATATATAAAAACAAAATGAGGTAGTGTTCATGGGTGTAATGTCCATTTAGGAATCTAATGGCAGAGGGGAAGAAGCTGTCCTGAATTGCTGAGTGCGTGCCTTCAGGCTTCTGTATCTCCTTCCTGATGGTAACAATGAGAAGAGGGCATGTCTTGGTTGGTGGGGGTCCTTAATAATAGACACTGCCTTTCTAAGGCACCACTCCTTGAAGATGTCTTGGATACTGCAGAGGCTTGTACCCAAGATGGAGCTGACTTAATCTTAAAGCTTCCTGCAGCTTCTTTCAATCCTGTGCAGTAGCCTCTTTCTCCCTCCAACCCCACACCCCTATGCCAGACAGTGATGCAGCCTGTCAGAATGCTATCCACAGCACACCTATAGGAAGGACAAACAAAATCTCTTCAAACTCCTAATGAAATATAGCCGCTGTCTTGCCTTCTTTATAGCGGCATCGATATGTTGGGACCAGGTTAGATCCTCAGAGATCTCGATACCCAGGAACTTGAAATTGTTCACTCTCTCCACTTCTGATCCCTTGCTGAGGATTGATTCATTTCCCTTGACTTTCCTTTCCTGAAGTCCACAATTTGCTGTTTTGTCTTACTGATATTGAGTGTAAGGTTGTTGCTGCGACACCACTAACTAACTGGTATATCTTGCTCCTGTATGCCCACTCATCTTCATCATAGACATTACAAACAGTGGTTGTGTCATCAGCAAATTTATAGATGGCATTTGAACTATACCTAGCCACACAGTCATGGGTATATAGAGAGTAGAGCAGTGGGCTAAGTACACACCTCTGAGATGCGTCACTGTTGATTGTTAGCAAGGAGGAGATATTATTACCAATCTGCACAGATTGTGGTCTTCGTTAGGAAGTCAAGGATCCAATTGCAGAGGGAATTACAGAGGCCCAGGTTCAGTAGTTTATTGATCAGGACCGTGGGAATGATGGTGTTAACTTATTTCCACTTGGCATGATTAACTTATCATTATTTAATTATTTATGGTTTTATATTGCTACATTTCTTCACTATTCTTGATTGGTGTGGCTGTAACGAAACCCAATTTCCCTCGGGATCAATAAAGTCTGTCTGTCTGTCCTGATGTAGGTGTTTGTATTGTCCAGGTGATTTAACGCTGTGTATAGAGCCATGTAGATTGCATCTATCGTAGACCTTTTGTGGTGATAGGCAAATTGCAGTGGGTCCAGGTCCTTGCTGATGCAGGAGTTGAATCTAGCCATAACCAACCTCTCAAAACATTTCATCATTGTAGATGTGAGTGCTACTGGATAATAGTCATTAAGGCAACTCATACTACTCTTCTTGGGCACTGGTATAATTATTGCCATTTTGAAGGAGATGGGAACTTTTGACCATAGCAGTGAGAGGTTGAAAATGTCCTTGAATACTCCCACCAGTTTAGTTGGCACAAGTTTTCAGAGCCTCAACAGGTACTCCATCGGGGACTGCCACCTTGCGCGACAACCTAACTTTGGCCTCCAAGACAGAAATTGCAGGATCATCAAATTCAGCAGGGATCTTCACAGCTGTAGTTATATTCTCCCTTTCAAAGTGCGCATTGGAGGCATTGAGCTTGTCTTGGAGTGAAGCATCAGTGCTATTCATGATGTTGGGTTTTGCTTTGTAGGAAGTAATGTCCTGCAAACCCTGCCAGAGTTGGCGTGCATCTGATTTTGCCTCCAATCTTGCTCGGAATTGTTTCTTCGCTCTTGAAATGCCCCTCCCCAAGTCATACCTGGTTTTCTTGTGCAGTCCTGGGTCACCAGATTTAAATGCCGCCAATCTCGCCCTCAGCAGTTGATGAACCTTCTGGGTCATTCATGGCTTTTGGTTTGGGAATGTACAGCAAACCTTTGTAGGCACACATTCATACACACAGGTTTTAATGAAGATGGTTACAACTGTGGTATACTCATCCAGATTCGAAGATGAATCCCTAAATGTTGCCTTGCCTGCTGAGTTCCTCTAGTATTTTGTGTGTATTAGTACAAATTCTTCCGACTTTACAAGGGTGGTAATGACTGTATTGTTGAGGATGGGTTGTTATGTCCTGTATGGTGTCAACCTTCTTGAGTGTTGTTCAAATTGCATTCATCCAGGCACGTGGAGCATATTTCATTGCACTCCCACCTTGAGACTTGTAGATGGTGGAGGACTTTGAGAAGTTAGGAGACAAGTCACTCACTGCAGGATTCCTGGAATTGCAATTGACCCTGCAATCTTAGGTGCATTATACATAAGGCTATTCCAATTCAGTTTCAGTTAATGGTAACACCCCCCCACCCCCAAGGATATTGATAATTGGGGGATTCAGTGATAGTAATGCCATTGAATTGGATTGAGAACAAGATTTTCTCTAATTGGTAATTGTGATTTCCTGTCAATGCATGTGGCGTAAATATTACTTTACAACAATCAGCACAAATCTGCTTCATAATCTGAGGAGTTACAAATGTTGAACATAGTGTGATTATCTGCAAACATTCCTACTTTAGACTTTATGCTTGAAGTAGCTTAAGATGTTTGGGCCAAGGACTCCTGCAGAGATGTCCTGTGGCTGAGTCCATTGACCTCCAACCTCCTATCTTTGTGCTAGGTAGGGTTCCAAGCAGTGGAGGGCTTTCCCCATGATTTCCATTGTCAGGCCTCCCTGTTACTATACTTGATCAAGTACTGTCTTAATGTCGAAGGTTGTCACTCACAATGCAAGCCAGGACTTTGATTCTCTTGACTTTGTTTTCACTAAGGCTGCATTGAGGTCAGATACTTAATGATTTTGGCAGAGCCCAAACTGAACTTCTATGAGCAGGTTGTTGCTGAGCAATAACTTGATAGCAATATAGAGAACTTGCCATCACTTGGCTGATGATCAAGCATAGACTAATGGGCCAGGAATTGGCTGGGTTGGACATTCTGCTACTTGTGGGCAGGGCATACCTGGGCAATTTTCCATGGTGTCAAGTAGATGCCAATATTATACTGTGCTGGACCAGCTTTGCCAAGAGTGTGACAAGATCAGGAGCGCAAATCTGCAGAACCCACAGCCTTTGGTGTATTTACTGCCTTTTTGCTGTGTCTGTCTGACTATCTGTCCATCGCCCCCCCCCCCCCCCCCCCCACAGACCCTTTAAGCTGCACCATTCAGCAATCCACAAATTTAATCCTAGCCTAATCACAGGACAATTTACAACGACCAATTAACCTACCAACTGGTACAGTATGTCATTGGAATATGGAAGGAAACCCATGTGGTCACGGGGTGAACATACAAACTTCTTACAGGCAGCAGTGACTGGGAGTGAATCAAGCTGACTGAAAACAAGCATCTATCATACTAGGGCCCACTGGAGGAGGCCAAGATTGATCATCCACTTGGCACTTCTGGCTGAAGATCCTTGCAAATGCTTCAACTTTCTGTTTCACATTCATGAATTGGGCTTCACTATAAATGAGTAAGGGAGCATTCATCATGTTTCAGAATCAGGTATATTACCACTGTCTTATATGACATATCAGGCTGTGATGGCCTGATATCACACTGCACATGTATAGAAATTTGCAAGTCTTTGGTGACATAACAAATCACCTCAAACTTCTAACTAAGAAGAGCCAATGGTAAGTTAGTTTATTATTGTTTTGTGTACTGAGGTACAAAGAAAAGCTTGACTTGGATTCCATTCATGCAAGTCATTTCATTACAACCACACAATGACATAGGATATGGTGAAGCAATAACAAAATGGAGAAAAAAACGTTAGTTACAGAGCAAGTGCAGTACAGGGAGACAATAAGGTTGAAGGTTTTAACAAGGTAGATTGTGAGATCTAGAGGCCATCTTATCATATAGGGGAACAAGTAAGTAGCTTTATAACAGCGGGACAGAAGCTCCCCCTGAGCTTGGTGGTACATGCTTTCAGGCTTTTGTATCTTTTGTCCAGTGGGGGGGGGGGGGTGGTGAAGAACTAAAGAAAGAACATCGTGGATGGATGGGGTCTCTGAATATGTTGGCTGGTTTGCTGGAGCAGTGAGAAGTGTAGATGGAGTCCATGAAGATGCAGCTGGTATCCTTGGTATGTGGAACTGTGCCTACAACTGTGTTGCTTCTTACAGGCTTGGTTGGTGTGGTGATTTTAAAAATTTGAGAGGATTGAAGTGGATGTGATAGATGCGCTGACATGCCTTCTTCATGATAGCATCAATGTGTTGGGCCCACGATAGATCCTCTAAGATGTTAATGCCCAAGAACTTGAAGCTGTGCTCACCTATTCTACCCAGATCACTGGGGATCAATGAATCTCAGAGGCTTGTCACCCAACTTCCCCTGACTGGTCCATGATTAATTCCTTGGTCTTGCTAGCATTGAGTTCAAGATTATTGTTTTGATGCCACTCAACTGGCCAACCTCTCTCACTGCTGTATGCTTCCTTGTCACCATCTGAATTACACTTGCAGTGAGTTGTTTGATTGTTCCCCACCATTCACTACTGGATACAGCAGGGCTGCAAAGCTCAGATCTGATTCATTAGCTGCAAGATAATTTAGCTCTATCTATTGCATGCAATTTATGGTGTTTAATGCAAGTAATCCAGTTTTGTAGCTTTTCCAGGTTAATCCCTCACTCTGTGTGCTTGGTGCTGATCCAGACATCCTTCATTGAATCAGAATTGATCCTCTGGTTCAATGGTGAAGGTAGAGTGGGACATAGTATGCCAGATTGTAAGGTTGCAGATTGTGAGTGTGTACAGCTCTGGTGCTGCTCCTGATCCACGTCACCTCATAGATGCTCAGTCCTGTGTTGCTGGATCTGTTAAAAGCCTGCCCCATTCAATAAGGTGAACAGTGCCATAGACACTGAAGTCAGGACTTCTCCGCAAGAACCGTGCAGTAGTTATTCTGCCTGATACTGTTGTTGACTGATGCATCAGCGATAGGTAGATTGGTGAAGATGGGGAGGAGTAGGTTTTCCCCTTTGTGAAGTAGCAGTTAATGAGTTAGAAGTGCAAGCCATGATGTTAGAATTTTTCTTGTGTTTCTACAGGGCTAATCATGCTATTTATCTGGTCATTTCATAGGTTTCGTTTAAATTCTCTTATCTCTAATCTGTCATTTGTTTTTAATCTACCATATGTCCTGTCTGTTGCTAACCTAGATGGATGATGAGAACGAGGAAGCAGTGGTATGAATCTTTTGTTGCTTTAATTACTTTTATCTTAAGTCCGCATTTCTGGATCTTGGCAGCTTCTACTGCTAACATTATATGATAAGTTGGTCCTTACATTTTTTAAGACAAAAATGCATCCTGCTTTGGGGGATTAAGGGAATAGTTGTAGAACTGCGGTATTTCAGAATAATGTCATTATTTGAAAGGGGGTTCAGGAAATGAAGCTGAGTCATAATTGGCATGGAAGGGGTGTTAACAAATTTTTGGGACATAAAATGGAAATGGGGTATTTAGCCCTGTGTTGATGTTTATGCTTCGAGTCTCCTTCTATTCCTTCTGCATTTTCTGTCTTTCAGCATGTCTTTCAATTCCCCTTTTTCTATTGTGGAACTAACTAGTATCATTTTAAAAGCATCTGCATTTCAACCATGATGGTAATGATTTCCACCTTGTAGCAACTCCAAGATTGGTTCTCCTTATTTTCCATCAATATGTGGACATATGGGCCCCTGATTTGGATTTGCATACGTGGAAGATTTCTTATTCTCATCCAACTTGGCCAATTAGCTGTCAATTTTAAAGACATCTGAAGAGTTTTTTTTTAATCAATAGCTGTTGCTTTTCAGTGTTAATAACATCTTAAATGATTTTGTAACACCAGAAGTAGTTAGCACCCTATTTATGCTCTCTCCTCCCTATCACTTCTCTTATCCCTCTGAGAATCTTATTCTTTTTTTTAATCTCTTGTACACTGACCCCAACTGAAGATGTTGACATGCAGCCTGAAATTGCCTCCCCGCCCCCGGAAATGCTCCACAAGGAGTCATCGTGCAAATCATGGACAAATGGTGGTCTCTCCTGTGCCTTAACAATTTTATATAGTCATAAACATGTTAAGGCTTTATAACTCTCAAAAGCTAAAGCCATAAGTCAAACTTCAAATTTAGCTTCATGTGGATTTAGAGAAGATGATTGCTATGGTGTTACATAATATTCTGGTAGCCAATATGAAAGTTCATGAAATTGAAGGGTAATCAATATTTTGTCCTTGCAACCGAATTGAAGATGTGGACTGAGAACAGATGAGGCTCTAGTAAATGGTACTAATCCCTACAGTATCCTACACATCAACCTGAGAATGAATGTCTTCACCCCCACCCAACTATTTGCTCCCTATTTGATAACCAATTCTCAATCCATTTTAGTATTTTTGCCTCCAATTCCACGTGCTTTAATTTGGTTGGCCAGCATGTTGTGTAGTACCTTATAAAAGCCTTCAGAAAATCAATTAGTTCACCATTATCTGTTCTGTTGGTCATGTCTTTGAAGAACTCCAGTAGATAAACCAAATATGTTTTTTTTCATCAATCCATGTTGACTGCTCAATAATATTATTTACAAGCAGTTTTATAATTAGACCCTTCATTATAGATGCTAACATTTTTCCTATCACTGATAAGCTAATGGGTTGATAATTTCCTAGTTTTCACTTTCCAGTTAAATAGTGATGTCACATTTGCTGTAACTCCGTCCATTAGCATAATTCTAGAATCTGCAGCTCGTTAGTGGATGCTACAGTTATCACCTTCCATCTCTAGGTTCATTTCTTTCAAAACTTTGGGATGTGAATAATTGGGTCCTTGCAATTTATCAGCTTTGACATTTACAAGCCTCTGCCCAGTTTCTTCCTTCCCTCATCTCTGCTTGATCCTGGATCTGGCAGTTGGGAAACATCTTCTGTGACTTTCTCATGAATCTGTGATACACTCCTTTGAAGGCTTGTAGGAAGCAGAACTGTGCATCATAGTCAAGATATCATATCCATGACATGTCATTGCCTTAACAAACAAGTAGTTTGTTCAATGTAGAGGAAATTGTAAATCACCTATTTTTTGCTTTGTTGGTGTCATAATAAGTGGAAGAGACATGGGTATAAAATTGCTGTCAAATAATTAGGCTGACAGGCAATTACTTTCAATGCAGGCAAATACTGTAACAAATATCCACTTTGGACTAAAGAAGTGCAAATTTTAATGATTTAAAATGTTAAAGCTGTGTACAATGATACTTCAGAGATTCTGTTAATTTATTGATCCAAAGTGGGTCTTGGAATAAGAAAATTTGGGCCATTTAGTCTAAACTGGTTCTCTTTTTTTAAAAAAAACGGCAGTCCAGTTAATTGCATTTCTCTACTCATTTAGCATACCCCTATAAATATTTTTTCTTCAGGTGTTTATCAATGCACACAAAATGCTGGAGGAACTCAGTAGGTCAGACAGTATCGATAGAAATGAATAAATTATTAATTTCTATAGTTGTTGCCTGACCTGCCGAATTCCTCCAGCATTTTGTATGAATTGCTTCGGATTTATAACATCTGCAGGATTTCTTATGTTTATCAAGTTCTTTCTCTGTAACTTGTTAGTGATTTTTGAGATCATCATCCTTTTATTTAACAAATTCTTGACTACAAATCTTTTTTTTTTAAAAATGTCTACAGTATGTATTGTGTCTGCTTCTTTCTTAAAATTGTTTTACATTCTACATTCTGCCCATTTCATCAGTATCTTGTGTATGATTTACTATATTCAAGTTTCACTTTGAAAAGCCGTATTCCTAATGTTTCTGAGGCCATGTACAGTATATCTAACAGTAAAAAAATTAGAAGCTAGAAAAACATTAATAGAATACTTAAAATTAGATGACTACAACATAAATGTAAGTTTTACTATAGCTATGCAATGCCCTGGATATACGATTTCTTGAGTAGCGTGTATAGTTTTTCATCCTGTAGCTTAGAAAGCATATGCAAGCCTTTGAAGAAGTGTATTGGCCATTCATCAGAATGTTACTGTGTTCGATTACAAGGATTAATTGACCACACTCAGTTGCCCCATAAACTAATAGATTAAGGAAGGAGTCATTTAACTAAGGTTTTTACCATTTGGAAGGGAATTGATCGGATAGGTAGTGATCAGGTTGTCCTCCTACTTACATCTCCAATGTAAGACCAAGATTTAAAAATTTCAGCTAAACTCTTCAAGAGAGAAGTTAGGACACTACATAAGAAAGAGAGTGTTAAGTGTTCAATATATCCACTGAAAATGGTAGTTGCTAATACTATTTAATTTTAAATTTGATTGAAAGATTATTTTATGGCTGGGTATATTGAGGAATATGGATTCATAGTGATAAAGATTAAATTCTCTCATGGAAGGATGAAACAAGACTTTCGGACTGCAATTACTTGCAGTTCCTAATGGTGACCATTGGGGCCTTGAGTGTGATGTAATAGCCCCACCAGCTGGTCACCTTTGTGAAATACTGTTTATGTGGATAATCTGTTTTGCTGGAAACATTAAAGAATATAGAAGATTAGACTATTTGTTGACATTCCTTTAAAATGTAGGATAACCCAATTTCTTTGCTGTGTGTCTCTTTAAGCAAATATGCTACTTGACTTTGAAGTTGTAGGTTTGCTTTCTTCTATTCCCAATAAGATCAATTGTTGTCTCAGTCTCTGAACATTGCTTTTAGGCTTCTCTACTAAAGGAGAGTATTTTTTGGTGGTATAATTACTTAAGCAAGCCACTCTGAATGTTGGTAAAGGTTTCACATAACTTGCGCTTGATTCTTCCACAGAGAACAATCTCGCTGGGAGCAGGAGACCGTCAAGTAATACAGACTCCTATTAGTGATGCGCTGCCAGTCACTGGTTGCAGTGTTGCCCTGCTCCTCAAACAGCTCGGTATGTATTTGTAGTCCACATGAACTTGTCCACGTGGTTGCAACAGAACAGGCTGAGTGCATTGATTCTACTGACCTCAATCTTGTACATCAACTTTTCAATAACATTTTTAAAATACTGCATTATTTATTACAACAGTTAAAAAGAGTGAGTACAGGAAAGCCCTGTCTATTGATCCGTCTGTGCTTATTCTGCGTTTAAGTTAATTCAACTACACATCATCCAAAGTGCCATCAAACAGATGGTATTGAGGTTTCACCTGAAAGCCATACAGTTGTTTCTACCACCCTGTAAAACCCTTGAAGGTGTGAGATTGCCCACTCCACTACCCGCTCACTTGGTTTACTGCCCCAACTTGAAATGTGTGCTTGTTTTCCACAGCCCATCTGAACAAGAAAGGTGTAGAGCCATACCCTTATTCGCCCCACCCTAAAAGTGCTGCTGATACTGTTGATTTGTCCCAAAGATGTATAACTCATTTCCCTCCCCCACCCCACCTGTGGTGCATTCTCACCCCATTCTGTGGCATATGCTCACTTCACCCACCCAAACAATAAAGATGTAAGTGTCCTTCCATTTACATTAATGGCACTCTTTGCTGCCCCTTTCACTCACAGTGAAGAACCATAGCCTTGCCTAATGCACTCAAAAACGTGGGCTCCCCCACAAAAGGTGTGCTAGTTTGCCTTCTCCCTTTCCTATCCACTTTGAAAGTATATGGTGCGCACACACACATATGTACCCCTCTATCTCCATATGTTCTCTCTCCCTCCATCCCTGTTTTATTAGTCATAATTACCAGTACTTCCATTAATTTTTTTTTATCAATCTTGCTGTTAATTACTTTTGAGAAGTTGTTTGCTTCCACCACTACACCACCTAGTGTCTGCTAATTTGCTGAAGTAGTTGCTTTTTTTTCTCTGTGTAAACTTTTTGGTTACCAATTCCCTAAAAGTGATAAATGGTCATACTGTCACTGAAGCAATTTGTGCTTATCCGTGATTTTGAACACCTTTAATTCCTTTTGGCTTTCTCTGTTTTAAGAAAGGAACCGAAGCTTTTCTGCTTTCACCATTTGAACCTTGCTGCTTGTTATATTTCCAGGTTTTATTATTGGAATCAAACTTTTTTTTCAGCATGAGAAAAATGCTGGGAATGTAAACAAAAGCAAAATATTGGAAGCTGTCCTCTTTCCGTAAAAAAAAAAATACAAGGAGCATTCAGTAACCCAAGCAGAGGGAAGCAAAGTTGATAATTAACTCTTAGTGGAACTGCAAAACACACACATGCGCACAGATATGTAAGCCAGCACAAAATCAGAAAAAAAGGAGGGTAAAAGGAAGGGTTAAAACAGATATGTATGTAGAATGGCAGAAGTTTGTTGCTGTATTTGCTCAACAATTTCTACACCAGTTTTACCTCCCCGCAGGGTGCTGCCACTGTCCTTTTAACATGACCCATCTGATTTCTGCTGCTTCACCTATTCTTTTCCCCCCTCTCCCGGTTTACATGATGAATTTTGTTTCTGCTGGTAACTCATGTAGGTAGACTCAGCTAGACCTGACCAGTAAATAACATTCACACCACACAATGTTCAGTCCATGACCTTCTCCCCAGTACTTCTAACCATCTTCCTTTAAAACTTTGTGTCACCATTGTCATTAAATTTCACCGAAGTTTTTAGAATTATGGTGGTGGTGTTGACGTGAAGCTTAACTAGTCCAGCAAAATAATATAAATGCTGAGGAGCAGATCAGAAGGTAGATGTACTGCAGTGATTCTCCATTTGACTTGCCTGAATTATTCCACCATGTATAAACTAAGCAAGGATGATGGTGAAATATTCGTTACTTGCCTAAATGAGTATATGGAGCTCCATCCGTTTTCACTGTTTGTCCTGATGAAGGGTCTCCACTTGAAATGTTTACTCCTTTCTATGGAACAAAATAACCTATTTACTCCTTTCTATGGAACAAAATAACCTATCTGTCAGTACCCTATCTATCACCCCACACTGCTGTGTGTGAATGCATTCATTACCATAAACAAAATGCAGCACAATAACTGCAAAGACTTTGAGTATCTCTTAAATCTAGGACCATATAACCATATAACAATCACAGCACGGAAACAGGCCATCTTGGCCCTCCTAGTCCGTGCCGAGCCCTTAATCTCACCTAGTTCCACCTACCCGCACTCAGCCCATAACCGTCCACTCCTTTCCTGTCCATATACCTATCCAATTTTACCTTAAATGACACAACTGAACTGGCCTCTACTACTTCTACAGGAAGCTCATTCCACACAGCTATCACTCTTTGAGTAAAGAAATACCCCCTCGTGTTTCCCTTAAACTTCTGCCCCCTAACTCTCAAATCATGTCCTCTAGTTTGAATCACCCTACTCTCAATGGAAACAGCCTGTTCACGTCAACTCTATCTATCCCTCTCAAAATTTTAAATACCTCGATCAAATCCCCCCTCAACCTTCTACGCTCCAATGAATAGAGACCTAACTTGTTCAACCTTTCTCTGTAACTTAATTGCTGAAACCCAGGTAACATCCTAGTAAATCGTCTCTGCACTCTCTCTAATTTATTGATATCTTTCCTATAATTCGGTGACCAGAACTGCACACAATATTCCAAATTTGGCCTTACCAATGCCTTGTACAACTTTAGCATTACATCCCAACTTCTGTACTCAATGCTTTGATTTATAAAGGCCAGCGTTCCAAAAGCCCTCTTCACCACCCTATCTACATGAGACTCCACTTTCAGGGAACTATGCACAGTTATTCCTAGAACTGTACCTTCTTATAAAGGTCTCAGTGCACAAGTGCACATTTTCTATAATTACTGTACTGTCCTGTCCTTAGAAATATTTTGTGCATTTGTCGGGTCAAAATAATGAAACTACTTATCTGACAGCACTACAGTAGTTTATAACAGCGTTTCTCCATCACTTTTTCATGGACAATTAGGTTCCCTATTAAATGGCAGTGTTAACCTCATCCCATTAAAAACATTTTAAAGCCAATTTGGTTTGATTAATTTTGTCCATGTTACTTTTGCATTGCTACCAGGGGGCATAGTGGTCACTATTTTTTGGTACTATGCATATTTGATGTGGTATTTTTGACAGATACTATCCTGCATGCCATAATCTAAAAGACAGAGCAATAGATTTTATACCATTTACAGTTGTAGATTATATTTTGTATTTCTTCCATTTTTTTAGGTATTAACAATGTATTGGATCTTTTTTGTGCCGCCCTAACCGAACACAAGATCCTGTTCCTGTCCTCCAGTTACCAAAGGCTAACAGAAGCTTGCCGAGCACTACTTGCTGTCATGTTTCCTCTAAAGTACAGGTAATTAGGAGAATGTCAGTACCTTCATTGGGACGCTGTTATGACCATGGCAAAGGCACCAAAATGTTGGGAAATTTGATGATTATTGGTTAAGTCAGCTGGAGGAATTAGCTTCTCAATTGTATGGGCATTTAATCATTCTCGTATATTTACGAGCACTTGAATGCTTGGGTTAGAGCAACTGTGTTTTGAATACAAGATGGTGGGCTGAAGGTTGTATGAGAATGAGAGCGGTAGCTTTGGCCGTCAAACTCTGAGTGCAAGTGGTGGTCTGGGGTAAAATGCACATATGGTGATGTGTGAGAAAAGCAATAGCTTGTGGCTTAATTGAGAATTGAATGTGAAGAGCTTTTTTTTCTTGGGACTATTGCTATTGAACCTTTTTGTTTCTTTGTAGTTTTACATATATTCCAATCCTACCAGCTCAGCTAATTGAAGTGCTGAGCAGCCCCACACCATTCATCATTGGAATCCACTCTTCCTTCCGAGCAGATATGCCGGACTTGGTGAGTAAAGGACATGATCCAAATCTTTAAGCCCAGTCATTGTGTCTTTGGTTTTTCTTAATTTTGCATTTCATTTATGTATTTGGGGTTTATAATTTTAATGATCAGTTATAATCCAAACAAATTTTAAATTTGAGAAATAAAGTATTTCAGATTTAAAAATCTGGAGCCCAAAAAAGTTGCTAGTTCAGGCAGCATCTGTGGAGGCAAAAATGATATGCTGACATACGAGTCAATTTGGAGTCATGGGGAGTGGAGCAAAGAAAGACAGCCATACAGGGGAGGGGTGGGACAGGAACTGGTAAGTGATTAACAGAACTAGATGAGGTGGTAACTTATAGGCAGATAGAGCCAGATAGGAGAGTGGGGGGCAGGGATTGGAAAAAATGAACCAAAGGGGAGAGAACCTGGGGGAACTTGTATGAGCCAGGAAGGACATGAGGTGTGGTTTACCTAAAACTGGAAATTCCAGTGTTCAGGATAGATGTGGAGGCTAGTGCAGTGAAAGGCAAGAAGCTGGATTTGGGTTTAGCTGAGATTTAATATTATCCAGTGGTATGAGAGTGGCATGTGCAGGGGTTGAGCAGATGTGAGTTTCAGTGGTTGGCAGAGTTAGTGTGTGATAGGAGGGATTTGAGAAAACATATTAGTGTTATTGGAATTGTTCAATGTTGCCCATTTGTTCACTTGTTTTGTCTCCAGTTGGATGTAATTGTGGCTGACCTGGATGGTGGCACAGTTGTGATTCCAGAGTGTATCCATATTTCAGTTCTGCCAGAGCCCTACTTGGTTCAGACTCAAACAGCACTTTCCATGGTAAGTTACTCCTGATTACCAGTAATGATATTTTTTGTCACCAGGTAATGTTGGCAGATGGGATACAGTTGGGGAGCAAAAGTATTCAGTGAGATTCTATCTAATTCAGTTGTTGCAGGATTTTGTCATTGCCAATGAACTGGACTCTGACAGCTTGCAGTCATTTCTCAATCACACTTTATTTGCTTGTGACAAGAACAGTTCAGCCCCATCACCAAGCTGTTCTGAAAATTTTGCTCAGAATTGTCAAATTTTGTACAGATATTGATCCAGTAGAGATTTTGTGCATCTTCTGAATTTCATAATTTGCACATATAATACAGTACATTTTTCTTGTGTTAATAACCAATAAAATCCTCCTGTTAAAGGCTAATGATAACAGAATTAATAGAATAACTGTCCAATAGCTAGTATGTGCCCTACAATCCTTCAATGCATCCTTATCTAGTCTTGGTATGCCTGGTGACCTTGGGTCCCAGGCTTGAACAAAGAGGCTGTGTAAGGAGGATCTAAGTTCTCAAGAGCCCTGTCCATCTTGAATGACCTACAGTGTCTGTGCCATCTCTGTCAGCACAACATTCCAACCCTTGCATTGCTGCAATTTCCATAGTTTAGTTGCGGATACAATGTGTGTGGTGAACCTAACAGTGGAATTGAATTGCTTGGAATCTGGATGACCTCACACAAGCTCAGTCACTGGAAAGTAGGATGATGAGTGTCTATATTGCTGTGAAGGTGTCGTTGTTGAATTATTAGCTAAGCTGTATTGTTCAATGCTAGATCTCTAAGTTTAACACAGTTTAATGCTTCAAATGATCACAAGCTAAATGAATATCATTGTGAAATAATCTGTTATGTATACTGCTTATCAACAAGACCATTTGAAGAAATCATTATACTGTAATTCATCACCTTTTTCACCTTTTCCTCACCGCCAGTTGAGGAAAACTGTTCCTTTGGTTTAGGAACATAGTGTTTATAGCACAGTACAGGCCATTCAGCCCACGATGTTATATCAACCTTTTAACCAACTCGAAGATCAATCCTCCTACATAGTCCCCTATTTTTCTATCACCACTCTTGGCAGGACATTCCATGCACCAACCACTCAATGTGGGGGGAAACAAAAACACTTGGCTCTGCCATCCCTTCTATCTTCCAATCACCTTAAAATGACATTTCCTCGAGACATCAAACTATCTTTATTAACTAGTCTCCCTACTAATTCACATGGTAAACAGGGCTCATTTCTAGAGTGCTGCGTTTAGTTACTTTGCCATAAAAGTACTCAATAATTTATGAGCACGTGAATCCTTAAATTGACTTTTGGGTACGTTTTCCTGATTGGTGTAATAACTGCTGTAATAAAAATGCCCTTTCTCCATGTCATTTTTAGTGCTCCTCTTCTTATCGTGGTACATCAGATATCTGCGCATTTTGGAATTGGCATCAAGATGCCTCTGAAGTTCAAGTATTGCTCCTCTAGGAAACTGAAGCAAACCATAGATGTTCAGACAAAAGTAGATGGTATTAATGGATGTGAAGAATATGAAAATTCTGTGATAGCCACCCTTTGTACTCTTGAAGCTGAAGATTTAACAATCCAAAAGAAGGCAGACAAAATAAGAATCTGTGCCAAAAGTACTACCTCTGGGAGTGCTTTACATGATACAGAATTCTTACAATGAGAAATGTAAAAGGGTTAAGTGTGTAGTTCAAAGATCGGATTCATTGATTCTGAATTTAATGATCCAAGAAAAAGTGAAATAATTAGGATGTGTCAGTGTGTGTTTTTTGGGAGGAGAGAATGAGGAGATTGGCAGCAGAAAATTTTTACAAGTAAATAAACTACTCACTGAGTAGGTGGCTGCTCCCCTAAGTACAGTTGTGAGAGAAAGTTTATGAGCCCTTTGCAATTACCTGTTTTTCTGCATTAATACCTCATAAAATGTGGTCTGATCCTCATCTAAGTCACAGTAATACAGTTACAATCTCCCTAAACTAATAACTTACAAACAATAGTACTTTTTATGCCTTTACTGAGCAAACACATTGTTTAATCATTCACAGTCCATGCTGGGAAAAGTATGTGAATCCTTGTATTTAATAACTGGTAGAACCTCCTTTAGCAGCAATAATCTTCAAACATTTCCTGTAGCTGCTGACCAGACTTGCACAATAGCAAGGGGGAATTTTAGATCATTCCTCCATACAAAGTTGTTTCTGTTCATCAGTTATTTCTGGGATGCCTTGCATGAACAGACTTCTTCAGTTCATGTCACAGCATCTCAATTAGGTTAAGGTTTGGACTCTGATTTGGCCATTCCAGAACACAAATGTTCTTCTTTTTAAACCATTCTGTTGTTTATTTACCCTTGTGTTTCTGATCATTGTCTTGTATCCCCTAGCTTGTATTCGGCTTAAGGTGACAGATCGTAACCCTGACATTCTCTTTGATAGAATTTTGAATTCATCATTCCCTCAACCATTGCAAGCTGTCCAAGCTGTGAGGCAGCAAACCATCATGCTCCTTCTACTATGCTTCACAGTTGGGGTGGGGTTTTGTGCAGTACCCTTTTTCCTCCAAACATAGTGGTGTGCATTTCTCACTGGTCCCAGAAACATTGTGGAGCATCCAGGTAGGCTGTTGCAAACTTGAGACGTGCAGCAGTGATTCCTTTGTAGAGCAGTGGTTTCCTCCCTGGTGTCCATAGGACCATGGGACATAGGAGCAGAATTAGGCCATTCAGCCTGTTGAATCTGCTCCGCCATGCCATCATGGGTGATCCCAGATCCCATTCAACCCCATACATCTGCCTTCTCGCCATATCCTTTGATGCCCTGACCAATCAGGAAACTATCATCTTCTGCTTTAAATATCTTCACAGACTTGACTACCACCGCAGTCTATGGCAGAGCATTCCATAGATTTACTACTGTCTGGGTTTAAAAAAAAATTCCTCCTTCTAAAAGGTTGCCCCCTCAATTCTGAGGCTGTGCCTTCTTTTTCTGGATACTCCCACCAGAGGAAACGTCCTCTCCACATCCACCCTATCTAGTCCTTTCCACATTCGGTAGGTTTCAATGAGACCCCGCCCCAGCCCCCCCCCCCCCCCGCGTTTTTTCTAAATTCCAGTGAGTACAGGCACAAAGCTGCCAAACACTCCTCGTATGTTAATTCCTTAATTCCTGGAATCATCCCCGTGAACCTCCTCTGGACTTTCTCCTATGACAACACATCCTTCCTGAGATATTGGGCCCAAAACTGTTGGCAGTACTCCCAAGTGCAGCCTGACTAGTGTCTTTTGAATCCTCAGCATTATCTCCTTACTATTATATTCTATTCCCCTTGAAATAAATGCCAAGATTGCATTTGCCTTCTTTACCATAGACTCAACCTGTAAATTAACCTCCTGGGAGTCTTGCATGAGGACCGCTAAGTCCCTGTGCACCTCTGAAGTTTGAACCTTCTCCTCATTTAGATAATAGTCTGCACAATTGTTCCTTTTACTAAAATGCATTATCGTATTGTTACGAACCCCGTAACTGGGTCTAGTACTTCTAGTATCCTGCTTTATATTATTGGTTAGTTTGCCTTCATATTTAATCTTTTGCCTTCTTACGGCTTTTGTAGTTGCCATTTGTTGAATTTTATAAGCTTGCCAATCATCCAAATTCTCACTCACTTTTGCTACCTTATGTGCCCTTTCCTTGGCTTTTGTGCAATCCTTAACTTCCCTTGTCTAGCCCTGCTATTTGAGAACAACTTCTTCTGTGGGACATATCTATCCTGTGCCTTGTGAACTATTCCCAATAACTTCAGCCATCTGTGCTCTGCCGTCATCCCCACCACTATCCTGCTCTCCAATCCACCTGGGAAAGTTCCCCTCTCATGCTTCTGTAATCCCCTTTATTCCATTGTGATACCGATACATGTTATTTGTGTATCTCCCCTCTCAAATTGCAGTATGAGTTCAATCATAGTATGATCTCTCCCTCAATCATATTATGATCTCTTGATGCGATCTTTGCAGGATGCCCATTCCTAGGGAGAGTAGCAACAGTACTGGTTTTCTTCCATTGGTACACAATTTATCTTACTGTGGACTGATGAACACTCAAGTCTTTAGAAATGCTTTTGTAGTCTTTTCCAGCTTCATGCATCTGTATAATTTTTCTTCTGAGGTCCCCTGAAAGTTGTTTTGATCGAGCCATGGTGCACATAAAAAGATCTCTTGAGAAGAGCAGGCTTTGTCAGTAACCTGACTTTGTGTGTCTTTTTTTTTATATAGGGCAGGGCACCTCAACAATTCACAACCCCAATCTCATCTCATTGATTGGAGCACCTGACTCCAAATAATAGCTTTTGTAGAAGGCATTACTGCAGAGGTTCATGTACTTTTTTTGAAAACTAGATCGTGATTGTTTAAATGGTGTATCCAGTATTGATGAAAAGTATAATTGTTATTAGTTTAGGCAGACTGTGTTTGTGTATTACTGTGACTCTGAAGATCAGACCACATTTTATGAGTAATTAGTGCAGAAAACCAGGTAATTACAAAGGGTGCACAAACTTTTTCTTGCATTTGTAAGTGCTTAATAAAATGAGATGAAACTCCTTTTGAAAAGGGATGTTCATCTTGAGGATTGAAAAATTGGACTTCAGGAGAACAAACCATGTCTTGCCCTTCTAGGAGGCAGTTCCAAGGGTGATTGTCTGCCTTTTTCAAAGATGATCACAATATAGAATACAACATTAGATTCAGCCATATGGTTTACTGCAAGGAGCTTAATCTGATGATAAAGAGGAGAACTGTCATATTTCTGCCTGCACCTTAATGTCCTTTCACAGCCATCTGAGAACAGCTATGGAGAAGAATCCTCATGTTTAATTTTGCAAATTTCATCCAGCTGTAATTTGCTGTCTTCAATGTAATCCAAACGTAAATGATATCTCCACCTCTAAACTCCTTCACAATTCCTGTTAAATTGAAAGATTCCAATCAGGAGCAGGAGCAGACCAATTAGTTTCTGGAGTTGCTTGGCCATTCAGTATGACCATAGCTGATTTGCTTGCACCTATAACTTCTCATTAAGCAATATTTACTAAGCAAAGTGGTGTCAGACTACTGTAAGTAAATGACAGTGCAATGTTTTCTTAGAACACAGTCCATTTGTAAATTGAGGAATATCTGTTCTTTTCCAGGACATCAGTGACATCCTCTTTCAAAGAACAGACTTGCCCCTTCTCCATCAATGCTGCCCTCACCAGCATCTCCTCCATTTCCTTAAAATCTGCACTCCTCCCATCCTCCCACCACCTTAACAGTGATAGAGTTCCTTTTGCCCTTTCCTGCTACCCCTTGAGCCTCAGCATCCAACACCTGCCATCTCCAAAAGTATCCTATCACCAAACATATCTTTACCACCCAACTCCTCTTCCACTCTTCCACCCTCCCCGCCACTTTCCACAGGGATCACTCCATCCATGATCCCCTTGTCCATTCGTCCCTCCCAGCACGTATCCTTACAAGTGGCCAAAGTGCTACACCATCCTATTCACCTCCTCCTTCACTTCTATTCAGGGCCCCAAACTGTCCTTCCAAGTGAGGCAACACTTCACCCATCAATCTGCTGGGGTCATATATTACATCCGGTGCTTCCAATGTGGTCTCCTCTGCATTGATGAGACCCGTTATAAATTGGGGAACCACTTCATCGAGTACTTTTGCTCCATTCGACAAAAGCAGAACTTCCTGGTGGCCAAACGTTTTAACTCTAATTCCCATTTACATTCCGACGTATACCAATGTGAGATCACCCTCAGGATGTAGGAGTGATATCTTGTATTCCATCTGTATAGCCTCTAACCTGATGGCATGAATATCAATTTCTCCTTCCGGGGGTAAAAAAATCTCTTTCTCCCACCCTCCCCCACACCTTCTATTTGCCACTCTGGCTTCTTACCTCTTCTCACCTGCCTATCACTTCACCCTGGGTCCCCTCCTCCTTCCCTCCCATGGTCCACTCTCCTCTTCTATCTGATTGTTTCCTCTCAAGCCCTTTCTTTCCTACCCACTTGGCTTCACTTATCACCTTCTAGCTATCCTCCTTCTCCTTCCCCCACCTTTTTATTATGGCGTCTTCCCCCTTTCCAAGCCGAAAGAAAGGACTTGGCCCGAAATGTCAACTGTTTGTTAATTTCCATAGGTACTGCCTGACCTGCACTTCCTGCTTTGGATTTTCAGCATCTGCAGAATTTCTCATGTTTATATCTGTTCATTATCAGTGGTCCCTCAAACATCTTTCTGTATGTTCCATACATAAGCACAATATGGTGTATGGTTTATCTCAGATCCTAGGACATGTTGGGCATTCAGTTTTTCAAAGGTCTGGGTTAGTTTTACTTTTAAACATGGTAAATTTGGGAATTCCTGCTGATTTTAATAATGCAGGGCTTAGTATGACATTAATCACTTGAGTAGAAGCGTGTTTGCGATAACAACTCATAATGGAAGAAATTGAGAGCAAGAACATTGGATTTTTAATTAATCAATGTTTGGCTGATTTAAATGTATATTTCCCATGTTTTCTTGCAGGTTTTGGACCCAGAGTTAGAATATGCAGATTATGCCTTCCCACCTTCTTCTATGTCAGCATCTTCAATGAAATTTCAGGTATGGTAATGAAAGCAGATAAGAACTGGAAATTAATAGATAGTTAATTTTGTAACACTATATGGATTAATTTATTTCTTCCTGAAATGACAACCCAAGTTGGCATGATTTTAGTAAATAGCCCTTGATGTGTGCAAGTGGCTGCTATTGTTACAGTGAGGAAACCTCACTCTGAATTAGGATTTACTTAATCAGTTGATGATAACATTTTTTTCAGGGTTAAGATGACTTGAGCTGTAATTTTAGTAATTTTTTTATATACTTGAAAAGAAAACAGTACGTCTGTACATTTGGGGAATTGGTTTTCTGAGAACACAGTCCATTTGTAAATTGAGGAATACAATATCTGTTCTTTTTCAGGACATCAGTGATGTCCTCCTTCAAAGGACAGACTTTCCCTTCCTCCTCAATCACTTCTGTCTGGGATCTCTAAAAGCTAAGCGTTGGTCTTAGTTACTTTCTTTTTCCCATAGGTTTTGAGTTTCTTTTTAGAAAGTCTCTAGTTCCTTTTCTAAAGATGGAATTCTGTTTTGACATGAAAGTTATAATTGAGTGTGGTATTCCATATTCTAGGAACTTGAATTTGAAAGACACTCCTAAATCCTTTCATCAGCCTATGGAAAAAGGAATTCCTTACTTGGACCAGTATACATATGTATGATTGAATAACAATGAACTGAACTTGAACTTAATCTCGAAAATTCTTGACCTCTTTGTGCACCTTTAAATCACATCATAGCTCTATCTGCTATCATGGAAAGAACTGCAACACCAGTTAACCTGTACAAGTAAAATTTCACATGTCTGGTCTAACCTTAGTAAATGTTATCCTACCTGTCACTTAAGATATCCTTCCTTAACTGAGGTGCCAGAAATTGATAGATTATTCCAGCAGGAGCTTTGCAAAGGATTTTACTATTCTTCCTCTGTTCATAAAATTCCACAATCCTTTATGTTAATCTGTGAGGGGTGATTGATAAGTTCGTGGCCTAATGTAGAAGAAGTCAATTTTAGAAAACCTAGCACATTTATTTTTCAACGTTGTCCCCTCTTATACTTACACACTTAGTCCAGCAGTCGTGGAGCATATGGATCTTGGACCTCCAGAAGGTGTCCACAGCAGGGGTAATTGATAAGTTCATGGCCTAATGTAGAAGGAGATGAGTTATACAGCTCTCATTACATACACATGCAGTTCAATTCTTTGAGTGACTGTGCAGAAGGTTTGAAGCTAATAACTCATCTGCTTTTACCTTAGGCCATGAACCTATCAATCACCCTGATGAGTTATTAACTTCAAACTTTCTGCATAATCATTCAAAGAGTTGAACTGCATGTGCATGTAACAAGAGCTGTATAACTCATCTCTTTCTACCCAAGGCCACAAATTTATCAATCACCCCTGCTGTGGACATTTTATGGCGGTCCAAGATCCGTATGCTCCACGACCACTGGACTAAGTGTGTAAATGTAGGAGGGGACTATGTTTTCTAAAATTGGCTCCTTCTACCTTAGGCCACAAACTTATCAATCACCCCTCATATTTCCAATTATGTATCTGAAGTAGTATGGCTCTCTGCTCAGCACTTTTTGTGCAAAGAAGCTTCAGAGGTAGAGCAAGTGTAAGCTGTTTAGCTCTCAAGTCTGTTCTACCTTTTCAAGAGGATCCTGATTGATCCATTTTTCTGACCAGTTCCAATACCCTTTTAGTCTGTTCTACCTTTTCAAGAGAGGCAATAGACAATAGACTCAGGAGTCAGCCATTCAGCCCTTCACCGCCATTCAATGTGATCATGGCTGATCATCCACAATCAGTACCCCGTTCCTGCCTTCTCCCCATATCCCTTGACTGCTATCTTTAAGAGCTCTATCTAACTCTTTCTTGAAAGCATCCAGAGAATTGGCCTCCACTGCCTTCTGAGGCAGAGCATTCCATAGATCCACAACTCTCTGGGTGAAAAAGTTCTAAATGGCCTACCCCTTATTCTTAAACTGTGACCTCTGGTTCTGGACTCCCCCAACATCGGGAACATGTTTTCTGCCTCTAGTGTGTCCAATCCCTTAATAATCTTAAATGCTTCAATCAGATCCCCTTTCATCCTTCTAAATTCCAGTGTATACAAGCCCAGTCGCTCCAATCTTTCAACATGTGACGGTCCCGCCATCCCAAGAATTAACCTCGTGAACCTACACTGCACTCCCTCAACAGCAAGAGTGTCCTTCCTCAAATTTGGAGAGCAAAACTGAACACAGTACTCCAGGTGTGGTCTCACCAGGGCCCTGTACAACTGCAGAAGGCCTCTTTACTCCTATATTCAACTCCCCTTGTTATGAAGGCTACATACCATTAACTTTCTTCACTGCCTGCTGTACCTGCATGCTTACTTTCAGTGACTGATGTACAAGGACACCTAGATCTCGTTGTATTTCCCCTTTTCCTAACTTGACACCATTCAGGTAGTAATCTGCCTTCCTGTTCTTGCTACCAAAGTGGATAACCTCACATTTATCCACATTAAACTGCATCTGCCCACTCACCCAACCTGTCCAAGTCACCCTTCATTCTCCTAACATCCTCCTCATATTTCACACTGCCAGCCAGCTTTGTGTCATCTGCAAATTTGCTAATGTTACTTTTAATCCCTTCATCTAAATCATTAACATATATTGTAAATAGCTGCGGTCCCAGCACCAAGCCTTGCGGTACCCCACTAGTCACTGCCTGACTATCCTGATTGATAGTTTAAAGATAGTTGATAGATTGATAGATAGATTGAGGATCCTGATTGATCCATTTTCCTGACCAGTTCCAATACCCTTTTATTCCCTCAATATCCAAAGATCAATCAGTCTTGGCCTTGACTGTACTCTGGAATTATTCAGAAGGTTATGGATGGTCATTCATGTACATTTGCCAGGAAAGTTCGACCTATTTCAGTCCTTGTCGTGATTTTGAAAATTGTATGATTTACACAAACAATAACATGCATTTATGTAGTTCCTTTACAGGAACATTTAAAAGAAAATGTCAATCAGCATAATATTTGAACTTGGGATAGGTAAAACATTAGACAAACAAAACAGTTAAAATTAAACAGAAAAGAAAGATTTGTGGGATATAGATGCTTCTGGCAATATACAGAATATGTTAATTGCCCATTCCTAATTGCCCCTTGAGTCTTGAGTCACCTATAGCCAAGGATAAGGATGGCTGATATTTTTTCCCTGTGAAGTACACGAGTAAACCAGATGGGTTTTTGTGAAAATCTGGTAGCTTCATGGCTACCATTACTAGTAACACACCCAAAATACTGGAGGAACTCAGCAGGGTAGGCAGCATCTATGGAAAGAGTATAGTCGATATTTCGGGCCAAGTCCCTTCACCAGGACTCGAGAACTAGTAAAGGGTCTTGGCATGAAGTGTCAACTATACTCTTTTCCATAGATGCTGCCTGGCCTACTGAGTTCCTCCAGCATTTTGGGTGTGTTGCTCAGATTTCCAGCATCTGCAGATTTTCTCTTGTTTGTGATTGGCTACCATTACGGCTGCTTTTTGAATTCCAGATTTATTCAGTTGTTTCAGTTAAATTATCAGATGGCATTGTGGTATTTGAACTCATAGTTCTATCACTGATTCAGAACTCTTGGTTATTAGTCTAGTGACTATGTGTTCTCAGCTCCACAAATTAAGCCTAACTAACTAAGGAGAGGAGGAAAACAAATAGAAATCTTTCTATAGTTAACTATCCACCAGTGCAAAGTTTAATGATGTAAAATGTCAGAATAGTGCAATAAATCAAAGCAAGAGATGATCAAACTGTAGTATATCAATCAGATTTCAACTTGAGTACTAGATCCAGTTGTAAGGAAGAAATTATGGTGCTGAATTTGCAAGAAAGATTCGAGAGGTTTACCTCTTGTTTTAAAAAGTCTTGAAGTCTGAGCATTTAGTCATTTGTCAAGAAAATCATTTGACTAATTTTCCATAGGAAAGATGAGAATTAGTTTGGCTGTGTGTTTAACCTCTGACTAATGAATACTGTATTTATTAAGCACTATTTAATATGTTGAACAGGATTGGTTTATCTTAAAACACGTTCCTAATTGTGTCAACAGTTTTTGTAATCTCTGTTTGTATGATGTGTGAAGAGTGACATAAACACAAAGCTGATTTGCTTTTTGGAAGGAATATCTTTAAGTATCATGCAGCTTTTGTTAAAAATACAAAGTTCATTTCTAGTTTGTAGAATGGTAGAGCAAGTTAGCTTTGGTTTAGACATTGTGTCTGTAGAGTCTGTTTATAAGTTACCGTGTTAATTAGCATTGAAAGTAACAGTTTGCAATATGTTACAGTATAGGTGCCACTCAACTCCATCTCAGGTGGTTCTAACCTCAGACGCTGTCTGTGTGGAACTTGCACCTACTTTCCATGACTGGGTGCTCTCTTTTCCTTCTGAGAATATGCTTCTTAAATTGGCCTCTGAAAATTACCCCTGGGTAAAACTAGAAGGCAAAATAATCAAAGATACTTTGTCAATAAGCTCATGAGTGTATAAACTGTAGGTGCAGAGGGAAGTAAAGATAGAGAAAATAGAATTTATGAGATTCCTCCGCTGGGAGCAAACATGGATCCAAGAAGCTGAATGGCTGCCTCCTGTGTCATAATTTGGATCAACATGCTTGGAACGAACAAATCTGTAGTTTCTGAAGTGTTCTGCATTTCATGTCTTCATCCGTTTTGGCTCAATTAGTTTTCAATCAGTTAATAACACTATTATTGTTTTGATGTCAAGATTGTAAAAAGCCCTGCGAGAGGATTACAGTCTGATCATCTAAAGATTCTAATGTTTAATATGGAATAAAGAGGCTTAATCACTCGAACTGGTACACAGCTTATCCAATGTTTATTCAATCTAGTAAGGTAAAGTGATGCCTTTATTATGTGAGTGGAACAGCCAAAGAAACTGTCACTGATTTAGTTATGCATTACATTATTATAATTTTCTTACATATTGTGACTTATACTGTTATTTCTGTACATTTTCATTCAGGCAGATCTTTTGCATGTTATTCATTCTCTGAAGTTAATTTCATGCTACCTAACTCACTCTGTATCTTCTGACAGGATAAAGAAATCAGAGCTGTCTTCCTGCGCTTGTTTGCACAATTATTTCAGGGTTACCGCTGGAGCCTTCAGATCATTCGTATCCATCCTGAGCCGGTAATTCGTTTTCACAAGGTAAGCAGGGAACATTCAGAGCCTCGGGGGAGGGGAAGGGAATCAATGAGCAAGGTAGACCATGTAGTAAAGAGTGATCATACCATACATAAAGTTTACAGAGAATTTGTACCACATAGGCATGAACAAATAGTGATCACAAATGTAATTAAAACATGTTCAATGCTTTGTTTTAAGGGAATTGTACACTCATTGGCCACTTTGTTAGGTACCTGGTAAAGTGGCTACTGAATGTATGTTTGTGGTCTTCTGCTGTAACCAATTAACTTCAAGGTTTGACATGGTAAGCATTCAGAGATGCTCTTCTGTACACCACTGTAGTAACACATGGTTATAAGAGCTACTGTTGCCTTCCTGTCTGCTTGAACTAATCTGGTCATTTTCCTCTGACCTCTCAAGGCGTTTTCACCCACAGAACTGCCGCTCACTGGATGTTTTCTTTTTGTTTTTCACACCATTCTCTGTAAACTGTAGAGACCATTGTGCATGTAAGTAACAGGAAATCAACAGTTTCTGAGGTACTCAAACCACCCCATATGATATGAACAATCATTCCATAGTTAAATTACTTAGAACACATTTCTTTGCCATTCTGATGTTTGGACTGAACAACAACTGAACCTCTTGTTCATGTCTGTATGCTTTTCTGCATTGATTTGTTGATTAGGTATTTGCATTAACATACAAGTTTGCCTAATAAAGAGGCCACTGAGTGTATATCTTGCATATTTTACCAGTACATGGCATGAAGAATTAGTAACGATCACATGGTATGCAAGCAATCATGTTCACATAGTAAATGATCACATTGTGTACAGGTGACAGTGTATACATGCAATGTAGGCATTACAGTGACCCCACAGTGCAAGGTCTGTACATAGGAGTAGCAGTGGCCCGATGAGTATAGGTGTGAAATTGCCAAGACAGTACAGAAGGTATAGGTGCTGCGCACAGCCCACTGTATAAGGAGGTGGCAGTGACCCCATGATGCTGGTAGCCTCATTGGTGATGGTGACTCCATGTTTCAGGAAGCTAGAGAGAAGCAATGAACTGACTATGAAGGGAGCTAAGGAAATGTCAGTGAGTTTACAAAATCATGACACAGTTGAGAATAATTATGCAGTACAAGTTGTAAACAGGTGGACTGATACGGTTAAATGCTTCAGCAGTTTGGAGGGATTACTTGATAGTTCATGATAACTTTTAGAATGATCTGCAATTTATTGAAAAGTAGTTTGAATATCTTCAAGGTAACATTTATCAATTGTTGCTGGAATATTTTTTGGGCCTATAACTATTACTCTACACTGACACAGGTGGCCTTCTTGGCCCAAAGAGTATTGCTGGACGAAGAGTTTCTCACCAAAGTTCTTGATGGGATGGCTTTTGCGGGATTCATATCAGAAAGAGGCTCACCATATCGAGCATGTGATTTGTTTGATGAGGTAAGGCAAATTAATTTATCAGTTTAAGAGTGATTGTGAATTGTAATGCTGGGTTTGTAAATTTTGTGTTTGGAAAGTAACTGCACAGACTGGTTAATGCAAAGTTTGGGTTATTAATTGCCAGCTGCACAGCAGGTTACTGGAAGTTTTGATGTTAATGATCTACTTTCTGATAATTATAACTATCTTTTAGAGGGTAATGGAGGTTGAACCCATTTATCAATCTGCTCTTAGCTTGGACTGGTATAAAATATGGGAGGACACCTCAGTCTGACCAAATCCATCCCCAGCCCCTACCCAACCAGAAAATAAACGACTGATCCTGCCTTAACTTCTACGCATCTGAGTGTAAGGAGGCAAACTGGGCAGGCTATCTGCTTTATGTTGCCGGTTACACCTTGTTCCCTTTGCAGGTCTTATTATTCAGGACTGTTTGCATTTAACAGTTTGATTCTGACCTTTAAGGAGTGACACGTGTTTCTGTGATTGTTTACAGTTGGTAGCTAATGAAATAGAGAGAATACGATCAGAAGAGGGAAACCCACAGAAAGTTCTAAAGCACGTGAAGGAAATATCAGAAAAGCTTCATCGGAATGTACGTCCATGGTTGGAAAACATTTGTTAATTGATATGATAACTTGCCATGCTCTGGTGGAAAACAACTTAGATAATTTGCTGCTGGGAATTTGGAAGTTTGTGTCTGGTTGTGTTCTTATTTAGATTTAATGAGGACAGCAATATCAACATCAATTTTAAATTACTCATTAATTGTTTGGCAAAAAATCTGGTTTAAGATTTCACTTTTGTAATATTTATCCATTGAGACTTTAAAAAGACAGTTTACTCTTCTGGGCTTTAAGTGGATGAGGAGCTGCAAAATGTGCCATTTTCACAGGTTGTAGTTCAGTCTTTAATTTGGAAGACTGAGGCTAGAAGTCTTCAAGTTCACTATGTCACCTCTACCCTTCCATTAGGAGAACCCTTACCCAGCAGTCGCAATGCACAAAATACAGAAACCAACTGAGGGCTCCCACCTACGGTTGCAGCGAACCACCTTTCCTCAACTGGATGAAAGCATGGTGCAGTGGATCATTGACCAGGCCACAGCCAAACTAAAGAATGCTCCACCTGCTGTCAAAGCTGAGATGAAATGCATAGTGCCCATGGGTCCTCCAAGTGGTGAGTGTGTTGGAGGTCTTGGATCAGTGGTGAGCCTTCTACTGGCACTGGGGCCCGTGTGTTTATAATGATTTGGCTACAAGGGAACATGTCAATTTTTGATCCATCAAATGTTTACAGCATGATAAAGATTTGTACTGGCCCAGCTTTTGTGTGTGCAATCCAGTTCTATCCTTTAATCATTTCCTTTGGGTACTTTCTTTGAATGCCACAACATGACTGCTTTCACAGTCTTTCAAGCAGTAAGTTGGAGATCATATCCCATTTAATGAAAAAGTTGTCTTCTCACTATCTTTTGTTGATCACCTTAAATTTGTGTTGTCTGACCAATCTGTATCTTCAATGATGTGGGTGAGGGCAAAGTGAAAGCAAAAGAGGATGTTTGAAGACATTCACTACATAGAAAGGTTCTGAAAGAGTTTTTCTTTTATTTAAAGCTGCTGTCGTTGATCGAAATGGTATTGTCCTTGCCAACAGTGCCCGAAGGTTAGAGGTTGTCAGGAACTGCATTACCTACATATTTGAAAATAAAATGTTGGAGGCCAAAAAGGTAGTTTGATTTTCTGTTATCTAATTGTATCTTGCCTTTTTGAATACTTAATTGTCATGTGATGGCCATTAATATTTAGTTGTTTTGGAACTTGATGCTCATGCAAAGAGACTGGAGCAACTGATAAGACCTGTGGAAAACTGGTACAATGGTCCATTACAAGATGTTTTATGTGACTTGTGTCAGACGAAGTTAATGGAGTAGCTAAGAGGAAACTTCTCTACCTAATCCTATCTATATCAGGGTACTAGGAAGTTAGGAAAGATCATTCAGCAGTATCTGGGAGATACCTTGGGCTTTAAGTTACAAAAGTAAGTTAACTACCAGAGTACATATATGTTACCATGTGCAGCCTTGAGATTCATTTTCTTGTGGGCATTGTCAACAAATCTATAGAATACTAACTTTAACAGAATCAGTGACAGACCACCAACTAGGAAACTCAACCAGAGTGCAGGAGACAACAAACTGTGTAAATGAATGGAAGAAACAATAATAATAACTTTTTTAAAAAAGCAGTAAATGTCAAGAACATAAGATGAAGAGTCCTTGAAAGTGAGTCCATTGATTATGGGAATATTTCAGTGATGCACTGAGTGAATTTATCCCTTTTGGTTCAGGAACCTGATGGTTGAGGGATCGTAACTGTTCCTGAACCTGGTGGTGGGATTCCTGAGGTTCTTGTGCCTTTCTGATGACAGCAGCAAGAAGAGAGCCTGTCCTGGCTGGTGGGGGTCCCTGATGATGGATGCTGCTTTCCTGCAACAGTGTTTCATGTAGATGTGCTCTGTGGTTACTGAGGATGAGCGAGTGAGGCCTCAGTTGATCAGGGTCAAACACGGATATTGTGTCCTAGCTGTCTAGATATGCAAGCCTAGACAGTGTAATAATGACAGCAAGCTGTTGCCCATATGGCAAGCTCCCCTTCTCCATGCATCTGGTGAACCCAAAGGAATGGCAGACACCGATGCAGTTTGGTACCAGCAGTGTCACATGAGTTGCCAGTCAGTGTTGAACTCAATGTAGGAATACCTCAGGGACTCCAGTACCAAATTTTTCCCTTGTGGTTTACTCCCGAAGCCTTCCCCATGAGTGGGTATAGCTGCAAGATGGCAGAGGTTGAGATCAGAATTTTCCTTCTCCTAGATGAGCTGCCAACTATGGCTGATGAGCCCCATTTGCACAAAGCAACTAGTTTTCAGGTGCCAGTTACCCATCTTCCCCCTTCTTCTGTCAGTAGACACTGGTTTGGTGGGCTTAGTAGCTAAGCCACGTGTGAAGGCTAGGACCTGGACTTGGTTATCAGAGGCTATTTGAGGTGCACACCATTGGGAGCATTTAATAAGTAGTGGGAGCTTTTCCCCATTACCACCCCCTGTTATAACAACCTCAAGGAACTGGTTACTCAGAGCATGAGGTACTACAATGTCTTTTTTGAAAGTTGGTTGTAGAATTAGTTCTGAATAGTGGTGAGTGAAGTTGAAGTAAACTCCAGATTAGGAGCTTAATGGTTGTAGGGCAGTAACTCTTCCTGAATCTGGTGGTGTAGGACCTCCCACACGATAGTAAGAGCAGTTATCAGCTTTAAATGTAACCATTATTTATTTTATCAAATAATGTATTTTTTGTCTCTGTACAGTTATTACCTGCCGTGTTAAGAGCCCTTAAGGGACGTGCTGCTCGACAGTGCCTCACTGAAGAGTTGAATTTACATGTTCTGCAAAATAGAGCAGTCCTTGATCATCAGCAGTTTGACTATATTGTCCGGATGATGAACTGTGCATTGCAGGTACTTTGATTTTCTTCTCAAATGGCAATAGGCTGTTGAATTTTTTTTTAATCTCTGTCCTTGGGCCTCTTACTTACATTGCTGGTGAATTTGGTACTTTGTTTAGTTATTTGTTTTCTAAATGAAATAAGTCTCTGCAGTGTAAGCAGGCTTTTCCTCTGTGACAGAATCAGTCTGATTGGATCGGAGGAGACATTTAGTTCATCTTATAACATTTTTGTAGAGCTTTCTAAATAGCTATGGTGGTTTTCCTGCTGGGGTGCTTAGACCCAGGGACCACAGTCTAGGAATAAATGGTCAAAAAGAAATTTCATCACGCATTGAGAATCTTGGGAATTCTGTACAAAAAGCTGTGTACACTCAAGACCTGAGTGTATTCAGAATCCTCAAACACCATCCCTAATAGCATTGTTGGCATATTCACACTGCAGTGACTACAGTGATTCAAGAAGCAAGCTCACCACCACCACCTTCTCAAGGACAGTTAAGATTAGGCCCCTCAAGTCTGCCCCACCATTCAATATGGGCAGCATGGTAGCATAGCCGTTAGTTTAACACTATTACCTGGGTTCAATTCCCACCACAGTCTGTAAGGAGTCTCTACATTCTCCCCATGACCACTTTGGTTTCCTCTGGATGCTCTGGTTTTCCCTCACATTCCAAAAAACATACAGGTTAGTAAATTAATTGGTTGCAAGGGTATAATTGGGCTCTTTGAGCCAGAAGGGACTGTTACTGTGCTGTATCTGTAAGTAAGTAAAAGTGATGATGGCTGATCTAGACTGGCTTCAATGCCTTCTACGCCATTTCCCCTTTCTCCAGTTGGTTCCACTCTTAGCGTTTACCCTACTCCTCAGTTTTCCTTTTCAAATGGCAAATTTCTGATTTGTTAGAGGCAGTATTTTTTTCAGTATAAACCTTTATGCAGTCCCAGGCTTAGGAAAGGAGAGTTTGCAACAGGATTAGGGCTGCACAGGAATAATGATCTGAATTGATCCTTTTTTATTACAGGATTGCACACCATTGGATGAACATATAGTTGCAGCAGCTCTCCTCCCATTGGTTACAGCTTTCTGCAGAGTAAGTTTATGTGACGTGCATATCCAACACTGCACAATGAATAGTGGGCATTCACAGGCCAGTAGTATCGAGCCAACTTGAAAGTGCCAAATGCATGCATGAGTATCACATGTGAGAAGATGGACAAAGAAAGAGAGATCTGAGTGAGAAGGGCAGGTGGCTGAGAAGAGGAGGAATGGCCTGAATGCTTACACGGGACAGGGGTTGGAAAAGATCTGCTTGCAGGTTTGGAGGCATGTTAGCAGAGCAATTAGAGTGGCGCTATTACAACTCGGGCATCGGATTTCAGATTTCAGTCCTGGCATCCTCTATAAGGAATTTGGCTGTTCTCCCTGTGGAGTGCATGTGTTGATGGGTCCTCTGGTTTTCTCCCGCATCTAAAGACTGGGTAGGTTAATTGGCCATTGAAAATTGCCCCTTGATTAGGCTAGAGTTAAATAGGGATTGTCGGGGGGGGGGGGGGTGGGGACTGCTGAGCCATGCAGCTCAGAGGGCCAGAAGAGCCTGTTCTGTGCTATATCGCTAAATAAATAAATGCCCAGCTACCAAAATCTGGAAGCCAGCACAGAACTGACCATAAGAATTTGGAGTTATTGTTTCTGGCAGTTAGTGGATTCTGGTTATTTGGGCCATGAGTTAATCAGGGCAGTCATTCGTTTGAGACAACTCAAGGAACAAAAAGTAAGTTAAGAAAATAGCAGGGATTCCCTTTGTTTATTTGGGACACTATGCCTCTTAATCGGGTCAAGAGACTGTTGCTAAACAGTTTCTAACTAGAGTCTGTCACATGCACTTGGCTGTTAGACTTTTTTTTTCTTTTGATAATTATTCTTACTTTTTTTTCATATATAATTATTATAGGCTTGATTGATTAATGTACTTTTTTTGTTGATATTTAATAGGATATTGTTATCTTATTATTAATTTAATTTCAAGTCTATTGCACTTATAACCTATTCATTATTATGTTATGTTTTTTTATATATGAAATTCAATAAAAAGATTGAAAAAGAAAGAAAAGGTTGCAAGAAATAAGCAATAGGACAATTCTGAGCTGTTTTACTCACCACAGTTTCAAATATTCAGACTTGACGATACCAGAAATGGTAGGGAGTGAAAATGACACAATTTCACTACTTCAAGATAGGAATGATGGAAGTATTAATAGTCATCATAAATCTTCCAATGAAAATGAAGATTTGGAGGATGCAAACATGAGGAAATCTGCAGATGCTGGAAATTCAAACAACACGCACAAAATGCTGGTGGAACACAGCAGGCCAGGCAGCATCTATAAGGAGAAGCACTGTCGACGTTTCGGGCCGAGACCCTTCATCAGGACTAACTGAAAGGAGAGATACTAAGAGATTTGAAAGTAGATTTGGAGGATGCAGATGTCTAAAGCATGAATGCAGTCCATTATCTGCACTAGGTGTCTGCCCTGATTTTGTTCATTCACAGCCAATCGAAAGAACATTGCATATGAATTCCTCCATTGATAACTACTAGGAACTAATACACAGCATTGCAGTACTGTAAAGGTATTAGCAGAGTTCCAATTTGTATAGCATTTCATTTAACTATACAGATTGTTACCTAGTTAAATAGTAGCTTGTTGGGGGACATCACGTGATGACGCAGGATCGAGACATGGAAATCCAGCTCTCCCGTAAAAACCAATAAAACAAAGTTTAAGTGAAGAAGAGTTAATAAATACTTTCTAGAAACTACTTATAAACAATTCAGGACTATCTTTAGATATGCCTCCTAAACAGAAACAGAAGAGAATTACTACTTTGAAGACACCGTGAGTTGGCGGGGAAAGAGGCCCGGCCGTTTTGGCGGAGCCTCTTACTCAAATTGGATCTCTTCCTGGCGAAGTACATGTCGCCTCCGATGGTGCAGGGCAGGAGGCTGCGACAATATCAATGGTCTCTAAGAAGAAACAGCGGGAGCTGTGCATGCGTGAAGAAGTGAGTATGCACAAACAGGTGCAAACAAAACTACAAATTCCAACTGCGACTGGAAGTGAAAATGAAGGTGAATCGGAAGTAGAATCAGACTCTCTGGAAAACACAGATGATGAAGAAGAAGAAGAACAGGAGGAAATTAAAGGTGGAAAACTTTCTGGAGATGTAAGAAAAGCCCTGATACAAATAATACATAAATTAAAAGTAATAAAAACAGATATTAGAAATGTGAAGATTACGCTTGATAAGGTGGTGGAAAAACAAAAGAAAATGGACAAGAAAGTTTAAAAAGTTGGAAGAAAAAATGGGAGACAACACTGAAAGAATGGACAAGATGGAAGATAATATCCTTGCCTGGACATTAGAAAGAAAACAGTTGTTGGAAAAAGTAGATGTGCTCGAAAATTTGAGCAAACGAAACAATATTAAGATTGTTGGTCTTAAAGAAGGTATAGAGGGAGAAGATTCAATAAAATTCTTGCAAAAATGGATTCTGGAAATCTTGGAAATGGAAGAGGGAAGTCAGTTAATTGAAATCGAAAGGGCTCATAGAGCTTTAAGACCAAAGCCCCAACAAGATCAAAATCCACGATCAATCTTGATAAAATGTTTAAGATATCAAGGTAAAGATCTTGAAGGCAGCTGCTCAAGGTGCCAGAAAGAGATATGGGCCATTGATGATAGAAGGGAGAAGAGTTCTTTTTTATCCTGATATAAGTTACGACCTTTTGAGGAGACGGAAGGAATTTAATTCAGTGATAAAAATCTTATGGGAAAAGGGTTATAAATTCATATTGAGCTACCCAGCAACACTGATCATTTTTTTGGATGATGAAGAAAGAAGATTTTTTACTGATCGTCAGAAAGCAGAGGAGTTTGTACAAGAACTTCCTAATATTCGCGAGATGCGGTAAAGAATTATGGAAATGAAATGGATTAAAGATGAAGATTGAGATAGGGATTGGATTTGATGGACATTTATGAGTAGAAGAATATACAAATATACTTTAAGTATATGATAGAAGGAGAACAAGATTTAAAAAAATTGAGGAATATTAATTGGGAGTAGAGATATTAATTTTTTTCTTCACTTATATATTTTTTTATTACGGGGAGCTGGAGGAGCTTCTGATCGATTGCTGTGGGATTCACATGTGTAATCATGGCGATTGCCATGACCCGTAAAACAGAGGGGGATAATGTTGTGTTTTTATTCATTCACAACATTAGTGGGGGGGGGGGATATTTTGTTTTTTTTTCTTTATTATCTATTTTTCTTTTTTTTTGCCTGGATGATTGGAGGGGGAAACATATAGCAACATGGAGAATTTTACAGAGATTCCCCAAGGTATTATGAATGACTAATTTACTCAATTTTTAAAGTTTTAATGTTAATGGGCTTAATGGACCTGTGAAAAGAAAAAGAGTTTTAACATATATTAAGAAAATGAAAGGAGATATAGCTTTTTTTTGCAGGAAACACATTTAACAGAGTCAGAACATCAGAAATTAAAGAGAGATTGGGTTGGAAGTGTTAGTGCAGCTTCATTTAATTTAAAGTCAAGGGGAGTTGCAATTTTGGTTAATAAAACCTTACCAATTAAAATATAAAACGTACTAATTGATTCTGTGGGGAGATATGTGACCATACATTGTCAAATCTTTTCAGAATTATGGACTCTCATGAACATTTATGCTCCAAATGAAAATGATGCAAAATTCATATAAGAAGTCTTTTAGAATTTGGCCGATGCACATGATAAAATATTAATAGGTGGCGATATTAACTTTTGTTTAGACCCAGTTTTAGATAGGTCAACTAAGGCTGTTACAAAATCCAAAGTAATAAAGCTAACTTTATCATTGATGAAAGACTTAAATTTGATTGATATATGGAGAAGAATTAATCCAAGAGAAAGAGATTATTCATTTTATTCAAATAGACATAAAACTTTTTCAAGGATTTATTTCTTCCTATTATCAACGAATATTCAGGATAGAGTGAAAAGTGTGAAATATAAAGTGAGAATACTGTCAGATCATTCCCCTTTGATAATGACAATGATAATGATGGATAAGGAGGAATTGATTTACAGATGGAGAGTTAATTCAATTTTACTAAAGCATCAAGATTTTTGTGATTTTATGAAAAAACATCTTTTTTTTGGATTCAAACTCATATTCAGTTGATGATAAATTTATATTATGGGAAGCGATGAAAGCATATCTGAGGAGTCAGAAAATAAGTTATACTTCTAAAATTAAGAAGGAATATATGATAGAAATAGATCAATTAGAAAAAGAGATTACAAAATTAGAAAAAGAATCCCAAAGATATATGACAGAAGAAAAATGAAGACAACTTGTCAATATAAGTTACAATATAATATACAATATAATACACTCCAGACATATCGAACAGAAAAAGTAATTATGAGAACTAAACAGAGATATTACGAATTAGGTGAAAGATCACACAAGATTCTTGCTTGGCAGTTGAAAACAGAGCAGGCTTCCAAAACAATAAATGCTATTAGAACAAGTGCAAATAAAATTACTTATAAACCTTTAAAACTTAATGAAACTTTTAAAAAATTTACTCCGAATTATATCAATCAGAATCACAAAATGAGGTTGCTGAGATGGAAAAATTTTTATCACGAGTAACTCTTCCAAAATTGAATTTGGAAGAACAGAAAGGATTAGATATGCCCTTTACATTAAAAGAGGTTGAAGAAGCTTTAGGATCACTCCCGAGTAACAAGTCTCCAGGAAAAGAGGGTTTTCCGCCTGAATTTTATAAAAAAATTTATTATTAATCCCTCCCTTTATGGAGTTAATATATCAAGCGGAAAGAACACATAAACTTCCACAATCTTTTTGGACAGCGATCCTAATATATTGCCAAAAAAAGATAATCCTTTAAAACCAACATCATATAGGCCTATTTCTTTGTTGAATATGGATTATAAAATAATAGCAAAAATTTTATCTAGTAGATTACCTAAATATTTACCAAAATTAATACATATGGATCAAACAGGCTTCATTAAAAATAGACAATCGGCAGATAATGTCACTCGGTTACTTAGCATAATTCATCTGGTACAAAAGAAGGAGGAAATGAGTGTGGCAGTTGCTTTGGATGCAGAAAAAGCATTTGATAGATTGGAATGGGACTTTTTATTTAAGGTATTGGAAAAATATGGGTTAGGAAAATCTTTTATAAAATGGATTAAAACCTTAAATACTAGTCCCAAAGCTAAAGTAGTGACATGGTCAAATTTCAACATCATTCCAGTTAACAAGGTCAACTAGACAAGGCTGTCCATTATCACTTGCCCTATTTGTATTGGCGATAGAACCATTAGCTGAGTTAATTAGAACAGATCCAGATATTGTGGGCTTCAGAGTTAACCAGGAGGAATATAAGATTAATTTATTTGCTGATGATGTTCTGATTTATTTAACAAATCCATTGCATTCATTGCATAAATTATCTTTTGGATTGGAAGAATATGGGAAAATATCAGGGTATAAAGTAAACTGGGATAGAAGTGAAATTTTACCCCTTACTAAAGGAGATTATAGTCAATGTCGATTAGTAACTCAATTTAGATGGCTGACAAGTATAAGAGTCGATAATTATATAAAGAATTTATATAAATTAAATTATTTGCCGTTATTGAAAAAAATACAAGATCTTGATAAATGGATGATGTTACCAATAACATTAGTAGGCAGAGTTAATGCTGTAAAAATGAATATATTTCCTAGATTACAATATTTATTCCAAACATTACCAATACAACTGCCCCAGAAGTTTTTTCAAAAGTTGAATAAATGTGTGAGGAAGTTTCTTTGGAAAGGTAAGATGTCAAGAATATCGTTGGAAAAATTGACATGTAAATTTGACCTAGGAGGGTTACAACTCCCAAATTTTAAGAATTACTGTAAAGCAAATCAACTTAGATTTATTGCATCCTTTTTTGATGAAGAAAAACTGGCATGGATTAAAATAGAGTTAGATAAGAAAGGAGAAAATATACCAGAAGATTTTTATATATAAATGGGAATCCAAATGGATACGGGAAAAGAAAGAACCTTTTATATTAAAACTTTTGATTGATTTATGGAATAAGGTAAATGTGGATGATGAGATAAAGAAATCTTTATTAGCAAAGAGAACCCTAATTCAAAATAGACTTATTCCTTTTACAATGGATAATCAACTTTTATATAACTGGTTTCAAAAAGGGATCAGATATATAGGTGACTGTTTTGAAGGAGGTATATTGATGTCGTTTGATCAATTAAAGAATAAATATAAAATATCAAATAACACTCTTTTCTGTTATTTTCAATTGAAGGCCTATTTAAGAGATAAACTGGGTCAAACAATGTAAATGCCAAAACCTAATGAAATAGAAACTTTAATTCAAAAAGGAAAAATTTAAAAATTTACATCTTGTATGTATAATTTGATTCAAAAACAGACAATTAAACCAGGAATTCATGTCAAGACAAAAATGGGAAACTGATTTGAATATTAAAATTGATGAAAAAAATTGGTCAAGACAATGTCTTGATAGTATGACAAGTACAATAAATGCCCGACTTAGACTAGTACAATAAATTTTTTACATCAATTATATATTACACCACAAAAAATAAATAGATTAAACCCAAATTTATCTGACCAATGTTTCCGATGTAATCAAGAAATCAGTACTTTTTTACACTCTACTTGGTCTTGTTTTAAAATTCAACCTTTTTGGATAAATCTAAGACTTTTACTGGAACAAATTATTGGAATACAACTTCCACGTTGCCCAATATTATTTTTATTAGGCGATATTGAAGGGGTAATAACGAAACCTAAATTGAATAAATATCAGAAACAATTTATAAAAATTGCATTGACAGTAGCCAGAAAAGCTATTGCATTTACTTGGAAATCAGATTCATACTTAACTATGGACCGTTGGAATAATGAAATATATAGCTGCATTCCACTTGAAAAAATTACTTATAATTTAAGAAATGAATATGATATATTTTTGAATATTTGGCACCCCTATCTACAAAAGATAGGATTAAATATATAGGTCGTTTGAAGATAAAATTATTAATTATTTGGGGGAAAAAAAGATATGTACTAAAGTTATTTTGAACTCCATGGAGCATGTGGGGATCTGATATCCAGGCAATCCTTCTTTCTTTTTCTCTTTCTTCTTTTTTTTTAGGCAGGGATGTTAAGGGGGAAAGGTTAAGGGGAGGGGGAGGACTAATATTAATTTTCATTACTCTATTATTCTATTCATTGTATGCAATTCTCTTAAAAATTTAATTAAAAATATATATTAAAAAAGTAGCTTGTCTTTTGACTATTTCCATGAAACTTTGGCTGATTCAAGTCAAGTCAACTTTTATTGTCATTTTGACCGTAACTGCTGATACAATGCATAGTAAAAATGAGACAACGTTTTTCAGGACCATGATGTTACATGACACAGTACAAAAACTAGACTGAACTACGTAATAAAAAAAAAACAGAGAAAACTACACTAGACTACAGACCTACACTGGACTGCATAAAGTGCACAAAAACAGTGCAGGCATTACAATAAATAATAAACAGGACAGTAGGGCAAGGTGTCAGTCCAGGCTTCGGGTATTGAGGAGTCTGATAGCTTGGGGGAAGAAACTGTTACATAGTCTGGTCGTGAGAGCCCGAATGCTTCGGAGCCTTTTCCCAGACGGCAGGAGGGAGAAGAGATTGTATTAGGGGTGCATGGGGTCCTTCATAATGCTGTTTCCTTTGTGGATGCAGCATGTAGTGTAAATGTCCGTGATGGCAGGAAGGGAGAGCCCGATAATCTTCTCAGCTGACCTCACTATCCGCTGCAGGGTCTTGTGATCCGAGATCGTGCAATTGGTGTAACATCTTAATTGGACTAAAAAGTACTGGTCTTGATGTGTCTCTATTAGCCTGAATACACTGTATAGAATTTGATTTAGCTCCAATAAAGGCAATTTTTAAGCACAAGATGTTGGTTATGACTGTGGCATTAAAAATTATTCCATAGATCCAAACAGTGATTCTGTATTTTACAGTATTTTAATCATGTACTTCAATGTTTGCAGAAACTGGGGTCTGGTGTTACACAGTTCGCATACAGCTGTGTGCAGGATCATCTGGTATGGACTAATCTTCAGTTCTGGGAAGCCATGTTTTACAGTGATGTACAGAATCATATCCGAGCATTGTATTTGGAAATGGATAGTGATCATCTCTCAGAAACAGTAAGTAGCTCCGTGAACACTGACTGCTGCTCCCACTGGTCATAGCTGATTAGGGAATCCATGATGGATATCAAGTCACTGATCAGTGCTTATTTTGACTACTGTTCATCCAAAATGCACCCTACCCAAGATTTTGACAAACATGACATTGTGTCCTTCTGCACTCTGACCATTTTCATAAGAGTTCAACCCTAATCAACCGTTCTCCAACCAATCATTGCTTATGTAATTTAAGTTCAGCAATCTGATGGAGAGCAGTCATTCACAAAGTGGTAGTGAAACCCTAATCTGTAGAGTTGTTCTGTCACTGATAGTAAAATTGTCAGCTGTAGGATATTGAAACATTCAGTCAGAGCTGATGGTCATGTAAAGAGACTGTGTGAAACCTTAATCTAACCCAAGATTCACTCCCTGACGATGAAACTGAACCATATCAGATCAATTATGAGAAAGTGGCAAGAGTGCATGTGGCCAGTTGATCGAGTATTGAACTGATTGGGCCTCCTATGTGTGGGAGGCACTTTCATTAGGGTGAGAGCTTTCACAGGTGCGTGTTTTTCATCTCGGGGAACCTGGTTTTTAGCTCCCACATTACAGGTAGCCCAGTGTGTACCGTTATTAACATGAATCAATAAAAAAGGTGTAAGCCTACTAAGTTGTTGTTGCTGTATGCAAACGTAACAGATATCAAATTTCTATTAGAGATTACTTGCACAGACAAAGAAACTCGCAAAACGAATGATGTTAATGTTAGAGAAAAAAATTGTTATAATTATGAGATATTGAGGTAATGAAAGATATTCTGAGCATTCAGCCATTCTGTTGTTTTGCAGGGTTCTGTCAATGGTGAGGGAGAGCAGAGGTCAGCACTGCAGGTAGCAGCAGAACAGTTACGTATGTGGCCAACATACTGTAAAGAGAAACAGCAAGAACTAATCGATAAAGAAGAGAGCACAGTATATAGTCAGGCTATTCACTATGGCAATCGTCTCACTTACCTGCTCCTGCCACTTGACACCAGCAAGAATCGCCTTCTTCGTTCTACAGCAATTGGAGACATGGAGAGTGTCAGCAACAGCTTTGTAACAAACAGGTAAGGACCAGCTCACTTGTGTTTTGTTGTTACATGTCTGTAGGTGGGTACTCATTGACAGTGAAACAGCAACCTGTGCTATTAATTAAACTGAGTCAATGAAACCCTGTTATTCAGACAATGAAATTCTTTTTCATTCGTGGTGGAATTGAAATGTGAAGCACTTCACAGTTTAAGGGGAAATCTCATAAACAGTAGTGCTCCAAATCTAAATTGTTTTCTACCAGACAATCCTGCTTTCTCTCAGTATATGTGGCTGAATTGATGCAGTGTTACTGTGTTCTACACTAATTGTTCCTTGATCTGCAGTATTGCAGGCAGTGTGGCTGAGAGCTATGATACTGAAAGTGGATTTGAGGACGCAGAGACTTCTGATGTGGCAAATTCAGTTGTTCGGTTCATCAACAGATTTGTGGATAAAGTGTGCACAGAGAGTGGTGTCAGTAGTGACCACCTCAAAGCACTTCATGCGAATTTACCAGGTGAGCTGTTATTTCTTGTCTGGAATGTTTGCTGTGAGTTGGGTTCAGGATCATGGATGGTGGACAGGTGCTCAAAATTTCTATATTCATCAGGAATAAGCTGTTCTGCCTAACAATTAGACTTCCCTTGTTAAGCAAACTAGAAGGTTTTAATTTCCCAATAATCATGCTGTGGTTGCTTGGAAGTGTTTGAAGCCGCAGTTTAGAGAGATCTTAACTCTGTACCTAACGTGTGCTGGTTGAGTTTGATGGCTCAGAGTAGAAAGATTTTAATGGAAAAATCTGTCCAGACTGTTCTTCTATATTCAAAGTACATGTTTATTATCAAAGTATATATACCATATACAACTTTGAAATTCATCTTCTTGCAAACTCAGAAAAAAGAAACATAATAGAATCCATGAAAAACCACACACAACAAAGACCATGCTGTGGTATCACTGTAGTCTCTAGTCTTGTTATACATTGTGGATATAAATTTTGCAGCTTCAACTCTTCATTTTATTATTTTCAAGCTGGTTATTCTAAATTGGATATCCATGTCCCCTCCTAGATCTCCCCCTCAACCATTGAAATTATTTTCTGTCCACTCACTTCATTCCCTGGTCTGATGTACAAGGTAACTATTTATATTATATTTTACAGACATTGTGCAAATGCACATCGAGACACTAGATGCTGTTCATCGAGAAAGCAAGCGCTTGCCTCCCATTCAGAAAGTGAGTATATTGTCAGTTCATGGTAATCTATCTGTCCTCCATACTACTGTACCAGCCATTCCAGGTTCTAATTTTGACAGAACTTGGAATCAGGAACTTCTGATCTTTAATGTTAAAGAGCAGCGTTAAGGAGAAATTGATGATATTTCTACAAATAACTTCTTTTTGCTGGAAGCTAAATTGAATTAAAGACAATAATCAAAGTTCAGAGTAAAACTTATTATTATCAGAGTACATGTGTATCCCCACATGTACATGTGTATACACATGTGTATCCCCTGAGATTCTCTTACTGTGGGCATACTTAGCAAATCTATAGAATCAGAAACATAGATCAACATTGTGAATTGTAAGTGGTTGGAAAACACTACTCTTCACTAAGCTGGATTTGTGCTCCTGCTGCAATAGAATAAAGAAGTTGTGAATTAGTACATTAGTTGTTGATTCCTACTTTATGTACTAATCTGAAACACAACTGACAACAATCTGTTTGAGCAGAGATTTATAGCAGTATGTATGTTGGTTTGAAAGTGGCCTACAAATGGTATGTTTTCATTAACTCGGGCAAATATTGATAACAGTTTGTAAGGATGAGAAAGGAGCCAATAGCATTCTGCTGCTCAGCCAGGCCTGAGATTAAAAGGCTTGGAGAAATTGATTCTTAGCTGTATTCCCACAAAAAAATTGCAGTGTAATGAACAATATTCTTAAAGGGAGGATTAACTATTTGAGATTTTAACTTTAAGGGGTATAAGTATATTGGTGAAAGGCTTCTTCTGTGTATCAGCCTTTTCTGAGACCCACCCACCCCTTACTGAACCAGTGATTGAACACCAGTGCTTGTCCAGTTGGCCCATCAAGGGGAAGACAAAGTACTCCCAACTATCTGCTTGTCTTTTCTAGTTGTCTCTTAGTCTGTCACAAGTTGTGTTTCCTTTTTAGTAATTGAGTATTTGTTCTCAGTTAGCAAACTTAAAGTCAAAATCAACTTACAGGAATTGTAGTTAAGTCAGTTAAAATTTAATGCTCGATACATTTGACAGTTGAACAACTAGGTGGTAATATGTATGTAGAGATTGCTCCTTTTTATGCCATGGTTTGGTAATATTTTCACCATTAACGATTCCTTTTCTCTCTCAATTGTTATGCTCTTCAGCCTAAACTTCTGCGCCCCAGTCTGCTGATTGGAGAGGAGTTGGTAATGGAAGGACTACGAGTATTCTTGGAACCTGATGGACGGGAAGAATCAATGGGAGGTTCTGTGGGAGGACCCAATATTCTTCCAGCTGAGGGAGCCATTTTCCTTACCACCTACCGCATCATCTTCAAAGGGGTACCCACAGAAACGCTGGGTAAGAAGTTAGAGACACACCTGATACTGGTGGATGGCAGAGTAGGAAATAATCAAGAAACTCTGAGAATTAACATGTGGATCAATGAATTTATAGTGTCTTAGGCTGCAATTTCATTAGTGAAATACAGACTATAAAGGATTCTGTTTTTCTGGTTGAATGTTTCTGTATTAATAATTTCTGGAGAATTAATAATTTTTTTGTCTGGCCTTGTAGCAGGGGAACAGACTGTGATTCGTTCATTCCCTGTTGCATCATTCACGAAAGACAAGAAGATTAGCCCACATTCACGCACAGACCAGGATGTACAGGATAGACTCCAATTACGATCCTCCACCTTTCAGGTATGAATTTCAAAGAATATTAGGCAACATGCATTGATCACACATTTCCTGACATGTTACCCTTGTAGAGCTGTTAGTGATGGCAGAATTGTTATTATATTCATTTCTTGTATCCAAAAGTACTGTGCTCCAGCCTTCCTCCATAATCTTGGAACAGAACTCTGTTGACATTCCAGTGCAGTGTTTATAGAATGCCAGGTTGTTAGATATACAGTAGAGTTCAGAGATGTTCATCCATGATGATGCTTTTTCATGAGTCTGGCACTATTTCGACCATAAGATACAGGAGCAGAAGTAGGCCATTCGGCCCATCAGGTCTGCTCCACCATTCAATCATGGGCTGATCCAATTCTTCCAGTCATCCCCACTCCCCTTGCCTTCACCCCATACCCTTTGATGCCCTGGTTAATCAAGAACCTATCTATCTCTGCCTTAAATACACCAAATGAGTTGGCCTCCACAGCTGCTTGTGGCAGCAAATTCCACAGATTTACCACCCTCTGACTAAAGTAATTTCTCTGCATCTCACTTCTAAATGGACATCCTTCAATCCTGAAGTCGCGCCTTCTTGTCCTAGAATCCCTACCATGGGAAATAACTTTGCCATATCTAATCTGTTCAGGCCTTTTAACATTTGGAATGTTTCTATGAGATACCCCCTCATTCTCCTGGACTCCAGGGAATACAACCCAAGAGCTGCCAGATGTTCCTCATATGGTAATCCTTCCTTTCCTGGAATCATTCTTATGAATCTTCTCTGAACCCTCTCCAATGTCAGTATATCCTTTCTAAAATAAGGAGCCTAAAACTGCACCCAATACTCCAAGTATGGTTTCATGAGTGCCTTATAGAGCCTCAACATCATATCCCTGCTCTTATATTCTTTATCTCTAGAAATGAATGCCAACATTGCATTTGCCTTCGTCACAACCAACTCAACCTGGATATCTTGCACAAGGACTCCCAAGTCCCTTTGCATCTCTGCATTTTAAGTTCTCTCCTCATCTTAATAATAGCCTGCCTGTTTATTTCTTCCACCAATGTACATGACCATACACTTTCCAACATTGTATTTCATTTGCCACTTTGCCCATTCCCCTAAACTATCTAAGTCTCTCTACAGGCTCTCTGTTTCCTCAACACTACCCACTCGTCCACCTATCTTTGTATCATTGGCAAATTTAGCCACAAATCCATTAATACTGTGGTCCAAATCATTGAAATACAACGTAAAAAGCAGAGGTCCCAGCACCGACCCTGTGGAACTCCACTGGTAACCGGCAGCCAACCAGAATAGGATCCCTTTATTTCCCCTCTGTTTTCTGCCAATCAGCCAATGCTCCACCCATGCTAGTAACTTCCCTATAATTCCATGGGTTTTTGTCTTGCTAAGCAACCTCATGTGCAGCACCTTGTCAAAGGCCTTCTGAAAATCCAAGTACACCACATCTACTACATCTCCTTTGTCTACCCTGCTTGTAATTTCCTTAAAAAATTGCAGTTGGTTTGTCAGGCAGGATTTTCCTTTCAGGAAACCATGCTGGTTTTGGCCTATCTTGTCATGTGCCTCCAGGTACTCCGTAATCTCATCCCTAACAATTGATTCCAACAACTTCCCAACCACTGATGTCAGGCTAACAGGTCTATAGTTTCCTTTCTGCTGCCTCCCACCCATCTTAAATAGCGGATAAATATTTAGGAGAAGGTGATTCATTGCTCATTATTTATAAGACGAGTATTATTGGTTCATTCTGCTCACTATTTGATAATGGCTGTTTTATTTTTTCTCTGAATATCCTCCCCACCCCATTCTTTTGCCTTCTCCCTGTAACCTTTGACATTTTTACTAATTAAGAACCTTTGCTTTAAATGTACCCAATGTCTTGGCCTCTACATCCAGCTGTAGCAATGAATTCCACACTTTGAACACCCTCTGGCTAAAAAAATCACTCGCCTCCATTCAAAAGCGATGTCCTTCTATCCTGAGGCTGTGCCTTTGGTCCTAGACCCTCCCACTGTTGAACATGTTCTCTCTATTTCCACTCTGTCCAGACCTTCCAATACTCAATAGACCAATGAGATTCCCCCCCCCCCCCCCCCATTCTTCTAAACTCCAGAGAGAACAGGCCCAGAGCCACAAAGTTCTACTCATACATTAACCTTTTCTTTCTGGGTTCACTTTTATAAATTTTCCCTTGGTACAGCATGTCCTTCTTTTGATACAGAGCCCAAAATTGCTCATAGTACTTCATATGTGGTCTGGACAGTGCTTTTATAAAGCCTCAGCATTACATCCTTGTTTTTATATTCTAGTCATCTAGAATTGCATGCTAATATTCTAATATTGCATTTGCCTTCCTTATTACCAACTCAACTTGCAAGTTAATGTTTAAGGGGACCTGCATGAGGACTCCTGAATCCCTTTGCAACTCTGATTTCTGAATTCACTCCAATTTAGAAAATAATTTATGCCTTTTCTTCCTTTACCAGAGTATATGACCAGATATTTCCTTGCACTATATTCCATCTGCTACTTCTTTGCCCATTTTCCTTATGTATCCATGTCTTCTGCAGACTCCCTGCTTTCTCAACATTATCTACCCCTCCTCTTATCTTTGTATTATCTGCAAACTTGGCCACAAGCCTATCAGTTCCATCATCCAGATCATTAAAATGTTATGTAAAAAAATAGCAGGCTCAACAGCAGCAGTGGAACACCATTAGTCTCAGGCAACCAACTAGAAAATTCCTGCTGTATTCCCACTCTTTGCCTTCTGCCAATCAGCCAATCTTCAGTCAATGCTAGTATCTACCATGGGTTCCTGTCTTGTTCAACTGCTTTGTCCTGTGGCACCTTGTCAGAGGATTTCTGCAAATCCAGGGAAGTAACATCCACGGTCTCTCCCTGTGCTATCCTGCCTGTTACTTCCTCAAAGAATTCCTAGACATTTGTCAGGCAAGATTTTCCCTTCAGGAAACCATGCTGACTTGTATGCCACCAAGTTCCTCATCCTCATCCTTAATGACATCTTGACAACACTTGCTAACTGGCCTATAATTTTTTGCTTCCCTTCCTTTCCATTCATCCAGAACCATTCCAGAATCTAGAGATTCTTGAAAATCATTATTAATGCATCTGCAGTCTCTTCAATGACCTTGTTCAGACCCTGAGTGTTGTGTATTTAATATCTTAGTAATATTGTAAATATATTAAGTGTTTAAATAATTCATTATGGGTTATGTGTAAGAAAATGTGTGAATTGCATCTCATGATGCTATCGCATGATATATATACACCATGCTTAAAGTAAAAAAACGAACGTACACGAGTTATCTCCAGGCTTGTTTTCCCCTTGTTTTCCTTTCAGTTATGTTTTATGTTGTTTTCGAGTGACTAAACGTAACAGTGGCAATGAGGTATTTTTAAAATGAACCCAAGAAGACTACCTACCTGTTGGAGTGAAGTGAGACATTTGAGGTTTTTTTTAAGTTTTTTTAAGAAAGTGCAACACAATTTTTTTTTTTAACTTCAGTGCAGCAGGTTTTCTTCACAAAAGGAAAGCCGATTGAGTAAATAAAGAGTCAGAACATGGAAGAACTCATAGGTTCATAAACAATGAGTACTGGAAGGTAAAAAGAGCAGAAATGGCTGGCTATATCAGAAAGATAGACGTGTTTGATTACACAACAGATAAATGGAATATGTATAAAGACCTCGAGCAATATTTTAAAGCAAATAGAATAGCCAGTGGGAAATCAGTGCCAGTTTTGCTGAGTGCATTGGATTTAAAGGCATATAGTTCACTTCAAATTTTAACTGCTCCTGCCAAACCAGCAGCAATGAGCTCTGCTGCTATCTTGAAAGTAGTGTAGGAGCATTTGGAAAGAAAATCATTGTTGATTGCAGAACACTTTTGATTTCATAAGAGGAATCAAAAGGAAGGGAAGTCGATTTCAGCAAACATGACTGAATTGAAGAGATTGAGCATTGTCAGTGTAGTGACGGAGTTAATGATGCACTGGGAGATTATTCATTTTGTGGAATTTTACAAGAATGCATTCAAAAACAGCTTCTAACAAACACAATTTACATTTAAAAGAGCAGTTGAAGTTGTATCAATGGAAACAGCAGACAGAGATGCAATTGTGCTTCAGTCAGGAATAAAAATGAGTGTGAACAAAATTGCAACATCTAAACAGAAACTTGTCTGACCAAACAAATAGTATTACTGTTATGGCAGGGGTTCCACATACAACAGACCAATGCAGATTTGAAGGCAAAACTTGCAGAAAATGGAACAAAGTAGGACACATACAAAGTGCATGTTAGGCAGACAAATAAAAACAGACTGCAGAAGGAAGAGAAGAAGATAAAAATTTAAGTTATAGTTTCAAAAAGAGCACTGATCTGCATACTGTTGTTGAAAAAAGAAATAAAAATGCAAGTAATGCAGGACTGGGTAGCCTTGAGGTCTACAATATGAAAACTAACGATATGGCTGGTGCCAGAAGTGACTGGCAAAGTAATTAAAATGGAATTGGACACTAGCTCAGCTGTTGCAGGCATTCCACAAAATGAATTGGAACAGCACTTCAAAGATGGTGAACTAAAATCTACAGATGTCCAACTAAGAGCTTGTACTGGAGAAAAAGATAACTCCTGTGGGATTGACATTTGTAACAGTGAATTGCAACAATCAACAAACCACATTGGGCTTGTATGTGGTAAAAACAGGAGGGCCAGCATTGTGGGCATGTGAGTGGCTGAGACAACTACAACTTAACTGGAGATCCACCCACTATTTGCATGCCACATCCCCTGCAAAAGAGTCAACTGAAAGTGAATTAAGAAGATGATGCCACAGAAATGTTCAGGGGATAGTATTGGAAATCTCAAACAAATCAAGGATAACATTGTGCTAAATAAGAATGTCATACCCAAGTTTTATAAAGCCCATCCGATTACTTTTACCATCCATGATAAAAGGTCCAATGAACTAGATCAGATGGAGGCTGAAGGAATTCTTTTTAAGGTTGAGTGCAGCCCTTGTCCCAGTAGCCAAGAAAAGTAGGTCTTTCAGGATCTGTGATGATTTTAAGGTCACCATTAACCCAGTACAGAAAATAGATCAGTATTGTCTGCCGAGGATAGACAAGCCTTTGCAAACCTTTCTGGAAATAAACAGTTCAGCAAAGCTGAGGCCTACCTTCAAATGGAGATGGAAAAGTCCAAACTGTTTCTCACCTTAAACATTCACAAAGTGCTTTATTGCTATAATAGGTTTATTTTTGGAATGGTGTCTGCACCTGCACTTTGGCAAAAGCAATGTCAAACTCTACAGCTAGACTCTGCAGGCACTCAGTGTTACTTGGATGACATCATTGATACCAGTAAGGATGACAAGAGACATCTCCAGAATCTCAAGACATTGTTGAAAAGACCGGAAGATTATGGGCTCAGCGCATGATGCAACATTGGCTGATCGGCAGAAAACAGAGAGTGGGAATGAAGGAATCCTATTCTGGCTGGCTGCCGGTTACCAGTGGAGTTCCACAGGGGTCGGTGTTGAGACTGCTGCTTTTTGCGATGTATGTCAGTGATTTGGACTATGAGATTAATGGATTTGTGCTATTTGCCAGTGATACAAAGATAGGTGGAGGAGTGGGTAATGTTGAGGAAACAGAAAGCCTTCAGGGAGACTTGGATAGTTAAGGGGAATGGGCAAAGAAGTGGCAACTTTAATGGCAATGTTGGAAAGTGTATGGGCATGCAGTTTGATGGAAGAAATAAACAGGCAGACTATTATTTAGATGGAGAGAGAATTCAAAACGCAGAGATGCAAAGGGATTTGGGAGCCCTTGTGCAGAATACCCTTAAGGTTAACCTCCAGGTTGAGTCGGTGGTGAAGAAGATGAATGCAATGTTGGCATTCATTTCTAGAGTATAAGAGCAGGGGTGTGATGTTGAGGCTCTATAAGGAGTATTGTGTGCAGTCTTAGGCTCCTTATTTTAGAAAGGATATACTGACATTGGAAAGGGTTCAGAGAAGATTCATAAGAATGATTCCAGGAATGAAAGGGTTACTGTATGAGGAATGTCTGGCAGCTCTTGAGCTGTATTCCCTGGAGCTCAGAAGGGGGATCTCATAGAAACATTCCAAATGTTAAAAGGCCTGAACAGATTAGATACGGCAAAGTTATTTCCCATGGTAGGGGATTCTAGGACAAGAGGGCATGACTTCAGGATTGAAGGAAGTTCATTTAGAACTGAGATGCAGACAAATTACTCTAGTCAGAGGGTGGTAAATCTGTGGAATTTGTTGCCACAGGCAGCTGTGGAGGCCAAGTCATTGGGGGCATTTAAGGCAGAGATAGATAGGTTCATGATTAGCCAGGGATTCAAAGGGTATAGGGAGAAGGCAAGGGAGTGGGGCTGACTGGAAGAATTGGATCAGCCCTTGATTGAATGGTGGAGCTGAATGGCCTACTTCTGCTCTTCTATCTTATGGTCTAACAAGTGTGAATTCTTTTAACCTAGCATCACTACTGTGGTCACACTATCAACGCACATGATTTACACAAGTATGCTGAGAAAATTCAAGCAGTAGTGGATGCCCTAAAACTGAAGGACATGTCACAGTTGTGGTCATTTTTAGGATTTATCAATTAATATAACAGATTCCTGCCAAACCTGGTTACTGTGCTCCACCCCTTTAACTTGTTACTACAGATCAGGAAGAAATGGCAATGGACAAAGCAATAGGTAAAGGGAATGGTGTACATCAGACACTGTACTTCCATATTATGGTCCGTGTTATCAGTGAAGCTTGCCATGCACACTCTTCAGGATCCCAACACATCCAAACGAAAGGCATCCATAGCTGTCAGATTCACCTCCTGCAGTCCCAGATACAACTCTTACAACCACCACAAAGGAGGCCCCAAAACCAGAGATTCACAGCCACAAGCCTCTCCTGCCAAACAATGACCCCTACCCTTTGTCAGGAAAGATATTATCCCACAAGAGTAAGAGATCATCCATAGCAATTAAATCTTTAGGCCTTAATGGGACAATTTTAAATCTACTGTGCTGCAGATGTCTGTAAGTAGTTGTTTTATATGGTATAGTGCATATATAGTATATGTTGTATAGTTGAGATGTGTTCCATATTGACTTGGAGCTTATAGCTAAGCAGTGAGGATTACTGTGTATTTAATATTTCAGTAATTGTGCAATATTGTAAATATGTTGATTAAGCATTCTTAATTTGTTTAGATAATTCATCAGGGGTTATATATAAAAATATGTGAATTGTGTACGTCATGATGCTACCACGTGACAGGTATACGCCTCATTTAGTAAAAAAAGAGCGTCCATGAGTTACCTCCCGGCACCTTTGTTTTACCTTCAATTAATGCTTATGTTTTGAGTTATTATTATTTTTTTTTCTGCTAGATTATGTATTGCATTGAACTGCTGCTGCTAAGTTAACAATTTCAGGTCACATGCTGGTGATGATAAACCTAATTCTGATTCTGATTCCTTCTCTTGGGATCCAATAACATCCTGATTTTTGCAATCCCCCTTGACTGTTGTAACTTTGCAACATTGCCCATTTTCATGGCTTTTCTGTTTTCCATTGTTGTTTTCCATTGTAATGGCATCCAAGCTACCATTCAGAGTCCAGCACACAACTCCCATCAGAGTCTTTTTGTCTTTGCAGTTTGTTTACTCTACCCACAAGAATTCTAAATCTTCTGATCCCATGTCATTTTGTTTTATTTAATTATTTAGAGGTACAGTGCAGGATAGGTCACTCCAGCTCTTTGAGCTGCGCCAACCCTACAACCCTCGACAATCCCGATTTAACCAAAACTCAATCACAGGAGAATTTACAATGATCAATTAACGTACCTGTTAAGCGTTTGAACTGTGGGGGGAAATCAGAGCACCTGGAGAAAATCCATAAATTCCATGGGGAGGGCATACAGAGACTACTTGCAGAGGATTCTGGGATTGAACTCCAACACTCAGAGCTGTAATAGTGTCACGCCAACAACTATGCCACTGTGGTCCCCACTTCTTTTTAAGGATTTGGTTTAATTTTTTACCAATAGAGCCACCCCACTTGCTCTGCCCACGTCCCTGTCTTTTCAATACGATATATATCCTTGGATGTTGAGCTCCCAGCTGTGATCTTCTTTCAACCACAACTCTTTGATGCCCACAGTGTCGTACCTGTCAATTCCCAACTGCACTGCAAGATCATCTACCTTGTATACTGCATGCATTCAAATATAACACCTTCAGCACTGTATTCACCAGCCTTATCAACAAGAGAGATGACTTGTATTTTGCCAGTATCCAACACTACTTTTGTAAATGCTTGCTTTGACATTCATCTGCAGTACTTAAAACCAAATGGGATCACACTACGTAAGAGAAAGAGCTTTACCAGGGAGTATCCAATGCACTAGATCAGGGGTCCCCAACCTTTTTTAATGCCATGGACCCTAGCATTAACCAATGAGTCTGTGAACCCCTGCACTAGATGGTGTCTCTTTTATCAGAATAAAAGAAATTCCAAAACTGTTCTTTATCACTTCCAACAGTTGATGAAAATAGCTTTCGATGAAGAGGTGGGGTCTGAGATGGTTGAACTATTTCGGAAGCACATCCACAAGCTGAGATATCCACAGTATGTGCACAGCAGCTTTGCCTTCACTGCTGGCCAGTCAGCTAAGCAAGTAATAGAGCCGAAGCAAAAGGAGAAGAACCCATCGCTGAGGTGAGTTGGAGAGGTCTGTTGGAAAACATTGTGCTGCCAGGTCTTCATACATTTACGGTTTACTGCATTTCTGGATCCACAGAATAACAAAGTCTAGTAATCCCACACTGCTTTGAATCCATAACAATAGAGCCTCAATTTGTTGCTGAATTTGCTGATTTTTGTTTACATTGTACTCGATGCTTGATACCTTTAAAGGGTTCCACAGAACACAATTCACAGTGTGGGATGTTAGGCTCAGGCATTTGACCCCTTTGTGTTTGGGTAATACATTTTCAAAATCAATGCTGGGTCTTTGTACTATGATTATTTCAGAGCAAATTGATAAAAAAAATGAGTTTCTTTTAAAATTAAAATGAATTGTGATTCAATCTGTTCAGAACCATGTCCAAGAATATCATGAAGAATGCAAAGAAAACAATTGGGAGGCAGTATGTCACTAGGAAAAAGTTCACACCTCCAACCCTGGACCAACGAGGCATTCCTGCCCATGGTGACAACCTAGACCAAATTTCTGGTATGTGCTATTTTTATACAAGAGGATCACAGATATAGTTCATACCCACTATGTGAGGGGGTGGCACCAAGTGGATTGAGTGGACAGCAATGGGACTGCCTGAGGAATGTGCTAGACAAATGCAAAGGAATTGATCTTCATTAATGGAAATATAGTATTCAGAATGTGGCACTGAGTCACAATGTGGTTTTATGGAAATTGAGTCATGTTTGACAAATTTAAGAGATTTTTGGAGAAGTCAAAAAATAGGAGAAACTAAGATCAGTGGATTTTAAAATGGCACACAGTAAATTACCACAATGTGTGTATGTGGGGTTATATATTATCTGAATTTGGTAGAAATAAAAGGATATTTTTGAGTTGTAGGCTCTTACTGACACTACAGTGAGGAATAAGTACTGGGTCATCAGCTATTTCTAATCCATAATGATCACTTGGATGAAAGAAGAGAGGGCTTTCCCATTTGTTACAAGCTAAAGGCTGGGTAGAAAAATGAGCTTTCTATCCAAAATATTTAAAGAATTTTGTGACTGTGTTAAAAAAATGAAAAAAAATCATGACAGTTAGGCTATAAAGTGAAGTTTTTAACTTTGGTATGAAGAATATTTAAGAAATTTTATAAATGTGAGAAAATAGCATTTGATGGAATTTGTTTATGAAACAGAATATCACCATGCAGTTTCAGGGCAAACAGTATGTTGTTATCTGTTGATTGCGATTTGGAGTAAAGAAATCCATGTTACAGTTCATCAAAACTTTGGTTGAATTGTGTACAATGTGCAGTTCTTGTCTCCACCTCAAGGATGATATATTTAGAGGTAGTGAGGTGTAAATGCACTAGATGGATACTAGAAAGATCCTGGCATGGATAGAGGAATGGCCGACAGTCAGGAGGCAGTGAATGGGAATAAAAGGGGCTACCAGTGACTAGTGGTCTTCCTCAGGGGTCAGTATTGGAACTGCTACTTTTTACATTGTTTGTCAGTGATTTAGATAATGGAATTGATGGCTTTGTGGCAAAGTTTGTACAAAGATAGGTGGAGGGGTAGGTAGTACCGAGGAAGCAATGAGATTGCAACAGAACAGACAAACTAGAAGACTAGGCAAAAAAACTGACAGATGGAATACAGTGTTGGGAAATGTATGATGATGCATTTAGGTAAAGGGAACAATAGCATGGACTACTATCTAAATGGGGAGAAGGCTCAAACATCAGAGGTGCAGAGGGACTTGGAAGTTCTCGTGCAAGATTCCAGAAGATTAATTTACAGGTTGAGTCTATGGTAAAGAAGGCAAATGCAATGTTGGCATTTATTTCAAGGGGAATAGAATATAAAATCAAGGGGATAATGCTGAGCCTTTATAAGACACTAGTCAATCTGCACCTTGAATATTGTCAACAGTTTTGGGCCCCATATCTCAGAAAGGAGAGAGTCCAAAGGAGGTACATGAGGATGATTCCAGGAATTAAAGGGTTAATATATGAAGAGTGTTTGGCAGTTTTGGGCCTGTACTCACTGGAACTTAGAAGAATGCAGGGGGATCTCATTGACACCTACCAAATGTTGAAAGGACTAGATAGTGTTGATGTGGAGAATATGTTTCTTATGGTGGGGGACTCTTTAGGACAGAGGTAAGGAGGAATTTTGTTAGCCAGAAAGTAGTAAATCTGTGGAATGCGCTATCACAAATTGTGGTGGAGGCTAAGTCCATGGGTTTAAGAGGGAAGTTGATAATTTCCTGATCGGTCAGGGCATCAAAGGACATGGTGAAATGGTAGGTGTATGGGGTTGAGTGGGATCCGGGATCAGCCGTGATAGAAAGCTGGAGCAGACTTGATGGGCTGAATGGCCTAATTCTGCTCCTATGTCTAATGGAAAACTGCATTGTCCCAGAAATCTGAGGAGAGATCTAGAAGAGTTGATCTAGAGTTTAGAAAAAGAAGAGTATCTCGATAAAACAAATGAGATTCAGACAGAGGGATTGACAAGTTGGATATTGAGAAGCTCTTTGTTCTGGTAAAAGTCTCCAGACATAGAGAAGAAGGTCTCAGGAGAAGGGCTTAATAATTAAGCCAGATAAGGAAAATTTTCAGGATTGGCTATGATAAAGTAGATTTTTAGATATTGTAGTGAATGTATACTGCAGAGGGTTAACCATGCTATAAAATGGCAGAACAGGCTCTTGGGAGTTAGGATGTACTCCTCTTTGGGATGTTGTTTACTGAGAGAGCACGGCACACGCAAGGGGTGTGTAACTGAAGGAACACCACATTGTTGAAGTGTGCAAATTAAAATGGCCTATTCTGTGGAGGTGTTGCATTCAAAGGAGGAACAGATTCAGGTGTAAAGCACTGCCCCTCCCACAGTGCAGCATTGCCTTAGTGCCACTCTGAGCACGTGCCCTACAAGAGTCTTGCTTTTCCTGAAAATGTTTATTATATGCAGCTACCGTTCTCACCCTTACATAATACTATTTTTTTGTAGTTTCAGAGGAGATGGAGCAAAGTGCACTGACTCTTTCCAGCACAATTAGATCATCAGATAAATCAACCATGAGCCACATGATCGAGCGAGCTTGTTGTCGTGACTATCAGCGACTGGGCTTGGGTACACTCAGTAATAGTTTGACACGATCAAAGAATGAACCGTTTCGAATAACAACAGTGAATCGCATGTATGGGGTATGCAAGAGGTAAGCTTGCTTATAATCTCAATTGGGTGGAGAAGCTCTCGGGTCATGCTATTAAATAAATTTGGAAGTTTATAACACAATTTTGGAAGTGTTCCTAAAGGAACATTTGCTTGCCACATAAATGTTTAATTGACAGCGGTGGTATTGGCAAATTTAAAGTATGGCATTGGAGCTGTGATTAGCCTCACAGGCATAAGTATACAGTGAGCAGAGGACTAAGCATACAGCCTTGTGGTGCACCTGTGCTGAGGGTGGTGGTGGAAGAAATGTTGCCAATCTGAACTGACTGGGATCTGCAGTGAGAAATTGAGTATTCAGTTGTACAAGGAGGTATTGCGGCCTCGGACTTGAAGCTTATTGATTAGTTCTGAAGGGATGATGGTATTGAATGCCAAGCTGTAGTCAATGAAGAGCATCCTGATGTATGCATGCAGATGTTGCAGGATTGAGTGAAGAGCCGATGAAATGGCATCTACTGTTGATCTGTGTGGCTATAGGCAAATTGGAGTGGATCCAAGTCACTTCTCAGGCAGAAGCTGATATGTTTCATCACTAACCTCTCAAAACACTTAATCACTGTGGATGTAAGTGCTGCTGGATAATAGTCATTGAATTATGTTGCCATATTCTTCTTAGGCACTGGTATAATTGAAGCCTGCTTGAAGCAGGTAAAAAAAATCAGGCTGTCAAAGCCAGAAGTTAAAGATGTTGGTAAACACTTCAGTTAGTTGATCAGCATAGGTAATTAGTACTCAGCCAGGTACCACATCTGGGCTGGTGCTTTTCAAGGATTTACCCCCCACTCCCACCTGAAGGATGCTTTTACATTGCCCTCAGAGACTGAAATCACAAGGTCATCTGGGGCTATGGGAGTTCGTGAAGGTGCCTTCACGTCTTGGTGGTTAAAGTGAGCATCAAAGGCATTGAGCTCATCTGGGAGAAAGCTTTGTTATCTCCTATGTTATTTGGTTTCACTTTTTAGGTGGTGATTACATTCAAGCGCTGTCATAACTGTCGAGCATTCTTCATTGAGTCAAGTAGAGACCACGGTTGTCACTTAGCATGTGAGGTGGCTTCTGTAGATTTTCCCTGGACCTCTTGTATTTAACTTGATTGCCAGATCTGAATGCCACTGATTGCAGATCTCATGGTTCATCCAGGGCTACTACTTAGGGAAGACTGGATGATTCAGTGGGCATGCACTCTATTTACAACTGTTTAAAGTCCGTGACAACAGTGGTGTATCCATTCAGATCATGAATTCTCAAACACGGACCAGTCTATCAACTCAAAGCAATCCCATGACCTTCCGCGACCACCTCTTTGTGTCCTTGTTTCTGGAGCTTTGCTCTTTAGCCACTGCCTGTATGCAGGTAGGAGGAGGGCAGCTAAGTAATCAGATTTCCAGAAATGTAGTCTAGGCATGGAACAGTAAGCATTCCTAATCATAGTGTAACAGTGGTAGAACGTATTGCATGCCCACTCTACCGCAGGTGAAATGGTGATGATAATTGGGCAGAGATTTCTTCAAACAAGCCTGAGTCAAGTCCCCAACTATAATTTGAAAGGCGTCAGGGTAGGTTGTTTCTCGTTGGCTAATTATGGCATTCAATGCATCAAGAGCTTTTTTAACACCTGCCTTTGGTGATATGTAAACTGGTTAGGATCCCAAAGGAGAACTCTATTGGTAAGTTGAATGGTCAGCACTTAATCATGAGAAGCTCCAGGTCAGGGAAACGAGTGTGTCAAGACTGCTGTGTCCAAGCACCACAAAAAGTTTAACATGAAACAGACCAATGTTCCCTCTAAGGTGTGCGTGGGTTTGTGTGCTCACATTTTTTGCTAGTAGCACACAAAGCAATTTAAATGGCACAAAAAAGGTTGTCACCCTCTGCCTTGTTGGCATGTTAAATATATTTCGCAATCATACACAATCACATTTCTTTTTCCAGTTTCTGGTGTAGATGCTGTTGATAGTGTGGAGCTTGCTATGATTTATCTGCAGATTTTAGAACTGGCATATTTATACTGTTTTTGTTGAAGAAATTTTTCATTCATTATGTCAAATTCCAATACCAAGGTTACTGGAAAATTTACAAGTGGGAAGAAGTGGAATGATATGTGGAAACTTGCAGTTTCTACTGCAGTTGTACAAGGCCTTGGTGAGACCGCACCTAGAATATTGTGTGCAGTTTTGATCCCCTAATCTGAGGAAAGGCATTCTTGCCATAGAGGGAGAACAGAGAAGGTTCACCAGATTGATTCCTGGGATGGCAGGGCTTTCATATGAAGAAATACTGGATCAACTAGGCTTATACTCACTGGAATTTAGAAGATTGAGGGGGGATCTTATTGAAACATATAAAATTCTAAAGGGATTGGACAGGCTAGATGCAGGAAGATTGTTTCCGATGTTGGGGAAGTCCAGAACGAGGGGTCACAGTTTAAGGATAAAGGGGAAGCCTTTTAGGACCGAGATGAGGAAAAACTTCTTCACACAGAGAGTGGTGAATCTGTGGAATTCTCTGCCACAGGAAACAGTTGAGGCGCGTTCATTGGCTATATTTAAGAGGAAGTTAGATATGGCCCTTGTGGTTAAAGGGATCAGGGGGTATGGAGAGAAAGCAGGTACGGGGTTCTGAGTTGGATGATCATACTGAATGGCGGTGCAGGCTCGAAGGGCTGAATGGCCTACTCCTGCACCTATTTTCTATGTTTCTATGTTTAACTTGACTTTTTAGTATTTCATTTAGCAAGCAAATCACATATGGATGGTGTGCAAAAGCTCCAGTGAGGCAAATCCTTCATTACCTGTAACAGACCTGCTACATATGTTTTGTGAGAGCACAGATGAACGAGTGCAAAAACGATTAAACCCAGAGGAGATCAAAGTTCTTTTTGACAGTATTTTACCAGCTGTTAAAGTGAATACCTCTATAAAATTCAGTGTGCACATGTTGTTGTCTTTGGGCAAAAAAATTGTACAGCACAAGATTTTTGCACACATTAGTCATTACAAATTAGAGGGAACTTTGAAGCAGGCCCCTACCTTTTCCCTTCTCCAAATCACCAGTCTGGTCCATCTGGTGTATCAAGAAGCCCTCAAGTCTTATCAACATATCTGGCTTGTTCAGAGTGAACCGTGTCTCTGTGAAACACAGAACACAGTAATTCCTCATTTCTCCCGGGGTTTACTACCCATTGAATAGACCTGGGCATCAAAAATCCAATGTTTATCCCTTCATTAAAAAGTTAAAGAAAATGTTAGTACTTGTAAGACCGTGCAATGTACAAATTGTTTATTCTATTTCCTGTCTTTTAAAATTGAAGGAGTGTTGCAATGTTGAAGAAAATTGCACTTCAAAATTATGGAAAATATGTAAGGTTCCGAAAGAGATGCGAAAGGGTTGTATTTTTTTTTAAGAGTATTAAATGTTAAGGTGTAAAGTTGCAGGATCTGAAAGAGGAGACCTTTAATGGTATTAACATGATTGAAAGTTTACTGTATTTAGAAGTTGGATGTGTAGAATTTTGGATAACCCACTATTTTTCCCTTTCAGTTACCCTAGCCTCCTCATTATCCCACAGATGATACAAGACAGCACGATGCAACGCATATCACGGTGTTACAGACAGAACCGTTTCCCCGTTGTGTGTTGGAGGAATTCGCGCACAAAGGCAGTGCTTCTGCGATCAGCTGGACTGCACGGGAAGAGTGTCGTTGGGTTCTTTAAATCCCAGAATGCACCATCTGCAGGTATTAATGACAATGTCAAAGTGAGGCAGAAATATACCACTCCTGTAAGTGAGAGAGCAGGTGAAGTGGGAATACAAATAATACAAATGGAAATGTGGGTTACTGGCTCAGAAATGTACTATAGTTGGTGGAAGCTGGAGTTGCAATATACAGTTACATAAGGGTAGGACTGTGTGCTACAGGCATTTAACCATAGACCTTTTGAAATTATTGGTGTGACCCACAATGGCCTATTAATAAAGTAGTCTTTGGAAACAGCAACTATTATCAAAACAGTTACTGCGAAGTTGAGAATATGTGCATAACAGTTCAGACAGTGAGCGTTAAATGGTAAGAGAGAGTTAACTAAGAAGACAGGAGTAGATTGTGGATGTAAATGCAGGCAGTGGAGCTGTAAATGTTCTGGGCAGATTTCAGCTGGTTGAGTTAGTGGACCTTTTGGCCACAGAGGGTACTGATGAACAATCTTCTGTTTTCCATCAGTGGTGCTTAATTTTACGCATGGAATATCAGATAGACAATCTAAACCACTTCTGAAATCTGTCCGTTCAGTCACTAGAGTGTTAAGTTGTGATATCCTTGTTGTAATTACTCTGTCAAGTTCCAACTTTGGACTCCTTATGGCATCTAGCTCAGGAGTGACGATTTCCTGCACTTCTCAGTGATTTTTTTTTGATGAACAGGAATAGCTCTAAGAAGGGCTATAGTTGCAGGTAGTTGGTTGGTTGTCACATGCACTGAGTTACAATGAAATGCTTTTGTTTGCATGCGGTCCATATAGATCATTCCATAGATAAGCACATTGAGGTTGTATAAAAGGAACAAAAACATCATAATGCACAACATAACATTACAGTTTCAAACAAATGCATTGCAGATGAGCAAATAGAAAGGCCATGACGAAGTAGATTGAGAGATCAAATTCATCTTTAGTGTGTAATAGATCCATTCAAGAATCATATAGAGAAAGATAAAAATTATCCCTGAGTCTGAAGGTACATGGTCTCAAGCTTTTGTATCTTCTGGATGGGAGGGAGGATAAAAGAATAACTGAAGTGGAAGGAATCTGATTAGTTTGGCTGCTTTCCTGAAGCAGCAGTAAGTGTAGACTGAGTCAATGGAGGGGAGACTGGTTTTGTGTGATGGACTAGGCTGTGTTCAGAATTCACTGCAATTTCTTGCAAACTTGGATGGACTATTTGCCATACCAAGCTGTGATGCCTCTGGATAAAATGATTTCTATGGTAAATCTGTGAATTTGGTGAAAGTCATCAGGAACATGCCAAATTTCTTTGGCCTTCTGAAGAAATGGAGGTCTTCATGTAGTTGAAGAGGGAAAAATCGTTAGTGATACTCAGACTTAGGAACTTGAAGTTCTTGAACATATCCACCTCTATATACACAGGGATTTATAGCATCTTGTAAGTTAAAGGTTGAACCTTTGAGGGCATTTTGGGTTCTTTTGAGAGCTTTAACAGACAGTAAGTGTAGAGTAGGGTGAGAGTTCTCTAGCAGTCCTAACATTTCTCAGGACAGGGCTTGCTTTTTCAGTGGGATAGCGCTGGCTTTACAAGGTCTTGCCAAATACTATTGGCTTGAAATTAAACACAAACACAAGGAAATCTGCAGATGCTGGAAATTCAAACAACACACACTAAATGCTGGTGGAACACAGCAGGCCAGGCTGCATCTATAGGAAGAAGTGCAGTCGACGTTTCGGGCCGAGACCCTC